>NW_006159556.1:3285468-3365533 GCF_000334495.1 Tupaia belangeri chinensis | reverse complement strand
CTATTTGGTGAAGTTTTGTTTCTTGCTTCCTTGCAGACATTTCAACCCCAGAATGACAAAACTCAGCAAGGCTGTGTGGAAGAACAGAGGGTAAACAGGATTGCTCTTCTCAAATAACTCTATTTGAGCTCTATTTGGAACAAAAAAAGTCAATACAAGAAATTTTTAACGGTCAAAATATTTGCATGTCCTTGAAATGAAAGTGAAAAATTATACAATATAATCTTAGCACTTTCTAGTTAGGCAAGTATTGTAATTCACAGTGTGTGCTAGCAAAGAGGAAAGCGTTCTGGATAGAAATTGGTTCTTCTGCAGTATGATTTCTTCCTTCAAATAAAAGAATGGTTTGTTTGCAAGGCAATGTTCAGAGGGAGACGTGAATAAGTCTCAGGGGTACTGTCACTAGCAAACAATATTTTCCCACACCTGCCCATGAGAGGAAAGAGATACATAGAGGAGAAAAGGCTTGGAAGGATTTCAGTTCCTCTCCGCTCTGCATGTCACCAAAGCAAGCTGACTTCTGCCCACCACTGTGGCTCCTGGTTATGTTAGAAGACTCTCTTCTAAGGGCTAACAATCCTCTGCTCTTTATCTCAGCTGAAATGACAGGCCCACATTGCAAAAGTAAGAGCCTGAATGCTGACGCTGTGAGTTTTGCCAAATGGATACTGGGCATGAATATTGTAAAATCTGCCTTCTTCTAATCCCCTCATCCCCTCCCACCTGCAAATGTTTCACATTCCCCATTTCCACTGAAATTTGGTAGTAAGATTGATACACTCTTGGGAGGAAGCAGTCAGCAGTCACCCATAGTTAGTAGGTGAGAAGGGACAGAGCTGACTGACTCACGCCCTCTTGTGGTTATACAGCGTGCCACCATTTGTCAGAGCCAGAATTTGACTTTGCCCAAGTTAAAAAGCTATCTTGTACTACCAGAGAGTGAGTCACAAACTTCTTAATAGGAGATAAACCCACCTTAACATGATGCTGTGGTGTTTTTTTTTTTAGATAACATACAAGGGCCACCACGAGAAACATGGGTATTACATGTTTAAGTATGTTTATACATCACCTGGGAAGAAAAATCAGACTGATGCAAAGGTAAGCTGAGTGACCATCTTCAGCATAAGCCAGACCCTGCACTGAGCCTCAGTGAAACTGCAGGGAGACCAAGTTTACTTTTGTCTGCTCTGAGGTATCCGGCTGGCTAGCATCCTTCTCCCTCTCCCCACACTCCCAGGCTCCTCAAGCCTCTCTACTACAGAACCTCATGTTCCGGAGTCTTCCTGAGCCCCATCCCATGCCCTGGTCTTGCTCTGCTTCAGGACCCCTGCTGCAGGGACCCCAGTGCCCCAGGGAGCGCCATGTTCTTTCTTGTTCTTGAGTGACAGCTAACCCTGCACGAGGTTCTGGACGTGCTCGATCGTGTGCTCTGATGTGGGGATTTCAGCAGAGAAGGGCTCATAAGAAAACTCATTCTGGCCTAAAGAGTGACACTTTAGTGTCCCCTAAATTCATTCCATGGATAACGCCATCTGTGGTGGGATGCTCAGAAGAGAAAGAATGAGGCCCTTGTCACGAGATGACAATAACTCTCTTCACTCAGCCCTTTCTGCAGACGCATTGGCCAAGGAGCTGGCAACAGCTGAAAATGCCATCAGCAGGCCTCTTTGCTTTCTCCGAACCTGGCTTCCTTTCCCCTGGCAGCAGTGGTTTCCCTTGAGAATACTATTTTCTTCTGCTCAGTAGTCTTCAGGTGGCATCTCCAAGGCTCTATCCAACTGCCTGTTAAAATAAGTTAAAACTTATCCATTGTGACAAATATATGTTGCGCCCTTTCTACTAAGCAACGTACGATGTCAGACAACATGATTTTTAAAAATGAAGTATTTTTTCAACCAGGATCTTTGAGTTAGAAAGAAACAAAAGGCACTTACAAAAAAAAAAAAAAAAATCACTAACCCTAGGCCAGCAGGTGGCATGAACTCCACATAGCTGACTTTGTGGCTCAAGTTTTAGTTCCAGACCCAGGAGCTTGAAAATCACACTGGGCATGTGTGCATACTCAAAATCCTGGGAGAAGTGATTGTGGTATGGCCATCCACCCTAGGAGGTTCTCTCTCTCTCTCTCTCTCTCTCTGTCTCTCTCCAGTGAGCATATACACTTAATAGCAAAAAAAAATAAAAACAAACATAAAAAAAAATTACCCATGATAGCATGTGAAAAGTGCCATGTGAGTGGCAATCAAAAAAAAAAAATCATACTTTAAGGACTCGGAGTAGAAAGAAATCAGCTCTTGTTCTGGTGTTCAGAGAAAGCTATGTAATAGAAATATCTGAGCTGTGCCTTGGAGGAGAAGTAGGAATTGAGTGGACAGAAGTAAATGGGAGAGACCGTGCCCCAGCAAAAGAGCCACGAGGCAAGGTGCAGAGACAGACAGAGGCGAGGAAGGCGGGCCAGTCAGCTGCCCCACGGGCTATCAGCAGTCAGCAATGCCGCCAGAAATTGTTTAACATAGGTAAAGGCCAAAATCCATTTTTTTCTAGTTTTAAATATTTTTCTCCAATGCAAAAATGAGTATCACCCACCACAGTGTAAAAGTTGTTTCATGTTGTCATATATAAAATAACTATTTAGTCTTGTAATGAAATGTGCGATTTATTACCACACATGCCAAAAATACAAAATTCCTAAAGTAGAGAGAGAAAAACATTAGAAATAAATTAGTATGATCTAAGTTTCATTTATTTATTTATTTAATTTTTTTTTGGAAAGATTTTTGCTATAGGGCACGTGCGCTCACTGGAGAGACAGAGAGAAAGAAAGAGAGAAATCCCCCCCCTGCGGGGGATGGCCACGCTACAATCCCTTCTACTCCATTCTCCTCTTGGAATTTTGGGCACACATGCACACGCACCCTGTGTGAGTTTTAAGTTGCCAGGTCTGGAACTTGAACTACGTGAGAGTCCAGTGACGGAAACATTACACTCTCTGCTGGTCCCAATATGATTTAATTTTCTAAACTGCCTGTTCAACTCAGAAGGATATGGCAGTGAGTAAATGAACTTGATTCCCCCCAAAATTATAAATGTACAAGGAAGATTTGCCAAGACTCATTGACTAAAAGTAAGTCAGATATTTGATATACTTTTTATTCAGAAGCAACTCACAATGAAGTTTGTTTCTATTTTATTTTTTCTCATAACGAAAGCTTACTTATTTTCAGAATATACTTGCCAATGTAAAAAAAAATGAATGAATAATGGTGTCATAAGCTTCACAAGTAAATTATTTTGAATTACATTTTAAAAATACAAGTTAGGGGCTAGGCGGTGGTATAGTTGTGCTGCAACCTGAGACCTACATGGGAAAGGTCCTGAGTTCATGTCCTGGGACCTCCCTAGACCTGCCAACTGAGATTGGAGGTAGATGGTGGCAGGAAGGCCCTGTTAGGGGTTTCTCTCTCTCTCTCTCTTTCTCTGTCTCTCATGAAATAAATAACCAACAAAATACAAGTTGGTAATTTTGCAAACCAATATTAGCCAGCCATATAAGAGTAGACAGCTCTTCCATAAACTATTTTTACCTTGAGATTTAAGTATGAACTGATTCAACAATTTCCCCCTGTTTCTGACAATTAATAAGGTGCATGTATTAAAAGAGGCAGTGGAAAAAATGCCTTGGGTTTGCATCTGGAGGTATCTTGTACACACTGGGTGTGTGTCTGAAATCTGGGCTGATGGAGGCTGGAGGTGGATCACAGCAGGTTGGGAATTCCTCTCTCTCTCTCTCTCTCTCTCTCTCCCCCCCTCTCTCTTTCTGAAGAAATAAATAAGTAAACTTTAAAAAGAAAGGTAGTCTTTCAAGTAGAACAATACTTCTATTTGGGAACAAAAGAGGAGAGAATCCAAATAAAATCCATTTTAGATAATATAGTATCAGGAGTTGAAAGTTTGCAGAACCCATACCAAGGGTGACCTTCAGGCAGAACACAGGAAGAGGGGCCCGGATTTAGTCCCTCTCCTTCTGCCCCTACACAGAGATGTCCAGACACTGGGAGAATGGCTGTGTACCCTACGATCCAAGGACGATTATTAACAATTTGTAAGAAAGCAAACTACCATCAATGAAAGACCAGAGACAGTTCTGTATGAAGTGGTAGTTACTACCATTCACATAGAACTTGTTTTATGATAGATGTGCTAGATCTTCAACATACATTATATTATTTAATAAGAGCATTTAATTCTCTCAACAATCTTGAGGGATAAGTATCATTTTTCTTGTCTTATAGCTAAGGAAGATGAGGCCCAGAGAAGCAAAACAAGGCTTCCAAAATAGTGCAACTTGTAAATGGCAAAATTGGGTAACTGATTCTAATACCTGTGCTCTTTTCATTGTACAATCCATGTGAGCACTGAGGTGAGGGATTGAGAGAGACTGTTTAGCACTTCTGCCTGTTCACTCAGCGCTACTCCCCAGGAGCCTGGCTGTCCTGAATTCAGTATCTTCTCTGCTCTTCCCTATGCAGTTGCCCCCTAAGTGCGAGCTGCAGCTGGCTGCTCTTTTTGCCTTCATTCAGGAGCTCTCCTATATTTTCACATTAATTGACATGGCCAGGAAGATGTCCACATGCATGGCAAGAGCCAGCAGGCTGAAGTGGTAGCCAAAACAGACAGGACAAAATTAAGCTTTACTAATGAAAACAGGGCAATGACCAGAGCAGGGAAGCAGATAGATGTCTTGTGATCGGGATTGATCAGACTTCATCAAAGTCTAGGGTTGATCTGGGACCACATGAGTTAAAGGGGCTCCAAAGCCAGATGATGGGTCTGAACAGAGTGACCTACCAAGAAAGAGTTGAAAGTGTTGATCCTTCACACTCCTTAGGACTACTGCCTTTGTCAATCAATAAGTGTTCAGGTATTGCTAGCACCCAGTTCCATTTCCAGTCTTTCAATAGGCGTCCTTTATTTTAATGTTGTATCACTCCGTTTAAAGGCTTACGAAGCAGTGTTATAAATTCTAACTTACCCTACAATCTGAGGATGCAAAGAAACTATGGCATTTATTCTGACTGTAATTGTTCTGCTGCTCAAGAGCTCCTACCAGTGGGTTAACAGTGGGTTAACAGAAAGATTGCTCCTCGAAATGAAAGTCAATCTGCTTAAGGTTGTATAATAAAATATTGGGTTATCATCAAACTCATGATGCATTTTTGCAAAGAAAAATATGTCAGGACTTTCTCAAAAGCCTAAGTTTTTTAAGTAGCTCCTCACGCCCCTCTTTCTGTAGGTTGGCATTTAGATGTACCTACACTATCCATTACACATCACACATCCCAGATACAAACATGGTTTACACCATAGTGGAGAGCAGACTTGGAACAATGCTGCGTGATCCTGCTACTTGCCTGGCTGGTGTCCCACCAAGTTGTTGGCCACCATAGTTTAGGATCCAATCAGTATAGACTCAGCTGGGGTCCAGGGGTGAGCTGGTCTCTCTCGGCTCTCACAGGCCATTTAGACGCCCTTTCTGATTGAGTGTGACTCAGACGCGTCTCTAGGTACATGCTCCCTCCATAGTCTTCCTCTTACTGTGCTCCTACAGTTACCCCTTCTTTCTTCCCAATCATAATGTCTGTCCAGCTTGCTGAGCTATAGATCTAGACTATCAAATTTACCTTATTATATGACAGAAAAGGAAAGAAAGTTATTGAGTGATATTACCTAAATTCTTTTATCTGTAGAGTTTCTGTTTAAAACGAAAAAAGGAAAAGAAAAGGGTCATCTCTCTCTAGGCAGAGCATACCTCCAATCATCAGAGCAAAGGAAGAGAGAGAATGCTTAACTTATAAATACGAACTCCATTTCACTTGCAGTGGCTCACTATTCACAAGACGAAGACCACATTCTTTAATCATGTTCTCATTATGTTCAGATTCTACTTTGAAATCAGGCCCTATTCTACATTTCTGAATTTACCTTATTATTTTCTCCTTTGAGATTTCTCTACTCTAGCCATGTAGTTTATCTGTATTACCTATCAATCGCTTCCTGTCTCCAAACAACTGAATATGCCACCTATTCTTAAAATATGTTTACTGTGTCCCTTCTGCATAGCTGAACTTTACCCATCCTTAAATCTAGTGCCTTCCTCTTTCTCCATGAAATCTGTTTTGCCATTCCAGAATGCTCTCTACCAATAAACCTCCATTGAGTTAATAGACTCTTCTTATTAAACATTTAGTGGGGTTTTTATATTGCCAAAGGATGATTGCATTTTTTAAATGTAACATACAATAATCACATGATGTTGCAAATTGTGTGTTAGCAGGAAGAACAAAACAAAAGCAATATTGTTTCCCAACCTTCTAACATGAAAAGAAATCAAGAGCCTTCGCCTAAAGAAAACACTGCCCTGGAAAGGCCAAAAGATACGTCCCTTTCTGAAGCCAGTGAAAAGAATCATAGTGGTAAATCCCAGAATCTTTTTGCAAGTAGACAGACACTGAACGAAGGCTATATCAGTAAAAAAGAGAACACTCACAATGACGTACAGATGCCCATTTATTCTAATGCCACTGGAGACCAAGAGGCTGAGGGTGGAGATGATGCTGCCAGCAGGCTGCATGACCAAGAAGAATATGGGGCAGCGCTCACCAGAAATCAAATGCAACATAGAATGGGGCCAGTGACTGTGACCAAACTCGTGGGGAAAGGCAGCAAAGAGAACAAACCTAGGAACGCTCTCAGCAGAATGCCAGCAGGTGCAAACCATGCAAGAGCCCACTGGAAAGGTAAAAAGAACCATCGAAGAGATAAGCAAGCTGAAAACAGTCCAGGAGACAGCAAAAGCCCTCATCATCGCCAGCAGAACACTGACTACCTGAAACAGCTCCCCAAAGTCAAACACGTCCCCAGTGATTTCGAAGGCAGCGGTTACACGGATCTTCAGGAGAGAGGGGACAATGCTTTTCCTCCTTTCAGTGGGGATGGCCAACCTTTTAAGGACACTGCTGGTAAAGGAGGAGCTATGGGGCCTGACCAGGAAGGTGCAGACATTCAAACTGGGTTTTCTGGCCCGAGTGAGGCAGAAGCTGGGGATCTGGACACACGAGGGCCAGGATATAATGAGATCCCAGAGAGAGAAGCCAATGGCGGGGACACTGTTGGAGCCAGGGATGAAAACGCTGAAGTGGCAGGTGCTGCTGGTGCGAGCCTTGTGGAGGGCAGCAATGACATCCTGGGGACGACCAATTTTCAGGAACTCCCTGGAAGAGAAGGAAACAGAGTGGATAAAGGGGGCCAAAATGCTCACCAAGGGAAAGTGGAGTTCCATTACCCTCAGCCACCCTCCAAAGAGAAAAGAAAAGAAGGCAGCAGAGATGCAACAGAAAGTACCAATTTTAATGAAATCCCGAAAAATGGCAACGGTGGTACGAGGAAAGGTGCCGACCATTCTCACAGGAGCCCAGCGACCTTCAATGACAAGCAAAGGATTTCCAGTAAGGGTGGAAGTCGGGGCTCACTCATTCCTTCGGATGGGCTAGACAATGACATAGGGTCTCCACATCACCCTAACAATGAGGGGAAGATGATAACACCCCACAGAAACAACCATTATGTGCCCCATGGACAAAATAATTCTATACGGAATAAAGGTATGTCTCAAAGGAGAGGCTCCTGGGGTTACAGAAGAGCCCATTCCAATAGGAGTGTGAGACCCTGGAAAAAAGATGACAGCAGTGACAGTGACAGTTCGAGTGAGAGTGATGGTGACTAGTCCACCGGGAACTCCCAGCTGGGTGATGGTTTGAGTACTAGTCAGCAGCAGTTGATGGTGGAGGACTCAGCCACCTGCGGCAGAGCAGATGAAGAGAAGACAGAGCAGGGGACTGAGCAAGCCAGGAGGTCTGGTCTCCTTGGGGGAATTGGAGCTATTTCAATGGTCATAGTGTGAAATTGTATTCAAAATTATAATGCTTTTCTTAAGACAATTTTAAAAAAAAACTTATTAATGATGTATAGAATAAGGAACATTTGAATAGGTGTCATTTTAAAATTGTTTGTAAATGTCACAAATGCCACGCTATGTTGTTTGCTCTGTAGACATGAAAATAAACGATATCTCTTTACGAAAACCTGTGATGACCTGGAGGGAAGTCTGTTGTCTGTAGTGCTTCATTTCTGAAGCAACCAGATTAGTTCTGCCTTCAGCCAAGGCTGTGCCTATAAAAGTAATTGGCCGGATGAAGCTTGACCGTGTCCTGCCCTCTGCAGCTGGGTTTCCTTTGTCCTCTGGTGGCCCTCTGCTCTAATAAAGATAGCCTGCTTTTCTTTTCAAGCTACTGGGTCAGGGACTCAAACCACAAAGTCGGCCATGTTGGATCCAGCTGCCTCAGTCACCATGCCACTGGCTGGTTCTTCATAGCCTTCCATTTGCTTTTTATAAAACTTCTCTCGGGAACCAGCAGTTAGCGTAATGGCTATGTCGCTGGACTCCCACGTAGTCGACCGCAGTTCGTGTCCCAGACCCGGTGGCTTAAAACTCACGCCAGGCGCGTGTGCATGCGTGCCCAAGATCCCGGGAGGAGAATGGAGGAGAAGGGATTGCGGCGTGACCATCCCCCCTGGGGGGTGATTTCTCGCTTTCTGTCTCTATGTCTCTCTCTGTCTGTCTGGCGAACGCACGTGCCCTATAGTGAAAAAAAAACCCTCTCAAAAAAAAACAAAAACAAAAACAAAAACCTTCTCTGTTGCCTTAAGGCATATATGCTTGCCAGAGAGAGACAGAGACAGTGAGAGGGAAAGTGAAAAATCACCCTGCAGGAGGGATGGCCACATCACAATCCCTTCTCTTCCATTCTCCTCTTGGGATCTTGAGTATGCATGCACATGTGCCTGGCATGATTTTCAAGTCCCTAGGTATAGGACTTGAACCACAGTGGGTCATGTGGGAGTCCAGCAATGTAACCGCTATGCCATCCGCTGGCCCTCTTCTACCTTCTTTCATCTGTTGCACATTTATAACTTCTTATAAGGCAAAATTTCTTTCCTGAATCAAAGCTCTGTATTATCCTTTCTCTCAGTTCTACCTCCTTCCAGACGAAGAAGAGAACAGGGTGGAGGGAGAGTAGCTGGACGCGTCAGAGCAGAAGCACAAATGCATCAGCTCTTCCCAGATCACTTTCCTCCTAATCCCATCCTGCATCTTCTCACAGAGATGCTTTCCCAGATCCTCATGGCCTTGGGACGCCATTCTGAACCTTAGACCCATGTCTCCAGGAAAGGGCAGGGGGTACAGTTCTGGGAGGCTTTTGCTCTTCCTGAGAAAAGGACCTTGCATGGTTGGTGCTGTCCTGCCTCCGTTCAGGTGCTCTTCTCCTTGATCTGACACGAACGTGATGCCTGAAGGGGAAGAGCTATTTTGTGGCCATGAGGGACTGGATAAAAATCTTTATAGAGATGCCACTGAGACAGTCCCACAAGCCTCCTGCCTCCAACATCCTTGTTCTGTGAGGAAAATGATTCCCTATTTGTTAAGCCACCATTTTCATTTTTTGTTGGGACAGAAGAAAAATTGAATTCCTAACTGATACACATCTCCTTTCCTGACATTCTCGGAAATGAGGCGGGCCAGGTGAAGACAAAGGGAGGGCTTGAGGATAGAGAAAAGAAAAGTGTGTGTTACTTCCCTCATTTATTTAAGACATAAGTCCCCAAACAGCAGAAATCATGAGGGCCACCTTCCGTACTCCTGGATTATTGAATTGGAGCATGCAGATGGCAGAGGTGAACACACGTCAATGTCAGTACAGCGCTGTGACACCGTAAAAAGGTAAACTCCCGGCACCAGCAGATGGTACAACAGTTACGTTGCTGGACTCCCACGTAGTCAACCGTCACGCGAGTCCCGGACCCAGTGGCTTAAACTTCACACTGGGCATGTGTACACGTGTGCCCAAAATCCCAAGAGAAGAATAGAGAAGAGATTGCGATGTGACCATACCTCCTGGTGTGTGTGTGTGTGTGTGTGTGTGATTTCTTGCTTTCTGTCTCTCTGTCTTTCTCTCTCTCCAGTGTAAGCTATGGAACAAATGAGATTCTCCACATACATACATACAAATAACAATTACTGCATGATTTGCATAGCTTCCATGGGCTGTGTTTTGTCAAATCCTTTTACCTGCACTGCTACTCCATTAATGGGTACCATTATTGTCACCATTTTTAGAGAGAAGGAGACTGAAATAGATCTATAAGTAAGTGTCCCAACTAGTAAGCCAAGATGAGACCCAGGGAGTCTGACTCAAACATTCACTATATTCCATATGTTACATAGGAAGATGTGTGAGATATACAGTACACATATGTATGAATGCATATGTATTGACATGTATGTATACATACAAACTGGAGACGCATATATGTAAATTTATAAACAGAAAGAGAATGAGAGAAAAACCTGAAAGAAATGTTAAGAATCTGGAAAGAAGCAGTTTCTTTTTTTCTTCATTCCTTTTCCATCTTGTGGATGTAGCAGCGATCGTATCAGCGGAAAGATAGCCTATCAGCCAATGTCATCAGCAGGATTTCAGAATAAGCCATTCCTAGTGCTCTGCTTTGCTATTAAGACAATTTGGGAAAAAACTAGCCTGGAGGCAATTAATGAAGTGCAGAAGCCACATGTAAGGTCACATTCAGTAAAGTTCTTCTGAGCATCCCCTGGAGTCGCTCCAGGCCTGACAAGGAACAAAGGCCAGACCTCTGCAGACCTGGCCTTGGCAGGGTCCCACATCCCAGAACTTGCTCCTGCAAGGGCACACTGATCCAGAAGGACACAAAACAAGCACAGTGTCTAATGGTCCAAAATAAAGCAAAAACTACAAAACATTTGGTTCGTGCAAAATGTGACATGCAGTCTCCTAGAATTGCTTGATCAGTTGCCCTATAAAAAGAACCCCCTCTTTCCTGATGATGGGGTTAAAACACCTCCAACTTCAGACTCCTGGACACTCTTGGTTAATAAACTTTCTTTTCTCTCTTGAAATGATGCCCTCTGAGTCTTACTCTGAACTGTGACATTTTTAGTGCCGAAGCCCGGGAAGATTCACTGAAGGCAGCCATCTTAGAATGATGCCTCCTGAGTCTTACTCCAAACCGTGACACTGTATCAGAATATTTTTCTTTTGAGAGGTTTTTGCTTTAGGGTCCATGTGCTCACCAGAGAGAGACAGAGACAGTGAGAGGAAAAGTGAGAAATCACCCCTGGAGTGATGGCCATGCTGCAATCCCTTCTCTATTCTCCTCCCAGGGTCTTGGGCACACACGCACGCACACCTGGCATGAGTTTCAAGTCACCAGGTCCTGGATTTGAACTGCAGTCAGCCATGTGGGAGTCCAGTGACATACTGTTATGCTACATGCTGCCCCCAACTATATCAGAATTTAATTGCAGATAAATGGATTGAGATCAAGCTGCTACTTATATTCCAAGCTATATTGGACTTTTACACATGAGTGGGCTGATCAGATGAGAGCACTTGGATGGTAAAGAAAAAATATGATGAGGAAAACAAATTAGGTTAGTGCACATGGGACTTCCCAAGTCACCTAGTCTAGTCTGCTATCTAGTGGGAAAACTGCATTTCAGTTCTTGGATCTGATTTTGTTTCTCCTCTGTAAGCTTCAGCGTTCTTGGATATTCCTTCAAAACACTGTCAATGCCCATATTTTCTTCCTCCACTTAAGGGACACTAGATACATTTCACCACCCATGAAGCATTGCTGTTGGGTGGTGGAAGACACAGCAGAGTTAGTCCAAACATGGAAGGACCAGGAGCCACAGGACAGCTACAGGCAGGCGTGCGGACTGTGCTTCACCCAAGCTGGTGTTTCAGCCACCAACCTGCACAATCCTCACTTAAAAGTGAATAAACATAGATTTCCAAAATAGGACAGGAAATTTCAACTTCACAGAACTAGCGGCTTCTCGGGGATGGGTGAGATGGACATAGTCTGCCACCTTGTGCCCAAAGAGAAAAGGTCACTACTACCAGTCCTTCGAGCAGGCCCCAGGTCCCCTCATTCCTTGCCTGTCTGCCACGTCCTCCAACCATGCCTCCCAGATTTCTCTGCCTGCAGTTATCTACCCTGATTTTGCAGCCCCATTTACTCGTTCTTGGCGACTTCAGCCAGTTGGGGCGAGACATCTGATCTTGTTGGCATAATGTTCAATCAGTTGAAAGACACTGAAATGACCATGTTTCCCAAAATGCTGTGGGAACCCAAAGAAGAGAAGACATACTCCTGGTCCTAATCAAGATTTAGTCAAGAAGAAAGGCATTCAAAAGACAAGACAAGATGTGGTCAGTTCAATCACAAAAATGCAAATAAAGTGATATAGAAGTTCTGAGAAAGGTGAAGTCTATTGAGGGGAAGAGCGAGGAGATAGTAAAACCCATTTTCCTGCAGGAATTGCACATTGTGAAGAGGCCGCAGGCAGGATGTCTCAGCAGGTAAACAAGAGCTTCGCGCTGATGGCCGTCTATGAAGCTATATATACTTTAGCACTTAAGAAAGATCACCGACCAGAGGAGGAGAACTGGTGGTAGGTTAGGTGGAGGCTGGGGAGCTGGAAGAAGACCAGCCATAAGGAAGTCACTTGACAGGTTATCGCTATAATCTAGAAGAAACATATCATTTCCTCACTTATTTATTATTTCTTAAAGATTTTTGCCATAGATTACGTACACTTGCCGGAAACAGAGACAATGAGAAGGAAAGTGCGAAATCACTTCACAGGGGGGAAGGCCACACAGCAATCCTTTCTCCTCCATTTTCTTCTCAAGATTTTGGGCACATACACACATAGGCCTGGTGTAAGTAACGAGCCTCTGGGTCTGAACTGCAGTCGGTCATGTGGGAGTCCAGCACCTTAACCACTACGCTGCCTGCTGGTCCCCTCCTCATTTATCTTAAGGACCTGCTTTGTTTTTGTGCATGTGTGTATGTGTGTGTGTGTGTTTCTTTTTTTGAGAGGTTTTTCCCTTAGAGTGCATAGAGAGAGTGAGAGAGAAAGTGAGAAATCATCCCCCAGAGGGATGTCCACACTGCAATCCCTTCTTCATTCTCCTCCTGTGATCTTGGGAACACAAACACATGTATCTGGCATGATTTTGAAGCCACTGGGTCTGGACTCGAGCCATGGTTTGCTATGTGGGAGTCCCGTGACATATCTGTTACACCATCTGCTGGCCCCCAAGGACCTGCTTTTAATTAATAGGGGGTCAAGAGTTTGAAAGACTTTACGATACTTTCCCCAAAATTTTACCCACCTTTCAAAAACAATTAATCAAATTAACTCTGGTGCTCAAAATACTGATACTTGCAGTCACAGATGTTAAAATAGACTAGTAGATGATTAAAATGAAAGGGAGAACAAAGAGAGAGATCTGGGCTGGCACTGTGGCCTGGTGGTTAAGACAATCAGATCCCACCTGACCAACCAGATGGTTCAAGTTCTGGACCCGGTGGCTTGAGAAACATGCCAGGTGCGTGTGTGTGCATGCCCAAAAGAGGAGATTGTGGTGTGACCATTCCACATGAGAAATGCTTTGTCCTGCCCTCCTCCCCATCTCTCTGGCTAACACACACACTCTGACCAAAAAAAAAAAAAAATTAAGTGGATGGGTCTGGATGAAAGTCATAGAAAGGAGAATTGGGGGCAAAAAAAAAAAAAAAAAAAAAAATACAGGTGAGATAACAGATTAGAAAAACTTAACGAGGATCTGGCCTCATAGCACATAGAGAGCTGGATCCCACATGGCCAACCACAGTTAGAGTCCCAGCCCCAGCAGCTTGAACTGAACATATGCGTGTGCATGTCTACAGTCCTCACAGGGTGGAGAAAAGGAGAAGAGATTGCAGTGTGGCCATGGCCCATGGTTGGGTGTTTTCTCTCTCTGTCTCTGTCTCTGTCTCTGTCTCTCTTTCTGGGAAGTCCATGTGCTCTCTGGCAAAAAGAGAAAAAACTTAATGAGGAAATCAGAAAAAAAAAAAATGAGAACAAAACTCCAATAGAAACTCAAGGCCAGAAACCTCAATAACAAAAAGGAAAATTTAAGAATGGACTCAGAATACCTACAAGAAACTCTATGGCTTAGACTTCAAAGTACAGGAAGAGCTACAAGTTGACTTGTTAAATCAACTGAAGAACAGTTTAAAGGCTTATGGGGATAGTTTAGTAAAGCAACTATGCTCTTTGTTTAGAAGTAAGACTTTTGCTATATTTTGAGTTTTAAGTAAATTGTTAGGATTATGAGGTTAATGGATTAGTAACAGAATTTAAACAATTTTGACTTGAACACTGTATTACTTAATAATAGACAGCGTCTCTAGAAAATGCCCCAGATGTAGTACTTGAAGAAAGCAAGCTATGTTTTTAACAAAGAGTAATTCTGAGGATCAGCAGATGGCATAATGGTTACATCGCTGGATTCCCACATGGCTGATGGCGGTTCAAGTCCTGGACCTGAAGGCTTGGAACTCATGCCAGATACATGTGTATGTACACCCAAAATTCCAAGAAGAGAATGGAGGAGAACGGATTGCGGTGTGGCCATCTGCCATAGGGAGTGATATCTCGCTTTCTGTCTCTCTGTCTCTCTCTGTCTCTCTGGCGAGCACGCATGCCCTATAACAAAAAAATTTCTCTCTCTGAAAAAAAAAAAAGATTTTAATTCTGATGCTGGTGGTTGGGGCCCACATCCACTGCACTAGTGAGTGGATGGAGTAATATTGGTGCTGTAAAGCCATGAATGAGGTCCTGGGATTCTCAATGGTAACTGCTTCCTCAAGTGATTTTCACATGAGCCAGACTTTGGAATCATTAGCATCAAAGCAGTCTCCTGGGTCCCCTGCAGGTCCTTAGCTAGTCCAGACCTTCCCTGTATTAACCTGGCATTGTGGGAACATTTCGGTCTACGACAAAGGGAGAGCTCATCCTTGTGGATTAGCTCATAACAAATAATAAAAGTATGAATTAAGACTAGCAGTTGGCATAATGGCTATGTCGCTGGACTCCCATGTAGTTGACCGTGGTTCGAGTGCCGGACCCAGTAGCTTAAACTCACGCCGGGTGCGTGTGCATGTGTGAACAAGTGCCCAAGAGAAGAATGGAGGAGAAGGGATTGCAGCGTGGCCATCCCCCCTGGAGGGTGATTTCTCACTTTCTGTCTCTCTGTCTCTCTCTGTCTTTCAGGCGAGTGCACACGCGCTATAGCAAAAAACCCTCAAAAAAAAAAAGTATGAATTAAAGGGAATTTACAAAAACACCTTACAAAATGGGCCCTTGACAGGCTCTTGGAAAACAGAAATAATTGAGAGTATGTGTGTGGCTTCCCCAGTTCACTACTCTGTGGAAAATAATCTGGCAGTTGTAGAGTTGTGGTGTGCCACAGGTCACGTACAGATCAGTCATTCTAACAGGATATGACCAGAACTGTTTAAAGTTACATCTTTCTGAAAAAGCAGAACAGAAAGTATGACAAGGAAACAAGGACCAAAGGAGCAAAAGTTGCAGCGTGCTGATTTGAGATTGAGTTTGATGCCCCTGTTGCACAAAGGTCTGAGTTCTGGAAGACTGTTCCTTGTAATAAACTCTTTAGTTGCTAGAATTTTTGAGTAACAATCTATGAATTTGAAGCATTCTACAAATCTGCCTTTGTCCTTGATTGGTGTTGGAACCCTCTTTTCCACACTGACCCAGGGATGAGGATCTATGTGGAAGACTGGATCTCTGGATCTCTGTGGAAGATCATTGAAAGGGATAAGGGACCAGTGGATGGAGTAATGGTTATGTCGTTGGACTTCCATGTAGTCCACCATGGTTCAAGTCCCAAACCTGGCAGCTTAAATTCATGCTGGACGTTTGTGTGTGCATGCCCAAAATTTTGAGAGGAGAATGGATGAGAAGGGGTTGCAACACAGCCACCCTCCCCTGTGTATGTGTGTGTGGGGGGGTGATATCACACTTTCTGTCTCTGTCTCTCTTTGCCACTCCAAAGAAAGAAAAAAAGGAAAATAAAAAGAAGAAAGAAAGAAGAAAGAGGAAGAAAGAAACAAAGAGAAGAAAGAAAGGAAGAAAGGAAGAAAAGAAAGAAGAAAGAAAGAGAGAAAGAAAGAAGAAAGAGAAAAAAGAGGAGGAAAGAAAGAGAAAGAAAAAAAAGAAGGAAAGAGAAAGGAAGACGAAAGAAAGAAAGAAAGAAAGAAAGGAAGGAAAGAAAGAGAAAGAAAAAAAAGAAGGAAAGAGAAAGGAAGACGAAAGAAAGAAAGAAAGAAAGAAAGGAAGGAAAGAAAGAGAAAGAAAAAAAAGAAGGAAAGAGAAAGGAAGACGAAAGAAAGAAAGAAAGAAAGAAAGGAAGGAAAGAAAGAGAAAGAAAAAAAAGAAGGAAAGAGAAAGGAAGACGAAAGAAAGAAAGAAAGAAAGAAAGGAAGGAAAGAAAGAGAAAGAAAAAAAAGAAGGAAAGAGAAAGGAAGACGAAAGAAAGAAAGAAAGAAAGAAAGGAAGGAAAGAAAGAGAAAGAAAAAAAAGAAGGAAAGAGAAAGGAAGACGAAAGAAAGAAAGAAAGAAAGAAAGGAAGGAAAGAAAGAGAAAGAAAAAAAAGAAGGAAAGAGAAAGGAAGACGAAAGAAAGAAAGAAAGAAAGAAAGGAAGGAAAGAAAGAGAAAGAAAAAAAAGAAGGAAAGAGAAAGGAAGACGAAAGAAAGAAAGAAAGAAAGAAAGGAAGGAAAGAAAGAGAAAGAAAAAAAAGAAGGAAAGAGAAAGGAAGACGAAAGAAAGAAAGAAAGAAAGAAAGGAAGGAAAGAAAGAGAAAGAAAAAAAAGAAGGAAAGAGAAAGGAAGACGAAAGAAAGAAAGAAAGAAAGAAAGGAAGGAAAGAAAGAGAAAGAAAAAAAAGAAGGAAAGAGAAAGGAAGACGAAAGAAAGAAAGAAAGAAAGAAAGGAAGGAAAGAAAGAGAAAGAAAAAAAAGAAGGAAAGAGAAAGGAAGACGAAAGAAAGAAAGAAAGAAAGAAAGGAAGGAAAGAAAGAGAAAGAAAAAAAAGAAGGAAAGAGAAAGGAAGACGAAAGAAAGAAAGAAAGAAAGAAAGGAAGGAAAGAAAGAGAAAGAAAAAAAAGAAGGAAAGAGAAAGGAAGACGAAAGAAAGAAAGAAAGAAAGAAAGGAAGGAAAGAAAGAGAAAGAAAAAAAAGAAGGAAAGAGAAAGGAAGACGAAAGAAAGAAAGAAAGAAAGAAAGGAAGGAAAGAAAGAGAAAGAAAAAAAAGAAGGAAAGAGAAAGGAAGACGAAAGAAAGAAAGAAAGAAAGAAAGGAAGGAAAGAAAGAGAAAGAAAAAAAAGAAGGAAAGAGAAAGGAAGACGAAAGAAAGAAAGAAAGAAAGAAAGGAAGGAAAGAAAGAGAAAGAAAAAAAAGAAGGAAAGAGAAAGGAAGACGAAAGAAAGAAAGAAAGAAAGAAAGGAAGGAAAGAAAGAGAAAGAAAAAAAAGAAGGAAAGAGAAAGGAAGACGAAAGAAAGAAAGAAAGAAAGAAAGGAAGGAAAGAAAGAGAAAGAAAAAAAAGAAGGAAAGAGAAAGGAAGACGAAAGAAAGAAAGAAAGAAAGAAAGGAAGGAAAGAAAGAGAAAGAAAAAAAAGAAGGAAAGAGAAAGGAAGACGAAAGAAAGAAAGAAAGAAAGAAAGGAAGGAAAGAAAGAGAAAGAAAAAAAAGAAGGAAAGAGAAAGGAAGACGAAAGAAAGAAAGAAAGAAAGAAAGGAAGAAAGAAAGAAAGAAAGAAAGAGAAAAAGAAAGGGATTAAACCCTAAGGGAAGGGCTCCTCAGTTGTGTCATCAAGTTTTAAAACAAGAGGCAGCAGCCTGGCAGAATCAGTGAAGATGGAGTTTACAGGTGTGAAATCCTTCTCAACTCTGAGCCTATCTGGAGCCAATGGAAAAAGAGTTTCCATTCTGACTCTACAACATGGCACCCAGTCTTCAGGGATTATTGAGAGAATGAGGAGTCTTCCTTTTTTCACTTCCTCTTGATTCTTCGTCTGTCACATAGAGTGTGTGAGAGTAAGCCTTGATTCAATTTATAGTTTCTCTGATCATAAAAGAAAACAAAAAAAAAAATCAGTATATAAATCCCAAAGAACATGGAAAAATATAAAGGAAAAATTACGGTTTGATCACATTTTTCCTTCCAGTCTAATTTCTAAGTACTTACATATATTTTAAGAAAATGGTATCATATTTTATATTCCTTTTGGTAGCCTGTTATATTATCTTAATGTGTCATTTTACCACATCCCTAAATATTTTTAAATCATTTTTAAATCTCATTATGTAAATCCACCACAATTCATTACGTGTACTACTGAAAGATAGTGTTTTCCCAGTTTTTCTCTGTTCTAAACTCTCGGGGTTTTTCTATTAAATCTTAATGCCACTGATATTTTACCATTACCCAGAATATTTTCTCTTTTTTTTTCCAGCTTTATTGAGGCATGACTGACAAATAAAAATTACATATGATGGCTACCATTTTTTAAATGGCTGCTTAGAATTGTCATCACTATCTTTTTCAGCCAAACCTCTATTGATAGACAGTCAAATTATGTTTAGTAAATCATTATTAAAACTATTATTAGAATGACACATCTAGGGTATCTTTCTGTATAGCAGTAAATTCCAAGCAGTGTTGATCCCATGTTTACTGTCAAATACAATGATATCAAGATGCATATGCCTGAAACCAGGTTCTCAGAGCTAAATGTGTGGATACAGCACTTTAGATAACTTGGCCCCTATGACCCTTCACCCCACACATAATATGTCCCAGGTCAGTTAATTCCAAACGCTGTGGCAGGCAAAATCTAGCAGAGTCATCTACAGATCTTCATAATAAACACAACCTTGGGAGGCCCATCTCCAATGATTTTTTTTTTTTTTTTTTTGGAGAGATTTTCACTGTAGGGCGCGTGCGCTCGCCAGACAGACAGAGAGAGACATAGAGACAGAAAGCGAGAAATCACCCCCCAGGGGGGATGGTCACGCCGCAATCCCTTCTCCTCCATTCTCCTCTCGGGATCTTGGGCACGCACGCACACGCGCCCGGCGTGAGTTTTAAGCCACCGGGTCCGGGACACGAACCGCGGTCGACTACGTGGGAGTCCAGCGACATAGCCATTACGCTAACTGCTGGTTCCCCCCATCTCCAATGATTTTGATGTTTTGTGAAGCCCGGGAATCTACAGTTGAGCAAAGCTTGCAGGTGATACCAATGCATAGCCAAGTTGAGAATCAGTGCCTGGAAACCTAGGTTCATGAACCCCTAGAGTTGAGAACCAGAGAACTGTCACTAGATGGCAACCTCGCTCACTTTTTAAAGCATTTCAAATAAAATAAGTGAAGAGGTTTTTTTCCTCCCTCTCATTCACAATTAAATTTGGAAGGGATAGCTCTCTATAGGAGGTAGTGTTTTAAATACACAAGCCGCTGCCTTTCTTGTATAATGGCCATCTCTCATTACTTGTAAACGCCATAATTGAAAACAAGGGCTCTTTTGTTTGAAGACTATCATAACAGCCCTCCTGGAAACTTTTAATCCAAATTTTTATGTGTACACGTCTCTCCGGTAAAACCCTGAATTTCCTGTTTCCTTAGATAATAGCTGAAATGTATCTTAACTAAAAATCTCTCTTTTTTTTCTTACTGATGTCTGGATCTCATTAAAGCACCAAGCCACTGTGTTCAGTTTAGAGAGGTTAAACTTCCCTGACATTAGTGCTTAGCCCTTTTTTCTGTAACTCTGTCTATAGGGCCATGTAAATTCTTGGAAAGAAATCTAGAGGGCTTCTGGTCACTGTGACCAGAAGTTAGAGCAGGTTCACTGTTCTATCCCTAACCATTGGTCATTCTGCCCCTGCTTACATCTTCATCTAGCCCAGAGGTCACTGCCTTATATTTATGGTGCTGGAAGAGTGATTCATTCCTTTTCCATGATAGCTTTCATGTTTTCCATCCTTCTCAACAAATTTAACATTTTTCAGTGACCTTGTGACCCTCCACCATACTTCTCACCTCCAGTCAATTGGGTGTAATAGTCCACACGGGGTCCGAACATCTCAGCACATAGTGTGGCAGTTTGCTCCTTTATTCTAGCCACTCACTCCTAACAGCATAACCTAAGACTATGCTAGATTCCTTGGCATTTACAAAATACCTGTGCCAATGCTTGGACCAAAATATAAGCTGAACGATAGCAGCTTCCTTTGCTTCTTATTTAATTTCTAATGATGGAAGTACTAAACTCCTTCTGTTTTTGTTTGCTGTCTAAATGTGCTCTGAGACTGAAAAACAAAGCAGACTCCAGAGGATTTGATAAAAATACAAAAAAAAAAAAATTGTGAGACCGTAGACTTACAGAAAACAGATTTCCTATACTTGTGGGAAAGTGAAGTAGGGGGTACTTTCCCTATTCTTCCCACTAATTCCCACTAAAATTCCTGGGCACATATAAAACTAACCAAAGGCAACTCTGAAAGGTAGAGAATTAGACAGACTGGCCAGGGAATCTTAAGATCCAAGGAATGACAAGGTGGTAAAATTCCCTGCCACATCCCAGCATCATACATCCCGGATATGAAGCTGAAGATGCTGGCAACCTGGAAAACTCAAGGTCAGATGAGAGAAAATAAGCCTGCACCATCCAGCAGTGGAACAGGAAAGGGGAAGCCCAGCAAGGCTAAAAACTTTCAGCCCGTAACTATTCTACTCCAACTGAACATCGCAGAAAAGCCTGCAGCCCCACCACCTCCCATGCAAACCAAGGCTGTGAGGAGCCTCGACTTCCACCCTCAAGAGGCCATCACAAGGTGTCTCAACCCCATCATCACCACCACTGCCATCACCAGCACGATCACCAGGGTGGTGTCAGAGAAGGCAAAGAAGGGGACTAGGACTTCCATTCCAGCCAGCTTGCTACTGGATGTCCCTGTGGGGTCAAAGGGGTCACATGAGGAGACGGGACTCCATTCCTACCTGGCACCTCCTTGCTAGTGAGGGCAGAGGAGATCTAGTGGAGAGGCAGGACTGTCACCCTTACCCACCAGTAGTGATGCCACCCACTGATAGTGTGGGTGGACACACATGGGGAGCCAGAGCCTTCACTTCTGCTTGGGTTAATGGGAAACACACACACATGCACTTGTCAAGGGAGGCCAGGTGGAAAATCTGGGCTTCTCTCTCCACCCTGCTAGAGTTACAGTATCATAGAAAGCCAACTAGCACTGAATTAAAGAAAACCCAGAGTCGCAAAACATACATGAAAATATTGAAAATTCAGCTGAAAAATCACTCACCACTCTGAGAAACAGGAAGATTCTGAATTGGACAAAAAAAAAGCAATCGATAGATGCTAACAGGGAGATGGCAGAGGTGTTAGAATTACCTAATGAGTTAGTTTAAAGCAGCCATTACAAGAATGCTTTTTAAATTGTATCTATTTTATGAGAGAGAGAGGAAGAGACAGATAGGGGCCTGCAACAGGATCCTCACACCTTGATCCACCCCAGCCTCAGCTAGCCTGGATTATTCACACATGCACACATGCCCAGAATATGTAGGAAGGTGTCAGAATGCAAATTCAGAAACTTCTCACATGGGTTCATCTTCACAGAGTGTTGTGGTATCACCAGTGGCCCCTTCATGGGAAATTTATTACACACAAATGAAAATAGGAAGTCACAGCAAAGTAACAGAAGATGAAAAAAGAGAGGTACCAGCAGTTGGCGTAATGGTTGGACTCCCACATAGTCAACTGTGATTTGAGTCCCAGACCTGGTGGCTTAAACTCACACCAGGCGCATGTGCATATGTGCTCAAGATCCTGAGAGGAGAATGGAGGAGAAGGGATTGTGGTGTGGCCATCCCCCCTTGTCTCTCTTTCTGTCTCGTTCTCTCTCTCTCTGTTTCTGGCTAATGCACACACCCTATAGCAAAAACCTCTCAAAAAAAAAAAGATATAAAAGAGAATCAAACACAAAGATTGCACCTGAAAAATATAACTGACTTAAAAATAAATAAATAAATAAATAATAAAAAAATTAAAAACTCAGTGGATAGGCTCAATAGAAGAACAGATGAAATAGAGGAAAGAATCAGTGAACTGGAAGATAGAATGATAGAAAGTAGCCAATCTGAACACAGAGAAAATAGCTTGGAAAAAAATACAGAGGCTCAGGGACTTCGGGGATTATAAAAAAAGACCTAGTATTTGTGTCATTGGAGTCATACAAGGAGAGGAAAAAGAAGGCAGGGCTAAAGGAAGTACTTGAGACAGTCATGACTGAAAACTTTCCAAATTTGACAAAAGACAAAAAACTGCAGATTCAGAATACTGAGTCAATCCCAGACAGGATAAACCCAAAGAAATGTACAATAAACTAGAAATATCAGAGGCTTTTTCTTTATGATGAACAAAGTGAGAGATTCTGATGTGCTTAGATGCCTAATTCTTTCTAGAGCAAAGTCTTCTGATCTTCCAGCTAATGGAGGATTATATTTCCTGACCCACCTGTAAAGTTAGCAGAACCTGTCATCAGAATGCTTTTCCATTTGCAAGCATGAATCTTTCATGCAAGATGCTTATCCGGGAGCTTGAAAGGATAGAGAAGGAGATTTTATTGTGCCTATGAAAACAGTCCTTTGCCTGTGTTTGTCTGTACACTAAATAAAAGCTTGAACACAGGGCAAAATTCTGTCTAAGGCTTGTTTTTACTTACAAACTATGGCTATATATCACCACAGTAGCAAAGCTGTAAGGCAAGATACCTGGTCTAACTACTCAGTGTTACCAATACTTACTAGAAGAGCCTGATAATTTTGAATAGCTTGATCAATTTAGGTCATTCACAGCAATATAATACCAAGCATTTCTATTACAACAACCAGCGTAAACAATTAAGATACATTTTTATAGGTTATGTGTCATTTAATAATGGGAACATGATATGAAAGATGCATTGTTAGGCCAGCTGGTGGCAGGTGGTTAAAATGGCTGAATCCCACATGGCTTACAGTATGGTTCAAGTTTTGGACACAGCAGCTTGAAAAACATACCTGCCACATTGTGTATATGTCCAAAATCCTGAGAGAATGAGAAAGGATCATAGTATGGCCATCCCAAGAGTGCTTTCTTATTTTCCCTGTCTCCCTCTAATGAGCACATACCCTCTAGCAAATTTTTTTAAAAGTGCATTGTTAGCCAACGTCCTATTATACAAACATTGTACAGTGTACTTGTACAAATCTAGATGGTATATCCTACTATAATATAATCTATTATAACTTTATGGGACCACAATCATGGTCATTGGTTCATTATTGACCAAAACATCATGCAGTGCATGACTGCATTTGGAATACACCAAGCCAATCTTCCTTGCTTAATGATAATATATTGTTTTCAGGAAGTATTAAATGTGGCTTAGGTGGGGGAGAGAGAGTCTATATATCAAATACTAAGAGGAAGACTTAACTAGTTGATATTTGGATAGAAATTAGGGTAGTTTGCATGTATATTTGAGAACACCCCTCAAGGAACTTAAAATGAATACAATGAATGATAGGAACTAAGGAAAAACTGGAAAACATGAAGACAAATGTACATTTGAGTCATCAGGGAAATATATTTATGAATATTATCAAACTATCCTAAAACTTAGGGACTTAAAACAATATGCATTTTCATGGGGCCAGCAGTTGGCGTAATGGCTATGTCACTGGACTCCTATGTAGTTGACCGTGGTTTGAAAACTGGACCCGGTGGATTAAACTCATGCCAAGCGCATGTGCGTACATGCCCAAGATCCCGAGAGGAGAATGGAGAAGAAGGGATTGCAGTGTGGCCATCCCCCCTGGGGGATGATTTCTCACTTTCTCTCTGTCTCTCTATCTTTCTGGTAAGCACACATGCCCTATAACAAAAACCTCTTTAAAAAAATTTTTTTTAAATAAGCATTTTCTTTAACTCATGGCCCTATGGCTTGGCTAGGTGGTCCTTCCAACTGGTCTACCCAGCTGATCTCTCCAGGGGTCTTGTAAGCTGGCTGGTGGCCTGAGTACTGGATGATCTAGTGTCCCTCTTTCACACGCCTGTTGTTTGGCATGCTGTTGACTCAGTCCACTTCCTCATGGCCTTTCATCCTCCAGCAGGCTAGCTGGGGCTCATTCTCACAAGAGTCTTATGTGCAAGCACTTGCCAGTACCCTGCTTACTTCATGGTTGCTAAGGACACATCAGCAAAAGCAAATCCCAGAGGCAAGTCCTGAGACACACGACCACTTAAGCAACAACTCTCTGACTAATGTGTACAGTTAGAGGAGAAGAATCAGCACAGCCATTATTTCATCATCCTTAGAAGAATATGCTAACCATGTATATTACACCAATTTATGTCAATCTATGTCTGTTCTCTTGCTGAATAATTTTCTTGCCCTAGAGACATGGCCTCCTCTTAAACTTTAATCTGATTCTCCATACAAATTAATTTTCACATGCTTTATGCTCATAGTTGAATGGGCTCAAAAAAAGAACAGGCTCAACTGCCTTGGCGGAATAGGTAGTGTACTGCTAGAAACCAGGAGGTGAACTGTAGGATTAGATCCTGAGTCAATGTGAAATCACTCTGGGTGCATGTGCTCAAGATCCTGAGAAGCTGGAGGGCAGAAGGAAGGGGATTGTGGCATGGCAAGACCCTGTCGAGGGTTCTCTCTCTTGCTCTCATGTGCGCACATACACTCTCTCATAAATAAAATCAATGAACTTTAAGAAAATTTAACAGTATGAATTTCCTTCATTTTTTAAAATAAATATCTACAGAGAGCCAACAAGGTACAGGCATGAGGACACTTCATGAATCCCAGCTGGCCGACTGAGGCAGGCCGGGGAGTCTTCTTAGACACAGCACTTCCTTTTGCCTCATGTTCAAACAAAACACCATTCTTCCTGTAGGTGGGTTTCAGCAAACATTCTCAAGGCCACTTTATATAAAAAGTCATGGAAATAAAGCAATCCTAGCTAACATCATCTCTACCCACTCTCTATCCCACCTCATTTCCTCAGTTTCCTGTGGCAGCCATGTCTAATTCAACAGGCATTCACAAAAGGACTGGTGATTAAACAACTTGAAGTTCATTTACATTCTTAGCATGTTCTAGGCTCCTGCTAAAACACACATGAGTGAGTTAAAAGGGTAAACTAGCTCTGAAACTCCATTTGTTAAATTCCCTGAAGCAGTTTCATGAGAGTGCAGTTTCGTGTGAGTACTCTTACCTTTTTAGTGAAAATTTCTTCCCTGGCAGAAACCACTTAGCTCTTTTGTATCTCACTAGGATGAGACTAATTATAAACTTTAACTCTGTGTCATCAATATGAAGAATTCTTGTACAGGGACCAGCAGTTAGCGTAATGGCTATGTCGTTGGACTCCCATGTAGTCGAACGTGGTTCGCGTCCCGGACCCAGTGGCTTAAAACTCACACCGGGCACGTGTGCATGCGTGCCCAAGATCCCAAGTGGAGAATGGAGGAGAAGGGATTGCAGTATGGCCATCTCCCCTGGGGGGTGATTTCTCGCTTTCTGTCTGTCTTTCTCTCTCTGTCTGTCTAGTGAGCCCACGTGCCCTATAGCAAAAAAAAAAAAAGGAATACACCAAGCCAATCTTCCTTGCTTAATGATAATATATTGTTTTCAGGAAGTATTAAATGTGGCTTAGGTGGGGGAGAGAGAGTCTATATATCAAATACTAAGAGGAAGACTTAACTAGTTGATATTTGGATAGAAATTAGGGTAGTTTGCATGTATATTTGAGAACACCCCTCAAGGAACTTAAAATGAATACAATGAATGATAGGAACTAAGGAAAAACTGGAAAACATGAAGACAAATGTACATTTGAGTCATCAGGGAAATATATTTATGAATATTATCAAACTATCCTAAAACTTAGGGACTTAAAACAATATGCATTTTCATGGGGCCAGCAGTTGGCGTAATGGCTATGTCACTGGACTCCTATGTAGTTGACCGTGGTTTGAAAACTGGACCCGGTGGATTAAACTCATGCCAAGCGCATGTGCGTACATGCCCAAGATCCCGAGAGGAGAATGGAGAAGAAGGGATTGCAGTGTGGCCATCCCCCCTGGGGGATGATTTCTCACTTTCTCTCTGTCTCTCTATCTTTCTGGTAAGCACACATGCCCTATAACAAAAACCTCTTTAAAAAAATTTTTTTTAAATAAGCATTTTCTTTAACTCATGGCCCTATGGCTTGGCTAGGTGGTCCTTCCAACTGATCTACCCAGCTGATCTCTCCAGGGGTCTTGTAAGCTGGCTGGTGGCCTGAGTACTGGATGATCTAGTGTCCCTCTTTCACACGCCTGTTGTTTGGCATGCTGTTGACTCAGTCCACTTCCTCATGGCCTTTCATCCTCCAGCAGGCTAGCTGGGGCTCATTCTCACAAGAGTCTTATGTGCAAGCACTTGCCAGTACCCTGCTTACTTCATGGTTGCTAAGGACACATCAGCAAAAGCAAATCCCAGAGGCAAGTCCTGAGACACACGACCACTTAAGCAACAACTCTCTGACTAATGTGTACAGTTAGAGGAGAAGAATCAGCACAGCCATTATTTCATCATCCTTAGAAGAATATGCTAACCATGTATATTACACCAATTTATGTCAATCTATGTCTGTTCTCTTGCTGAATAATTTTCTTGCCCTAGAGACATGGCCTCCTCTTAAACTTTAATCTGATTCTCCATACAAATTAATTTTCACATGCTTTATGCTCATAGTTGAATGGGCTCAAAAAAAGAACAGGCTCAACTGCCTTGGCGGAATAGGTAGTGTACTGCTAGAAACCAGGAGGTGAACTGTAGGATTAGATCCTGAGTCAATGTGAAATCACTCTGGGTGCATGTGCTCAAGATCCTGAGAAGCTGGAGGGCAGAAGGAAGGGGATTGTGGCATGGCAAGACCCTGTCGAGGGTTCTCTCTCTTGCTCTCATGTGCGCACATACACTCTCTCATAAATAAAATCAATGAACTTTAAGAAAATTTAACAGTATGAATTTCCTTCATTTTTTAAAATAAATATCTACAGAGAGCCAACAAGGTACAGGCATGAGGACACTTCATGAATCCCAGCTGGCCGACTGAGGCAGGCCGGGGAGTCTTCTTAGACACAGCACTTCCTTTTGCCTCATGTTCAAACAAAACACCATTCTTCCTGTAGGTGGGTTTCAGCAAACATTCTCAAGGCCACTTTATATAAAAAGTCATGGAAATAAAGCAATCCTAGCTAACATCATCTCTACCCACTCTCTATCCCACCTCATTTCCTCAGTTTCCTGTGGCAGCCATGTCTAATTCAACAGGCATTCACAAAAGGACTGGTGATTAAACAACTTGAAGTTCATTTACATTCTTAGCATGTTCTAGGCTCCTGCTAAAACACACATGAGTGAGTTAAAAGGGTAAACTAGCTCTGAAACTCCATTTGTTAAATTCCCTGAAGCAGTTTCATGAGAGTGCAGTTTCGTGTGAGTACTCTTACCTTTTTAGTGAAAATTTCTTCCCTGGCAGAAACCACTTAGCTCTTTTGTATCTCACTAGGATGAGACTAATTATAAACTTTAACTCTGTGTCATCAATATGAAGAATTCTTGTACAGGGACCAGCAGTTAGCGTAATGGCTATGTCGTTGGACTCCCATGTAGTCGAACGTGGTTCGCGTCCCGGACCCAGTGGCTTAAAACTCACACCGGGCACGTGTGCATGCGTGCCCAAGATCCCAAGTGGAGAATGGAGGAGAAGGGATTGCAGTATGGCCATCTCCCCTGGGGGGTGATTTCTCGCTTTCTGTCTGTCTTTCTCTCTCTGTCTGTCTAGTGAGCCCACGTGCCCTATAGCAAAAAAAAAAAAACTCTCGAAAGGAAAAAAGAAAAAAAAGAACACTTGTACAGACTATATGTAAATGTTTCTCTCTAAAAAAAAAATTGCAGTCACTTTTAAATGTAATTTTCGACCTTGATTCACTTCCCTAACTGTATAGTGTAGGACCATTTACAGCAATGCTCAAATCTGATATGCACCAATGGTGAGAACATTAGAGTGAAGGAACTTTGTGTTTAAGCATTAATTTCCAGGTACAGGACATCACAGATTTTATTTTTTAAATACTTTCTAAAATTCTTTAAAGTTTCAAAATAAAACAAACTTTATTTAAATTTATTCAAACTACTTAACATTGGGTCATTGGAAAAGTCACGATGCATTTTTGCATAGAAAAATATGGCATAACTTTCTAACAATCCAATAGTATTAAGGAGAAGTGAGACTATCATGAAATCCATTTTTTAATATGAGGTATTCTTTTTACTTCCATAAAATTCTCTTGTCACCACCCTAATACTGTTGATGCCATCTGAATTGAGGGTGTGTGAGCTATATTTTACTTCCTCACTTAGGTTTAAGCAATAGAGAACAATATTGTTATGAGAGAAATAGCAATGACCACAATGAAATCGATAAAATACAATGAAATTTTAGACCCTGGGGAAGGAATTCTTGGACAAATGAGTTGCCTTTTCCATGAAGCATCTCAGACAGAGGCAAAGGAAGGCAAACCAGTAAAAGAGGAAATTCAAATGGTATGGATGAAATTTCCCTCAAAGTGAGCATGAGGTAAAAAGTTTTCCAGTCACAATGAAAATAGAATTTGCTGACAAGGTCATGATCACATCAGACAACTCACAACTGGAGAAAAGAGGTTTACAGAAAGTACTGTTTATTTTTAACTACAAAATTTGGAATATTTCCAATTACCTCTGGGAAAGGGCTGCCTGCCCTTGACCATTATCTCACTTCTTTTTCTCTTTTACACCCCTCACTCCTCTCTGGACAGTCAAAGGCTGATGTACAGGTGGTAGGAAAGTACTTGAATTGCATTTAAAAATTCTAGATATGTTTGGCTCTTTAATTTATATAATCGATTTAGGCAATTTGGGTATATGTCAATGGTAAGGCAGTCAGTGTGTTTTGTTTTTAAATATTTATTCATGAAAGAGTTTTTTTTAAGCATGAGAGAGAAAGAGAGAGAGAGATCTTTCACAGGGCTTGGTCACATCATGATCCCCTTTCTCCAGCCCACCAGGATCCTGGGCATATTTTCAGGCCAACTAGTCTAGGGATTCAAACTGTGGTAGGCATGTGCCTTCAGCTCTGCAGCCCAGCACTCTACCAAGTGTGCCACAGAGGTGGGGCTGGCATTCCTTATTAAATGAACTGGAACGTCTGTGTTCCTTATGTCATGCAAAAGTAGCATGCCTTTCTGACCTATGAGGTCTGGCGTATTTTTGGAGATCTAACTTGGTACTTGTATTGTAATCCATTTAGAAACAGCCTCACACCTTAGGACTGGGCAGTAGACCTGTGACAACCAAGAGTTTATTCACAATACAATACAGGATTTTAAGCACAGTTCTGACAGTGGGAAATAGACCATATTATTGCTCATTTGAAGAGGATCTTATTATTTTAAGCTAGTAAACAGAACGAGCTAAACATCACTTCATTTCCCAAGAATATGCACGGCTTAATTTCTGAAGAATCACTTCCCTAGTCTGTACCATCACAGAGTAGATTGTGATTTGCATAGTACCTTTGAAGGCTGAGAAAATACTTCGGATGCATGATTCATTCCTTCGTAGATATTCTGACACTAGACTTCCCTGGACAGTGGCATTCATGTAGATGTTTGTTCAAAGCTGCAGAAAACACCATTTTAATACCTCTTGGGGAAACTCTGAAGAACTAAAACATACTTCCTATAAACCAGTCAGCTTAAATGGCCTCCAGGTCAATCAAATGAACTCTATGACCTAAATACAGTCCAGTGTTCACGAGGCCCAGTCTCTTTAAGTGTTGCTTTCAAAGAAACACAATCAGCTGTGGTTGCTTTTAAATAATACAGGTTTAGGAAGAAATATTATTGGAGGGATGCTAGAGAACCTATAATAAATGCATTTTGTAGCAAAAGATTGAGAAAATGTGGATTACTGACTTCAAATAATTGACTTTCTTTATGCCACTACCACCGAAGTTCAGAAGTCAAACTAATTAAGAGTAATTCTATGATGTTCTTTACTGTAAAATACAGTTCTAAAGAAAAACAAAGTGGCTGAAAATCAGACAGCAAAAAGTCTCATAAATTAATGACTTCGGATTTTTTAAAACAGATCATTTTAACATAGCCAACAAAAGAAGAATTTGTAATGTCCATGTGGAGGATTGTGGGAGGTAAGAGTTTATAATGTCTTCATCTTAATGAGTGGTCCTACCTTACTTTGGGACCTCAGTCTCCAGCCAGTCATTAGAAAAACAAAACTCTGGAATCAACAGATGGTGTCATGGTTACGTAACTAGACTCCCATGTAGTCGACTGCGGTTTGACTCCTAGACCCGGCAGCTTAAAACTCACGCTGAGCATTTGTATGTTCATGTCCAAAATTCTAAGAGGAGAATGGAGGAGAAGGGATTGTGGTATGGCCATCCCCTCTAGGGGGTAATTTCTTGCTTTCTCTCTCTCTCTCCCTCTCTCTCTCTCTCTCTCTCTCTCTCTCTAGTGAATACAAGCTATCTATAGCAAAAATCTCCTTAAAAAAAAAAAGAAATAAAAACAAAAACAAAACTCTAAGACCAGCAGATAACATAATGATTACCTCACTGGACTCCCACATGGCCAACTGCGGTGACTGCGGTGTGAGTTCTGGACCTGGAAACTTAAAACTTACACCAGCACATGTGCGTGAGTGCTCAAATACTTGATAGGAGAGTGGAGGAGAAGAGATTGGAGTGTGGCCATCCCACCTGGGAGGTAATTTCTCACTTTCTGTCTGTCTTTCTCTGTCTCTCTGGCAAGTGCGCATTCCTATAGTAAAAGTCTCTCTTAAAAGAAAAAAGAAAAAGAGGGACCAGCAGATGGAATAATGCTTACATCACTGGATTCCCATGTAGTTGACTGCGGTTTGAGTCCTGGACCCAGTGGCTTAAACTCACACCAGGCATGTGTGCATGCATGCCCAAAATCCTGAGAGGAGAAGGGAGAAGGGATTACAATGCAGCCATCCCCCCTGGGGAGGAATTTCTGGCTTTCTGTCTCTCTGCCTCTCTGTCTGTCTGGTGAATGCACAAACCCTATAGCAAAAATCTCTCTCTAACAAAAGAAAAAGATAACTCCATTTCTATCTTCTCAATGCTGATTAAGATTTCTATAAGAAGCTATACAGAGTGATTATCCTTTTCAAACTTCTCTGCCTCCAACCCATAGCAAGTAACACATTTCACATCATGACCCAGTCTGCTACTTGCACAGACACAAACAGAAGTTTTACAAAACCATATCATAAAAAAAAAATTTTAAATAAAAAAAAAAACATATCATGTGCATGCGCTCTGCTACTCTCAATCTTCATTTCTGAAAATGGTAGTTGTAACCCATTCAATTGCTCTCATGACTAAGTAGTGGGCCATGACCTGCAGTTTGCAGAGCGAAGGGGCGAGGTTGGGAGCACCTGTGGGCTTTGCATCTGATCAGATGTGGGACCCAACTCAGTCACTGAACCCGAGGAGCCATCGGTCTGATGTTGACCAGGCAATTTAGCCTCAGGCTTAGATTTCTCCCTTTTAAGCCAAAAATAATATTATTCTACTAACCTAGAAAAATCATCATAGGGGCTAATAAATAAGGCATCCAAAGCTCTTTAACCAGTTAATAGAACGTAGTACATGTTAATAATCACTAGCCCTTACTGTTCACTCTGTGCTATCATGAACGTTGGAGGGCGAAGTTATGTGTACATAAAACAAAAAGCCTAACTCTTTCTGCACTTACGTTCTATAATTTTACACCCTTGTTTTATTCACTAATTTTTATGAACCTATGTCTTCTTGTCAGTTGTGTTACAGCTATTTGTGTTAGCTGCTTGTAGGGTTTTTTTACAATATTTTGTACTGGGTCTAGGGCTGAGCATATAAGAAGTTCAAGTATTATTAAGGTTCTCATTCACCTATTTTTTTTTTTTTTGCAAATGGTTATTTAATAATACATCAAGTAAAAAGGTCATGTCAATAGTTGCGAGTAGAGCAAGGGGGCAAATGATTTATGACATTGAATTAATATCATCAACACTCATCAAAGTTTATCTTAGAAGGCATAGTTTTCATTACTGCAATGTGGAACTTTTCCCAAACTTAAATATGAGAACCCAAAATCATGGAATCGTGGTGTTTTTGAAAGTGCCACTTAGAGTGAAAAGTCTTAGGAAAACAAGTACTCTTTCCTTGTTTTGCCTTCATAAGTCAGGAAGTGGTAGTTCAAATTGATATTGGAAAACCATAAAAACTCATTTTTTTAAGATCACAAAAGCCTATATTACTATATTGAGAGACCTAACAAGATTATTTCCTAAAGGAAGACTATGGCCCTGTATTTTACTAAAAGGGCATTTCTATGAAAGCACTACAAGTAAATAAAACGAATGATCATATAAACTTGTTCTACACAATGCCAGAAGGAATAAAACTCATATTGACCCATTCAATACCTGAACTAAAAATGGTGGGAGATTAAAAGAGCTAAATTCCTCAAGAAGTTAACATCTCCTTGGAGATCCAAGAAGTGCATGTTAATTATCTGAACAAACTGAGTTAAATGGGCCAGCTCCATGGGGCAGTTGTAACATATTGCTTGAGAGAAACTGGATCCCAAATAGTGGCAGCAGTTCAAATACCCAGCCCTGTCAGCTTAAAACACACCAGGTACACACATGAGTGCCCAAGATCCAATGGGTAGAGGACTGGAGGAAAGGGACGGCAGCGTGACCAGATTCCATGGAGGTTTCTGCCTCTCTCTCTCTTTCTTTGTCTCTCTCTCTCTCTCTCTCATGCACGTGCTCTATCACAAAAAATTTGAAAGTGAGCTAAATAATTTGAGACAACGTGAGAAATGACACAAAGCAACGTGTGGCTAGTTGGCCAACATATGGCTAATCATTCAAGGAAAGTAGAGATGGCTAAGGGTGAAGATGCCAGAGACAGCTTTTGAGAATGGAGTCTGAAACTTGTCACCACCAGCTCTCCCTAGCCACCATGTGGAAAAGGACCAGCACAATCTGGATTGAGCCAAGATAAGCCCCTGCTGGGAGGGTTCCTTAGAGGGTTACTGAGTATGCCAAGTTCACTATGAACTCAGCTCTTGGCTTGACCTGGGACATAATGGGGCAATGAAATGTTTGAAAATCTTGATGACTTCTGTTTACAAATTGGAGAAGAATTATATAGTTCATAGTCTGTGGATGCCACTGTGGCATCCATTTAAGAACCACAAAATTCCCTCCCTTTATAAATATAGTAGTCATGTATTTAGGATTAGAGGTTAGACACATGTTAAAGTATGACACAAATCTTTCCTGATGGGTAGTTCAAAACACCCAGTTATAATTATGTAAACACTAAAAAATGTTGCAAAGGAAGTAAGAGGTTCACATATTAAAATGAACACTAGAATTACCAACAGTATGCAAATATAATTTAAATCTATTATAAGAAAAGGGTCCATATGTATTCCAATTGTTTCTGCCAAATTTTGTTCTCACTCTGGGCTAGAATTTTTAAAGAGAAGTAATATGTTCTATATTATCCAGGAAGATTATTTTCTATTAATAATTGTCCCCAAGTGACGTCTGGAAGATTGACAAGATGAGAACAAGACCAGTGATTAAGCATTATTTTATTGATTTTTCAATTCATTTTCCTTTGATCAAGTTTTTGGGTATTTCCTGAAGTTGACAACCACAGCAGCCCACCAAAAAGGAAATGATTTCGAAAAATAACAAATCCAGTACTAGGGAGAATAATTTGCAATTAAATATAGTACATGTGTGTATCTAAAATTACTCTAAAACATCCTTAAAAATATTAAATATCTACACAAACTAATCAATGACCTAACAATTACTTAACCTTGAGGTAAATATAGAAACTTCCCATTCTTTTTTTTTTTAATTTATGCATTTACTTTGGACACTCAGAGTAAAACTGCAAATAAATATCAACCCTTTGAAGGTTGAAACAAACACTTCTGTTTGTGCCTAAAGGGAGCCCACATTAACCATGCAACCGTTAGAGGCTCTGTTTGACAAGTCTTATATTCACAAAGCAGACTCCCTAGAAAGACATTAGAATAGTGTTTCTCCAACTGAACACAAGATTAGAACTTTTAGTTTCAAATCTAGAAAGATGAGTTGACCAGAATGATGTGACATGACATTAAAAGACTAGGACTCTCTTACTGCTTTAAAAATCTAGTCTGATCAGATTATATCTGCACCCCAATGGGCCAGAAAGCCAATAGCACGAGGAAAAATGAAGGTAATGAGACTGATTTCTTTGCAAAAGAGAAGACCATATGAATAGTGAGTTCAAAAGTTGGAAGAGCTAATATGTATTAGGAATGAGCACTGTCTACTTTATGTAGAGAGCAGCCCCGATAAGTAGAAATTTCATACTCCGAGTCTCATTAAGTGTTGTGGACTACCACCCAAACACTTTTAACTTGGGCGAAGTTGCTGGATTCACAAAAAGGGAGAGAATTTAGTATAAAATTTTCTAAGAATTAATGTCTTAAAGAAAGTTGACTGAGAATACTTATTATGCCACTTTCTAGTGTTTCGATATTTTTCGTCAGAAAAATAAAGCACTGAATAAGAACCTGACTAAACTAACCAATGGTTTATTTGAAAAGGTACATTATTCTGTATTTCCTTTGAAATCTAAAAATACCCTGCTCCTTAATGAATAAGATATTTTATTTAGACATAATAATGAATGAATCTGTAGGCCTTACTTGGGGGGGTGGGGGAGTGGGGCGGAAACACTAACTCTGCTTTTGCCAGTTACAAAATATGGGAAATTGTAAGCAATACTGTTGGTTGCACTAATCATAAGACTTGGTGCTTCTAATTTTCCTCTTCTTTGCTCTCGGCTTAGACTTGTTGCTCTTTCCTTTGCTAAATATAGCTGGCTTCCTGCTATTTTCACAGCCAACTGGAGAATTTCATAAGGAAGGTGGAAAGCTAACACCATCGCTCTGATGAATAAAATGGTCAGCTGATATCGCTCCTTGGTCCAGTGGAAAAATTTGCAATGACAAGAGGTGCTGAGTGACAGAATTGAGTTTATTGAAATAGCCGATGAGAGGGATAAGCTAAAGGCAAAGCCTTCTTCTTGTTGTTTTCCTTGGCCGGCAGTTGTTGGAAGCTCTGGTTGGAGGTACAAAATGGGATGTCTTCTCTTATTCAAAACTGGGCTGAAGGATGATTTCATTCCTGTAGCCTTTTAAAATAAGATTGGAGGTCACTCTTCTCCAAATCCATGCAGTTCAGTAGCTTTCCCCTTCACTGATCAACCTGTAAATTTTCAGTGACTTTTCATTGCCTGCAGAAGGAAATTCATACCCCCAGACAGACTTCAAGGTCCAGATGTCTTTTCCTAACCATCCCTGAATTTTTGTCCTATGGAATTCCTTCACTCCATCCAAAGTGGTCTGCAGACCCTTGCCCAAGCACACCTTTATATCCAACCATCACTAACTAAAATGCCAGTCTCACCACTCCCATTTATCCCAGTGTTAAAGTCTAGTTCGAATCTCCCCTCCACCTCTCCCTGACCTCTGCCAGGGCATCCCAAGTCATTCACAGCTAGCATTGGTCCAGATGCCTCTTCCATGGTATTGTGTCCTAATTCATTGTTTGAGCTCCTTTCCCTTGAGAGGATCATTGACCAAGGAGATAAAGTTCCTAATTGTTGTCCATTGTCAGAGATTAACTGCCTTCAGACTTAATTAGTGAACATTTTGTTTATATAATCTTGGATATTTATGGGAATGATAAATTTCCTACCTGTGAAACTTCCAGCTTATTGAGATTTCTACATTTTTAATGTTGAAAGACCTTGCCAAATCATTCTTTTTTAAAAAAAATTCAAATGATCTCTCTAACCAATAACCTACACATTGTTTTAATGTTTACAAAGTGGATTGATTATTCATGATTTTTATCATGAATTAAAAATATTAATACATCATATTATTAAGAAGAAATATATTATTTTGGTTCTTATATTTCAGACACTCATGACATTGATTCTAAAAGTCATTTGCAAAAGTGTCAAGGAACATGTTGGTAAAAGTCTGTGAACACCAATTCTAGGTTGTATTTGAAGATTTGTGAAACTGTGAGACTTTCTTAGTGACTGAAGAAATATGAATGGGGCTTTGATTCTTATCAGATGAGGAAGAACAGAACACAAGTCATTCTGAGGCCAAAAGTAGTTTAAAAGTCCTTAAATTAATAGATCCAGACACTGTCATAATGTCTATTGAACTTGTAAAAGAGACAGCCAGACACGTAACTCTCAAGGAAAGAGCACAAAACCAGCTGTGAAATAGTCTTGCCCAAAAAGTTGTATCTGAATCGATCAAAATTTAGAGTCTAGATCTAACCACCAATTCACAGGAAATATAGAAACATCTTAGGCAATATCACGTAGATAACAACTTCGCAAAATCAGACAAACGACCCACTTCTCTAGCAAGCTACAAAGAAAGAGAGAAAGCCTGTAGATTAAAGGAGATTTACAGAGACGTATGGACGGTGTTTGGATCCTGGTTCAAACAAACCTTAATATATTAATATATATATATATATAAAACAATTAGAGATATATATATATATAAAACAATTGAGAATTGGATAATTCATTAAATTAAATTATTATTGTTTTCAGGTATAATAATGATATTGTAGTTACTGTTTAAAGTTCTTACTTTTTAGAAATGCATAGTGAAATATTTATAAATGAAATGATATGATGCCTAGGATGTCCTTTAAACCACCATGGATGGGAGCAGTAGTAACTCAGGTAGGCCTGAGTATGGAAGAAATAAGATCAGACAAATTCGATCATTGTTAAAACTGGTTGAGAGGTACATTAAAGTTCATTTTCTGTATGTTTGAAATTCCTTACAATCAAACGTTTTAAAACAGAAAAAGTTTACTCTAAGATATTGTAGGATATTCCTTATGAACTGCTAAGATCCATTTAAAGACGGTGGTTTTAGAAAATGTGAATGTTCCTATGCAATGGCCACAAGTTCACGAAATGACTGGAGGCTCACTTCCAAATCCTCTGCCCGTGATTTTAGGCCAGAGTGAGAACAGAAGCCAGATGGTATGGAAGATGTACTGAGACGTAGGTTCATAAGCCAAATGAAAGCTGCAATTTAGTGGAAGAAACTGACAGTCCTCTCTAGCTTTCGAAATGCTTTTAAACTCAGAAAGGGGCATATACAGTGCTCCAACACAAACGTGTAATCTTGGGCCCAGACAAGTGGACAGACAATCACAATGTAGAATTTGTTGTCTCCTTCCCATGGAATTTGCCTTGGTTACACCATTTTACCACATCCTTCCTTAGGGGGTCCTCTTTTCCTCTTCCACTTCATGCATGCTCCACCTCCCTCCAACTTGAAGCAAGGGAAAGAAAACCTATTTTCTTTGCCTAGCTATTCAAACATATCACACCGAGCAATTATTTTTTAAATACATAATACATTGGGTTACTTTTGGACAGTCTTGTTTATTAATATTTTACTACAGTCAAAGTCCAAACTGACTAGTTTTTTTTTATTTCATTTTATTTATTATTATTATTCAGAGATAAAGAGAGAGAGAGAGAGAAGGAAAGTGAGAAAGCAAGCTACCAGGTCCAGGATTCAAACCACAGTCAGTTATGTGGGAGTCCAGCACCTTACCCACCGCACCAACTACCAGCCATAGACTGACTAGTTTGTCAGAAGATTTAAAGTAATACCCCTCTAAAAGATTACCAGAACATTCACTGTTCATTTTTTAATTGAAACCACAACATAGAGTGACCTTCAAATGTGCCTTTAATTTCCATCCAATCATTAAATCACCCACTCAACTTCTTCATTTCATTCAATGTGCATAGGTTTATTAAGAAATCTTAGAGTCAGAGCCCAGGTACTGTAAAGACAGAGTCAGGATCATGGAATGCAACCAGAAATGGTACATGCTGGTCTAATAAAATAATTTTTTTAGAGAAAATTTTTTAGGGCACATGTGCTCACCAGAAAGACAGAGAGACAGAAAGTGAGAAATCACCCCCCAAGGGGATGCCCATGCCACAATCCCTTCTCCTTCATTCTCCTCTTGGGACCTTGAGTATGCATGCACATGTACCTGGCATGAGTTTTAAGTCACTGGGTCTGGGACTTGAACCATGTTTGACTACATGAGAGTCCAGTGACATAATCATTACACCATCTACTGATCCCAAACAAAATAGTTTTTATTTAAATTATTTACTTTCTTTTATGCATTTTGACACATACCTCTGCCTTATTGGTGGGTAATATAAAATATTACTTCAATCTTGATGCCAGGCATTTAAAAATTATAATCAGCTTGATTATCTCTATTACTGTGTACACAACTATCTGACAACTCACCTAATATAATAAACATTTCATTTTATTCTCTTATTTAAGAGCTTATTCCCTGGAAAGGAGCACATGGTAACACATTAAAAGCCCTCAGAGGCATGGTGGTTAGGGTGATAGACTTCCATATGGCCAACCACAGCTTGAGTCCCAGACCTGGTGTCTTGCTTTCTCACTTTCTCTCTCTTCTCTGTCTCTCTCTAGTGAATGTCTATAGCAAATAGTAATAATAATAATAAATTTAGTTACATAAATAATTCTTTTAAAAAACAAGACATTTGTAGTAAAAGTCTTTTCTAAACTTATCTGTCCTCTACTTATAATATTTACTGAGATCCAAGGCACATGTTTTGGACTTGTCAATTTCCACCACAGTCACTTTAGGAATATTTTGGTTCAAGGATAAATTAAGTGAAAAGGAGAGAATGGATAAATTAAGTTATATCATTGGACTTGTCATGGGACTTTCTTTTTCTTTTTCTTAAACTTTTGCAGACACTCACTAGAGACAGAGAAAGAGAGAGTGAGAAATCACTCTGTAGGGGGGCTGCCCACACTACAATCCCTTCTCTTTCAGAGAAGAAATCTGAAAGCTCCAACACCCAGTGAAAAGAATCCATGTGCATCTGAGGTGGGCTTTCCCTGTCCCTTAAACCAGAAAAATTCTCTGCTCCAAACCTCTCCTTCCTACCCAACACCCAGCGAAAAGCCAGACGGTAGGAAGTAATGTATTATCCATCAGATGACCAGAAACCACCACCACAGAAGCACAAGAAATATGGGAAATCAAGAAAATATCTCTCCCCCAAAGGGAAAGACAAGCCTTTCATCATCCATAGATAGTACAGTGGAACTCCTGGAAATGTCAATGAAAGATTTTAGAATATTCATAATGACAAAGGTAACAGAGATGCAAGAGAAGAGAGACAATGAACTCCAGAAGAGGCAGGAGAATAAAGCAGAGGTGTTCCAGGAGGTGAGGAAGTTCTTGCACACTCTGAAAGAGGAAATACACATCATTAAAAAAGAATCAAACAAAACTGTTAGAGATGAAGGCTGTAATACAGGAAATCAAAAACTCCCTTGAAAGTATTAAAAGCAGGGACCAGCAGTTGGCATAATGGTTATGTCACTGGACTCCCATGTAGTCAACCACGGTTCAAGTCCCGGACCCAGTGACTTAAACTCACGCCAGGTACATGTGCGTGTAAGCCCAAGATCCCAAGAGAAGAATGGAGGAGAAGGGATTGTGCCATGGCCATCTCCCCAGAGGTGATTTCTTGCTTTCTGTCTCTCTGTCTCTCTCTCTCTCTCTCTCTGTCTTTCCTGCAAGCACCATGCCCTATAGCGAAAATCTCTCTCTCAAAAAAAAGAAAGTATTAAAAGCAGACTAGATCATACAGAAGATGGAATCTCAGATGTAGAAGACAGAATCATTGACCTAGAAAAATTCACCACAAAGAGTGAGAAAATAGTCCAGAAAAATGAGAATAATATATGAATAATACTAGATACCATTAGATGCCCAAACATTGGAAAATTGGACCCTAGAAGGTGAAGAAATTAATCAGGGCATTGATAATCTATTCCATGAAATCCTAGAAGAAAACTTTCCAAACCTAAAGAGGAATTCAAATATCCAGACCCAAGATATACAAAGGATCCCACATGGAATCAACCCAAGAAGATCTTCTCCAAGGCACATCATAGCCAGATTGATCAAAACCACAGACAGAAGTAAGATACTAAAATTGGCAAGAGAAAAATGTCAAGTTACTTTCAAGGGATATCCAGTCAGGCTAACATAGGACCTCTCGTCGGAAACAATGCAAGCAGAGAAAGAATGGGAAAACATAGTCAAAGTGTTAAGTGAAAAATAATTTCAACCAAAAATACTGTATCCAGCAAGATTATCCTTCATGTGGGAAGAAAAGATAAAAACATTCTCAGATAAACAAAACCTGAAAGAATCTACCAACACCAGACCAGCTCTTTGAGAAGTTCTGAAGGGAATATTATACCAGGAAAACTAAAGACAGACTAATAAGAGAACAAAAAGTGACCAAGAAAAAAGCCAACTTACTGGTAGGGACAAGTTCTGAAATATCAAAAATAACATTGAATGTTAATGGAAAGGTCAGACCACAGTAACACTGCAGATTCAACAGAGGAGTTTACATGAGACTGAACTAGTGAAATAGAATTCTATGACTTTTTTCTAAAGCATTACTTATTTTCTTCTATGCTTTGTCTTCCAGATTTAAGAATTTTTGTTTTCTTTTGAGTTGTTAGGTTCAGCAATTTGTTAAAGAATTTTTTTAATTGAAACAAACTTTTCTCCCTTCCTGACCCCTTTGCAATTGGAAAAATATTTGTGAGCATTTTTATTTTGTGGCAGAATGGTTATTTGCATAAGTTCAATAACGCAATAGTATCTGTTGCCTCACATCAAAAATTGAATTCTTACAGGGCTTTGTTTAAATAACAGACCAAATTGAGATGAGCCTAATTATTTTGGAGTTTTTTTTTGCAAATAAAGTAGTTTATACCTCTCTTTAGTAAAAGGGGGATGGAGAGAGAGGGTAAAAATTGTTTCAGAAGAAAATTACAGTGCAGTTGTCACTAGATTCTATCTTCGTCCATACTTTAAGGTCTTTTGTTAATCAATAAAATGTGAATAAAAAAGTTTAGTATGGAAGAGAGGGAGGGGAAAGGGAAAGGAAAAATGGATAAAAGTATGCTTAATTGGTAAAAGATGATAAGCTATTTGCTGATGATAATGTATATTGCATTATCCTCGTCTTGACTGACATGCATGGTTTTTGTGTTGGAAAAAGAAATGTATAGTCTAAAGACATAAGATAAAATATAAATTTAAATAAATAAATAATTTCAAAAAATACAAGAGATACTAATAACCAAGATTACAGGGACATTAGAATTATCGGACAGAGATTTTTTTTTTCCAAGAAAAGCAGTTTTAACTTTAATAAATCAAAGAAATGCTAAGGAACTTTGCTTAAAACTTAAAGCCAGGGAGCAGGTTAGGATTCTGTTCCAACAGTAGGTATATGAACCTATCGACAGTTCAAGACAGGACAAAAATCATTAAAATCGGAAAACAAGGCCTAGAAGAAAATCAGCAATGTTTTAGTCAAAAGTCATAAAATGCTGTTTCACCAGTTCAGTCTCATGTACTTCATCTACCTTCTGTTGTGGTTCAACCTTCCTAATTAAATTCTGAGATATAATATTCAACTCCAGACTGGTCCCTACAACTAAGTTGGCCATTTTCTTAGTTTTTGAACTGTTATTTCTGTGTGTGTCAGACAGAGATTTTAAACCAGCCATGATAAATGTGCTTCAATGAGCAATTACCAAACACTTGAGACAAATTAAAAAATAGAAAGCTTCAGCACAGAAAAATAGGTGTAAAGGGAAAACAAAATAACACATTCGAACTGAAAATGCAATAATCCGAATAAAACCCTCAGTGAATGACAAATGTTTGAGTTCCCTGATTTTATATATTGTATTCGTGTACTGAAAAATTACACTGTGCCCCATAAATATGTACAACGATTATGAATCAATTAATAAAAAAGCAAAAGCCTCAGTTAGTGATCCCAACCATAGAATAGAGGACACAGAAAAAGAATCAGTGAACAGGAAGAAAGGATAATATAAATTACTGATTCTGAACAGAGAGAAAATGGGGGGGGTGGAATATAGTCTCAGAGAATAGCAGCTTGGTCTAATATTTATGTTATCAGAGTCTCAGAAGAAGAGGAAAGACAAAATTGAGAAAGTATTTGAAGAAACAATGGCTGTAAGTTTCACAGATTTAGCAAAACCTATAAACCTACAAATTCAAGATGCAGAATGAATTCTGTACAGCATAAACCAAAGAAAGCCATGCTAAGGCATATTATATTTAAACTTCTGGAAACTGAAGACATAGAAAAAAATTACAAGAGCAGTCAGAAAGAAAAGACACCTTACCCATATGGGAAAAGAACTCTAATGGCGAAAGATAATCTCTCATCAGAAATCATGGGGCCAGGAAACAGCAGCACAGTGCTTTTGAAAAGCATTGCAAGAACCATCCACACAGATTTCTATATCCAGTAAAGAGATCCTTTAGGAGTAAAGAGGAAATCAAAATATTCTGAGATGAGGGAAAACTAAAAGAATTTGTTGCCAGTAGACATGCCCTAAAACAATGACTAACAGAAGTTCTCTAACCAGAAAAAGAACAATAAAAGAAAGAATCTTGGAACAACTGAAAAGGAAAAAAAAATCATAAGAAGCAAAAGTATGGGTAAATACTACAGACTTTTACTCCCCTTATAATTTCTAAGTAACATTTGGTGGTTGAGGCAGAAATTATGGTTTCACTAAGGAATTCTGCCAAACATTTAAAAAGGAATTAATACAACTCCACACAATCACTCCAGAAAATAGAAAACATTTATGAATTCATTTTATGAAGAAAACATGAACCTGATGGCCAAATCAGACCAAAAAGAGTACCAAAAAAAGGGAAATTATAGAAATGATTCTTCTTAAACACAGATAGAAAAACCCTTAACAAAATATTAGAAAATAAAATTTGGCAATATGCTCTAAAACAATGAAACACCATCAAAAAGTGGGTTTATTCCAGGGATACAAGTCTCATTCGGTATTTGAAAATCATAATTTCAGTCCACCGTATTAATAGGCTGAAGAAGAAAATCACATGATCATATTGATTTATGCAATAACCATCAATTACCAAAATTCAACATTCATTTATAATTAAAAATAAAAAACTTAGTGGGACCAGCAGATGGTGTAATGGTTATGTCACTGGACTCTCAGGTAGTCAACCACAGTTTGAGTCTTGGACCCAGTGGCTTGAAATTCACACCAGGAGTATGTGCATGCTTGCCCAAAATCCCAAGAGGAGAATGGAGAAGAAGGGATTGCAGCATGGCCATCCACTCTGCGGTGGTAATTTCTCACATTCTGTCTCTGTCTCTCTCTGTCTCTCTGCAAGCACATGCTCCCTATGGTAAAAATCAACTAAAAAAACAAACTTAGAAAAAAGAAATAAAATGCAACTTCTTCAACTTGATAAAGAACATCTACAAAAAATGGAGTTCATATTACATTTAATAATGAAAAAAATGCTTTCTTCCTAAGAAACAAGACATGGATATTTGACATACCTAATTCAACAAAGTGCTAGAAATTCTAGTTACTGAAATAAAGCAAGAAAAATGAAATAAGGCAAGAAGTAAAGACAAAGACATAAAGATCATTTTTTAAGAGAGAAAAATAAAGCTGTCTTAATTCACAGATGGCATAATTGTCCATATAGAAAATTCTGAACATGGAGCCAGCGGGTGGTATGGCAGTTAAGGTGTTGGACTACCACATGGCTGATGAACCTTGTGGCTTGCTTTTTCACTTTCTCTCTCCCTCTCTGGTCAAATTTCAAAAATAATAATGATAACTAATGGGACCAGTAGTTAGCGTAATGGCTATGTCACTGAACTCCCATGTAGTCGACTGCAGTTTGAGTCCCAGACCCACTGACTTAAACTCATGCTGGGGCGTGCGCGTGCCCGCCCAAGATCCCGAGAGGAGAATGGAAGAGAAGGGATTGTGGTGTGGCCATCCTCCCTGGGTGGTGATTTCTCGCTTTCTGTCTTTTTGTCTCTCTCTGTCTTCCTGACAAGTGCACATACTCTATAGCAAAAACAAAAACCTCTCCAAAGAAAAATATAAATAATGATAAATAAAATTAAATTAAATAATTTTAAAAAGAGAAAGAGAGAATTCCAGAGGCAGCAGGTAGCATAGTGTTTGTGGTGCTGGACTCCCATGTAGCCAACCATGGTTCGACTTCCAGATTAAAATTTCCGATTTCCAATTTGAAATTCTACTGAGCGTGTGTTCATGCACATCCAAAATCTCAAGAGAATGGAGAAGAAGGGATTGTGGCATGGCCATCACCCTGAGGGGTGATTTCTCACTTTCTCTCTCTATGTCTCTCTCTGTGTCTCTGGCAAATGCACACACCCCCATAGCAAAAAAAAAAAAAAAAAAAAAAAAAACCCCCCAAAAAAAAAAAAAAGAAAAAAAAAAAAAAAAAACTCTCCTAAACAAAAAAGAAAGAAAATACAATTGCAAATATGTTACAAAATTACCTCTAGAAATCATATACATTAGTTCAGCAAAAATACAGGATTCAAGATCAACATACAGAAACCAATTATATTTCTATATCTTAGCAATGAACATATTGACACTAAAATTAAAATTTTCAATGGCTCAAAGAGACTGAACTACTTAGGTGAAAAGCTAAAGAAACATACAGAACCTGCATGCTAACCCCACACAATGCTGATGAAAGAAATGAAAGAGGATCTGAATTGATGGAGAAACATACCATGTTCATGTGTTAGAAAACTTAACCTAGTAAAGACGTCATATCTCCCAAATTCTTACGAAAATTCCAGGAAGATTTTTTGGACATATAGACAAGATTATTTTGAAATTCATATAATAAAGCAAATAAACTAGAATAGGTCCACAATTTCAATAAAGAATGAAGACATTATACAGTTACTAAAAATACAACTAACCCATAACCCAACAATTGTACTCAGGGCATTTATTATGTTTACACAAAAAATTTGAACAAATACTTATTGCAGCTGTGTTCGTAACTACCAAAAGCTGGAAACAACTAGATGTCCTTCAACAGGTGGATGGTTAACCAAACTATGATATATCAATATCATCAAACACCACTTAGCAATAAAAAGAAAAAAACCATTAATGTATGCAACAATCTCCAGGGAATTACGCTGAGTCAAAGAAGTCAATTTCAAAAGGTTACATACTATATGGATTCATTTTTACGACATTCTTGAAATAAGAAAACTGTAGGAATAGAAAATAGATTAGTGGTTGCCAGGGGATTAAGGAGAGGGTCTAGTTAGTCAGTTAGGGAGTCTGGCTATCAAAGGGCAACATGGAGGCCAGGCAGTGGCATGGTGACTAAGGTGGCTAGATCCCACATAACTGACCAGTGGTTCGAATCCTGACCCGGTGGCTTGAAAAACCCTCTAGGCCTGTATGCGTGCATTCCCCAAAGGGGGCAGAAATGGAGAAGGAATTGTGTGACCATGCCCCATTGGGGATGTTTTTCCCTCTCTCTCTCACTCTGGTGAGTGCACACATCCTATGGCAATTGAAAATCAAAACCGTAAGAAGCTGCATTTACAGATAATTTTGAGACTTGATAATCAGAAACTTTTTTTCTATGTTAATATTGGCTAATTCTTTTTTAAAAACATATTTTTTTTTTTGCTCTAGGGTGTTTGTGCTCACCAGAGAGAGAGAAAGTGAGAAATTATCCCCCCAAGGAGGGGTAACCATACTGCAATTCCCTCTCTTTCACTCTCCTCTTGAGATTTTGGGGGCACAAGATGCACACATGCCTGGAGTGCCTTTTAAGCCACCAAGTCCAGGACCTGAACCATGAAGTCAGCCATATGGAATTCAGCACCTTAGCCACCATGACACAGGTTAGTCCAAGAATATATGAATTTTAATGGCAAGTATTTATATCCCTATCAGTAGCATACGAAACATAGCAATCTAATAAAACCAGCTTTTCCACATTCCTTGTTAAAACATAACCTAGAATTTCAGCACCTCAGCCACCATCCACAGGCTAGCCCAAGAATATATGAATTTTAATGGCAAGTATTTATATCCCTATCAGTAGCATACGAAACATAGCAATCTAATAAAACCAGCTTTTCCACATTCCTTGTTAAAACATAACCTAGAATTCTTAATTGATTAAATGACGTACTTCACCAATATTAGCTTCTATTACTAAAGGAGCATGTTTAAGAATATAAAAGTTGGGACCAGCAAATGGTGTAATGGTTACGTCACTGGATTCCCACGTAGTCAACCACAGTTCAAGTCCTGGACCTGGCAGCTTAAAATTCACACCAGGCACGTGTGAGTGAATGCCCAAAATCCTGAAAGGAGAATGGAGGTGAAGGGATTGCAATGTGGCCATCCCCCCCGGGGGGTAATTTCTCACTTTCTTTCTTTCTCTGTCTGGCGAGCACACGTACCGTATAGCAAAAATGTCTCTGTAAAAAAAAAAAAAAAAAAAGTAAAAATTTATATTAGTAAGATATTTCTTAAAGTAAATATAGTAGTCTAACTAGGTCAGAATGGGAAATTTGTGGTAGAAATAGAAGATGGAAAATGTTGGATATGATATTTGAATTTAAAAGATAAACAAATTAGATCACTATAGAGCCCTAGTGTATTGCTTCAACACACATTTACTAAAGGACCAGCATTATACTGGGTTCTAGGGACAGCTCATAAATCACCATATGTTTATGGGTGTGATGTGTCATGTTGTGTGTATTTACATGTTCATCGCATACACACTTTTAAATAGTAACATATTTTATACATATTAATGTAGTAATTTATACATACCATACATAGTAATTTATACATATTAAGTAAATATATACTTAAATAATATATCCCAAGAAGGATAAATATGCACATATATAAATATGAATATATACACACCTACATATATTTCTGGGAAAGGAATAAGAAATATTCTGCACTGCAAAAGACAGGGAAAAAACTTATAAAGAACCTGGGTATGAGTCAGCAGGTGGTATGGAGGTTAAGACAGCTGGATTCTATAAGGCTGTCTGCGTCCTTCAAGTCCCAGATCCAGCAGCTTAAAAATCATACTGGGCCCATGTACACGCATGCCCCAAATCCTGAGAAGAGAATGGAGAAGGGATTGTAGCCTGGCCTTCTCCCTGGAGGTGATTTCTCACCTCTCGCTCTCCCCCAAGCCCTGTCTCTCTCATGACTACATGTTCCTTATAGCAAACAACAGAAACCCTGGATACATTCATTAAAGAAAAAGAAGAATCGACATTTTGTAGACGCTTCATTTCATTTAATACTGATGGCCACCTTATGAGATCACTATTACTAGGTTTATTTTTCCAGTGAGGAAACTGAGACTCAGGGAAAGTAAGAAATTTACCCAAGGTCATAAAATTAACAGGTATCGAAGCTGAAATGGGATCTCAGGTGGATCTCTACGTTCTTGCTTTTTGTATCAAACTCGCCATATCATTCAGGCAAATAACAATATTTTAAATGTGTAACGGTATTTAAAGTTTTCAAATGGCATTTGCGTATGTTCAGTCTTCAGAATGATGGTCTGAGTTCAGAAGGGGAGACATTATTCTGTCTACTTTACTTAATGGAACTGAAGTGGCAAAAAGTTAATGACTTGCCCAAGGTCAAGTGGTGAATCGAGGCTAAAGTCTGGGCCAAAAGCCAAATCCCCAATTTCCTGGGCTGGAGCTATTTTTCACAACATTGCGTTCCCTGTGGAGAAGCTATAAAATAACAAGGTCATTACATTAGCTGGCAGAGGACATCTCACCAGACTCGGGAAGCGGCATTGGACAGGGAAGAGGGGTGACACAGCCGTGACTCAGAACTGCCTAGAGACCGGGAGGGCAGGGAAGCCCATCCCCAGGGGAGGCAATAAGCCACATCCTTGACCACTCATGTGGACATCTATAATAGAAGAGTTCCTGTAGGATCTTCCACAAGAATTGCTCTTTGGCCAAACGTCGTCATGTTTGGTTAAAGCTAAATATGTTTCTGAAAATGTTAACTAGTTTGCCTTTACCTGACTTCTTGACCTACAAGCGTTTCTCAGCTCTGTGCACTCTAGCTGCTTCCCTAAGACTGCAGAAGGCCATCCTTTCAGGCTATGGATACACCGAAAGCAGTGCAAGTCGGTAAGAACAGCAGTAACCCAGCAAGGATGCAGTGAAGGAAACATGAAGCTGACATCTGGGGGCTTGCTTAACACCGGGCATTCTCCCAAGTTCTGTACGTGGATTTTCTCACCTTCTTCTCAAACACCCTGTGACGTGAGCGCCATTATCATCCTCTTTTTGCAGAGGAGAAAACCAAGGCAGAGAGAAGCTGGGTAATTTACCTAAAGTCAATCAGTTTGCACGGAGCACAACCGAGATTTGGCCCAGAGACTCAACATCTTAACTCTGCTACATGAGGCACCATTTGATCACTCAGCAGTGACATACTCAGGGAAAGGTGGAACAAGTGACCCCTAATGTCACCAGAACATCAGCCCAAGCTGCGGCTAGTGCTACTAATATAAATAATCATAGCTAACACTGACTGAGTACTTGCGTGCCCCACACTGGGTTAAGATCATGCACCTATTATTCCATTTCATCCTTGGCAACAGTTCCATGGAAGCTATTGTCATTGTAGTCAATTAGCAAATGAGAAAATTAAGGTAAAAAGGTCACACAGTAAACCCTTCATTCAAACCAAGAAATGTAACTATCATACTATCAACGTAGAAAAAAAATATTAAGTCCAGCCACAGCAGCACTCACTGGTAGACACTGCTATTCAGCAGACTCAAGCCCCATGGAAAGCCCCAGTTCGATTCCAGGCACACCACAAAACCCAGGCACAGTGGCACCTGCCTGCAGTCCCGGCCGCTCAGGAGGCTGGTGCCAAAGGACTGAGTCATAGTGAGACCCTATCTAAAAATAAATACACAGATACATAGGAAAAATTTTAATTAAAAGGAGATTTAAATTAAATTTTAATTTAAGTAGAATCTATGGTCAACTAATAGACCTAAGCTCTTGCATTCAAAAGTCATAGAGGCATTCAAGAGTATAATATCTTAACTAGCTAAGGAAACTATTGGCAAAGCCTGAAGACAAATCTAATGGTAATTGCTTATGTAAAAAATCGCCTTAGTGATTCATTTTATTTTTTTTTCTTTTTTGGAGAGGTTTTTGCTATAGGGCGCATGTGCTCGCCAGAAACACAGAGAGAGACAGAGAGACAGAAAGAGAGAAATCACCCTCCAGGGGGATGGCCATGCCATAATCCCTTCTCCTCCATTCTCCTCTCAGGATCTTGGGCACGCCCAGCGTGAGTTTAAACCACCGGGTCTGGGACTCGAATCGCGTTCAACTACATGGGAGTCCAGTGACGTAGCCATTACGCCATCTACTGGTCCCAAGTGATTCATTTTCAAGAATAGTTCAACAAAAGTTGCTTAAACAGCTTGCAGGTGTAACAACCCAAGAACATACACATTTCTGAAAAGTTCCTGAACAACAAAAACCCCAAAACGACAAGTCACCCTTGAGAAATGACTTCTCAAGATGGTGGCTGGTCACCAGCCCTTTACTCCTTTTACTTCCCAGTTCTTCTCCCTCCTCAGGACATTTGGCAGGCCTTTTTCACAAACTTGTGCTGAGCCTGCACCTTAATACCTAATAAGGGAATAATAAAACTTGGGTGATGTCCAGGAAGATTGTACATGAGCCGGTGAGGAACCAGGGAAGGGACTTGTAGGCTAGGGAATAAAATGTTGTAAATGATTTGCGTGCGCCTGCCCATCAGACATCCACTCTTGCAAGACTGCCATTAAAGTCTCGCGTCCCTGTACCTGTGTCTCTATATCCATTCTTTGACACTGGATGGGTGAGTGTGTTTCCCACAACTTAGAAAACCTTTCAACCAAAAAATGTTGGTGTCCTATGGGGCAGAGTTCCAAAATTTGTACAAAATACCTACTGACAGCAACTTTTTCAAATCCTCCCTTTTGGATCATTATATCCCACATTGTAATGTGCCTTTTTACTTAAAAACACTACCCAAAAGCCAAAGAAAATAACCTGGATATTTTATAATCTAGCACAGCTAAAGTATTCACTTTGCCTAAAGGAATAACAAAGAAAAATTAATTTCCAATTGTATTTGAGTATTGAGGTTCTTAGAGTCTGCACCTCAATATCCTTTTTAAATAAAGGAGAAATGTGTAAATGCCCCAGTAGTTTTCTTTTTCTCTTCGTGGGTGGGAGACTTTCTCTTTTGGGAAACACTGGGTTTGGCACAAAAGTTAGTGGGCCTTTTAGTTATGCAAAAGTAAATGCCAAGCCTACTAGAGGAAGAAGTGCAGATGGGGAAGCCAACCAGCTCTGAGTCGGAGTAGAAAGTGGTCTCCAGTGTGGGCTCTGCAACTCAGTGATCCTTAAGATGAAAATGAGGAAGTTAACCAGGGGTGGGCAGGAACAGCTCATTTCTCTTGAGCGTGGGAAATCTGGAATCCAGAAACAGAGGCACACCCATATGGACTCAGACCTAGCAGGCAGCCGAGGGACGGGTGAGGCACAGAGACAGGCGGCCCTCTATGGAGAGGTGAGCCCAGTAGATGGTACAGATATCTTGGGCTTTTAACTATTGACCTCTAATGTGGAGTTACATCATTTCCTCTCTCTCTGCATTATAATTTCCCTCTGTAATTCATGGACTTTTTGAAAAGTTTGGGGGAAACTTCAGAGAAGTAAAGAAGGGGTTAGTGTCCACATCTGGGAAAATCCATAAAGAAAGGAAAGAAGACTGGAAAGACAGTTACCAGATGGTAAGAGGTAACCTATGGAAAGTGGCTGAGGAGACCAACAAAAATCAGGACAGAAATTAAAAAAAAAAATCTAATAAAGTGGCTGGATTCCTATAGTCATACTCTACAGGAGCCTGAACAGTTTGAAACAGGAAATTCCTAAAGTCGCCATGGATAGATTTACTTACGTTTTTCTACTGTAAGAAGTTCCAAATTATTTCTTGGTGAAAACAAGATATAAGATACTAGTAAGAGCGGGTGGTTCAGAGTCAGAAAGCCCTGCGTATGAATGCACCTTCTCTTCCTTACTTAGCCTTCCCGGCCTTCAGTTCCACCAGCAGCATCAAGATGATCATATGGAGTTTAGCATGGTTGTTGGGATGAAAGCAAATGTTTATGGAGCGACATAGGATATTAAAATTTTAAAGTTAAAATTTTTTTAAACACTTAAACTAGCAAAAAAAAAAAAAATAGTGTTTTTATAAAGGAAGAGTTAGGGCCAGCCTCGTGGCCCAGTGGTTAAGGGAGCCAGATCTCACATGGCTGACTGGCCCAGACCCAGTTCTGGCAGCATGTGAAACACACCAGTCATCTGTGTGTGCCCAACATCCCACTAAAGGAAAGTGGAGGACCAGAGACTGCAGTGTGTCCACACATCACTGTGGGGTGCTCTCTCCCTCTCTCTGTCACCATCTCTCCAGCGAGTGCACAAACCCTCTGGGAATAAAATATTTTAAAAAAAGAAAGGGTCATTGAGGGAGTCCTTTCACTCATTCACTCAGTACTATGACAAGTCCATTAACAAGACTGTATAGGAGCCAGTAGGTAGCATGGGGGTTAAGGTGCTGGACTTCCACATGGCCAACCATGGTTTGAGTACTGGAACTAGTGGCTAGCTTTCTCACTTTCCTTCTCTCCCTCTCTCTCTCTCTCTCTGGTCAAAGTTTTTAAATAATAATAATAATGATAAATAACACTAAATAATTCTTTCCCCCAAAAAAAATCCAAAAAGCAAGACTGTACATAGTAAATCAGCAAAACGATAACAGGAAGACCTTTCTTTTCATTAAGGAGTTGTCCAGTGCAGGCTCCTATTTTCCCGAAATGTATATAGTGTGTCATATGACGATTTCCTAGCAGACGCTAGGAAATAAAGAAATGTCCTTCCAAACATAAAGAACAGACCAGTGTTTCCTTCTTCTTGGTTATGCCAATGTGAGAGGGGGGGAATAGCATCTCTTCATAGGCCCTAAGGACAAAGAGAAAAAAAGAGAGCCAAGAATCTTCGTTAAGTGGGGACCAGCAATTGGCATAATGGCTACGTCACTGGACTCCTATGTAGTCAACCGCAGTTTGAGTCCCAGACCCAGTGGCTTAAACTCACGCCAGGTGCGTGTGCATGCATGCCCAAGATCCCAAGAGGAGAATGGAGGGGAAGGGATTGTAACGTGGCTATCTCCCCTGGGGGGGGTGATTTCTCACTTTCTGTCTCTCACTCTCTGTCTCTCTCTCTCAAGCTCATGCACCCTATTCAAAAAAAAAAAAGAATTGTGGTTAAGTGCACCTGCTTAGAGATCAAAGTCTTATTTTTCATGCTCATCTCTTTATCTGAACTCCCAACACCACTCTCCCATACAAAGGAATGTATCTATCTTCCACTGACACACACACAAAATTGAGATCATATACACTGGGGGGGAAATCATTTTTCATCATTCACACACACAAAACCAACAATTAGTTTTTATTTTGTTTTCTTGTTTGTTGTTGTTTTTGTAATTAATCTATACAAGTATAGCTTCATTTTGAGTATGTCTTAAAGAATACATAGTAGCAAAAGCCCATTTTCTCATCTAGGAACCAAATTGTGTTTAAAGGAAAAAATTTTTAAATTATGTTGAAAGTAGAAACAGGGACATTTTCTTTCTCATGCTCATATTTCTAAGCTGATGGTGAGGTCTTCCTTGGCCTAAACTCTTTCCAAAGGAGAAAGTAAGGTCCCCACACAAAGACAACTAACAATTTAAAATTCCTTCCTCCCTTTTCCTCCTTCAAGCTTAAAATATGACTGGTATTAATTTCAGTATTCTGTTTGGCTATTAAATCACAAGCCACATTCACTGGTGAAAAACAAAGAAAAAAAAGACCCATTATTCACAGTCAAACCACACAGTGCCACAAATAGCTCTATAAAAGTCAACTCCATTAAGATTTTTTTTTACTCCCTCATGAGTCAAAAGAGGAAAGTTCTAACTAGTTAACCATGAAGTTTGGGGTAGGAATTAATTTGACAAGCCACCGGAATTTACTTGAAAGAGATAAAAGATTAGCAGAGAAAGTAAGGTTGGGTTGATAAAGATGTGCACGCTTTTTCTCTTCTGACAAGAATGTAATATAGGGGCCAGCAGATGGTATAGTGGTTACATCACTGAACTCCCACATGGCTGACCACAGTTCGGGTCCTGAACCTGGTGGCTTGAAACTCATGCCGGGTGCAAGTACATGCATGCCCAAGATCCTGGGTTCTGACCACTGGGTTCTGACCCAATCCAGAGACGAGATCACAAATTCATCAGCAGCTGATTTTGTCAGCAGCGGACAGCAGGGACTTCAGTATCCTCTCAGAGGCTCTGGCAGAGAGAGAAATGGAAGAGAAGGCGTGCACATGTGCCCTAAGGTAAAATTCTCTAAAAACAAATAAACAAACAAAAAACGCAAAACAGAGACCAGCCCTCCTGAACCAGACCAGGCTCCCAGACCTCTCTCTGGCCACAGCTTATGCATGACACAGAGGCTATATTGTCACTCAGCCTTGTCACCATGCCCTTCTTTCCGCCTTCCTCGTCCCCTCATTCTATCTGCTCCTTGCATCTTCCCCTTCTTTCCCTCAGAGATTCCCCATCTCACTCTCCCTCAACATGGGGACATCGTCCACCCCAGCGCTCCCCACATGGTTCCTATTTCCCCTACGTCACTCACCGTCACCTGTCGTTCTGAGTACGTCTTCCCCACCAGCCTTTCATAAAGTCCAACGACGAGCCTGTCTTTTCTTGTCCGTTAGTTCTCTCGTGTGCTTTCAACACCAAACAGGCACAATATTGATTTGGAACTCTCTCTATGTATGTTGTTTCATTAGTGCATTTTTTTACTTCTGTTCCTCTCTCCGCATACACCGTGTATTTCCAAAGCTAAGATAAGGCTGGGGCTGGACAGTGGTGCGGTGAGAAAGTGTGATGCTCTTTGAGGCTAAACCCCATGGGAGGTGCCTGGTTTGTGTCTGGAGACCTTTGTGAGCATGGTACATGTGTGTCCATGACCCAGAGCCAGCTGAGCCTGCGAGGGGATCACAGCATCGAGCTCTGATGGAATGCTGTCTCTCTCTCTCTCATTCATGGAAACACTAAACTTTTTAAAAAAGAATAAACCTAGAATAGGGAAGATAAAATTTAAAGCACATGAATATGAAGTGGTATGCCACAGGTTAGAAGGAGGAGGTTGGAGGGAGACTAGACAGAGGAACAGGAGAAAAAGAGGTCAGAGATGTGCAGGCCAGATCTCCCTTCGTCCCGGAAGGAAAAAGATAGAAGCCCAGATAATTCATTCATGGGCAGTTCCTCGAGCAGATGCAGCAATGCCTGGCGTTCCAGGGAACAGGTAAAAAGAGATCAAGCCTCACTTGGAAATGCGACATCTGAAAGACTTCCTAGGAAATGACTGCATGCCTGGGTAGACAGGCAGCCTGCTCAGCGCACTCCCCTCTCCTGCTCCCGAGTAGGTACAAGGATGCTGAAACTCCAGCTTGTCCCAGAGGAGGGAGAAAAGAGTTGGTCCAAGAAGTGGACATCTTACAGAGGAATAGCCTGGTGAGCGCGGCCATGAGGAGACAGTCTGGTTGAAGACCGCAGGGGTGGCATGGCAGCAATTCGAGGGACACACTATGTCAACCAGAACTAGGGTAGGGCTGAGGCAGCAGCAGATTCTGACCACTGGGTTCTGACCCAATCCAGAGACGAGATCACAAATTCATCAGCAGCTGATTTTGTCAGCAGCGGACAGCAGGGACTTCAGTATCCTCTCAGAGGCTCTGGCAGAGAGAGAAAGGAGCAAGAGGGGGAGGAAAGTTCTTCTTGCCTTAACAAAGCAGTGAGTCCTACAGGCATGTGTAATCCATGTCTATGGGAGGAATCCCCAATGGGAGTGAAGCTTGTGGTGTCCAGGACAGAGGCTCTCAATTAAAGGGATGTATCTGGGGTCCAGCAGATGGAGCAACAGTTACGTTGCTGGACTTCCATGTTGTCCATCTCAATGGTTCGAGTCCCAGACCCAGTGACTCAAAACTCACACCAGGTGCTTTTGCGGCATGGCCATTCCCCCAAGGGGGTGATTTATTGCTTTCTGCCTCTCTAGAAAGCACACGCACCCTATAGCAAAAATCTCATAAAAACAGGGGAAAAAAAGGGATGTGTGCACTTTTCAGTCTGTGTGCCAAATGGAGACAGAGTTTGCTCTATGAGGCCAACACGCCAGATCGTCAGGGTCGACCTGCGCTCATTGGAGTGCCTCACTTTGTTCTGTTAGTCACTCAACATTCTGACCTGGCACTCCACCCAACCTGCCCTAACCAGGCCAGGGGGATTGTATCATCTTCTCAAACAGCAACAATTATTTAAGGAAAAGAATTATGAATAGTGAATGTTAACGATATATTTAAGTTCAAGACTATAGCCTTCGTAAGCCAAAAAAACCAGTCCTTGTGTTAGTCTGTTTCCCCACCCTAATGGGAGACCCTCTTTATCCTCCCACCAAACAAAAACAAAACCAAAAAACAAACAAAAGTCACTCTTCCTGGGGCCAGCAGGTGATGTGGTGGTTTAGATGCTGGATCCCACACGGCCGACTCCAAGGTTCAAGTCTTAGACCCGATAGCTTGAAAACCACACTGGGTGCATGTATGTGCATGCCCCAAATCTCGAGAGGATTTTGATTCTGATTCTGATTCCAACACTACCTCTCCATACTTCACTTTGCTCATCAGGAAAGTGAGGCTAACAACAGCTACTTCACAGCGTTTTTCAAAGCATTCAGTGAGAAAGTCTGGGATGGCATCTTGCAGGGCATGGCACAGAAATAGCGTCTGTGGATGCCATCCACCCTTCCTTCCTCTCCCCACAGAGTCCACGCCCACTTCTCCCTGTGGGATCCCACAGTCAGTCTGTAAACTCCCAGCTCTCTGCATTTTCCTCTTGATGGTTATCGTATGCTTTATCAGCCAGCTACGTGGATCTTCCCTGCTTGACTGAATCCTTCTTGGGAACAGAAGCTACATCCCATGAATCTTAGTTTCCTCACAACAACGGTTCCCTCTCTTACATGCACATACTGCTCAGCAAATATCAACTGTTTGCAGAAGAATTTTCAGACCCAGTCGCAGCAGTAGCACAACACTCTACAAGCTGGAATCTACATCAAAGACAGGGGTTCAGTTCCCAGGGTCGGCCTGGGAATTGGTCCATGCCAGCTGCACGTGCCATGATCCTGGCTAGCTGAGGCTGGATTGCAGCAAGAGATCCTATTGAAAGTGTTTGTCTTTCTCTCTCTCTCAAGAAATAAGTAAAACTTAACTTTAAAAAACTAGTTTTAAATCCACTGGTTGTAAAAAATAAAAATAAATCTAACTCTGGCCTTTACTCGCTTGTTTACAAAAGCCTGTACATAGGCTCTTTGACTTGTGAGAGGGTGATGTCCCGATAAACCCACAGTCAATCAAAAATATCATAAATAAAAGTGCATTTAATTCACATAACTACGAACATCATAGCTGAGCCTAGCCGACCTGAAACACTCTCAGCACACTCACATCAGCTTACGGTGGACACAATCGTCTAACGCAAAGCCTGTGTAGAATAAAGGGTTGACTCTCTTAGAGAGTTTATTGAATATCATACTGAAAGTGAACAACAATGTTTGTGTGGGTACTCGAAATAGTTTCTACTGAACGCATATTCTTTTCCACTGTTGTAAAGTGAGTGTCTTACGACCACCATCGCAGGTCAGGGACCGCCTGGACTCGTTTGAGAACCACAGGTTTCCAGGGCAGTAATCCTGCAAGAACAACCCCCTGCTTACACGTCCGTGGGGATTCATGTGGTCGAGTTACAAACCCTTTTTCTTTAGGGTGAGAATGGGCTAATCCAGCGACCTGCCCTGTCTTCATTTGAGGCGGTGCCTTGGTGCAGGAGAAGAACAGTGACACAGTGATGAAATCACTCAGAGAAAGCACCCTCTTCTGTGATCAGGTCCAGAGGGGGACTCCTCTCCTGTGCTGAAATCACTCAGAGGAAGCACCCTCTGCTGTGATCAGGTCCAGAGGGGGACTCCTCTCCTCTCATCCCCTCTCCTCCCCTCCTCTCCCCTTCCCTCTCCTCCCCTCTCCTCTCCTCCCTTCCCCTCTCTTCCCTTCCCTTCCCCTCTCCTCTCCTCTACTCTCTTCTCTCTCCTCTCCTCTCCTCTCCTCTCATCCCCTCTCCTCTCCTCCCCTCTCTTCCCCTCTCCTTTCCTCCCCTCTCCTCTCCTCTCCTCTCCCCTCTCCTCTCTCCTCTTCTCTCCTCTCTTCTCATCTCCTTGGTCCCTCAGACGCTTCTCTCTCCACCTCCAGCTGTCCCACCATCCTCACCACTGACTTAGTGAATCAGAGAGATCACTCAGCTAACCAGGAAAACAACCGGAACTCAAATCAAAGAACTGCACTTTCTTGTTTTCATTAGAGAAGAATAAAAAGGAGCTGTCCATTGAGAAGTTTTTAGTCAATTGAACAAGGCAGTGCTCTTTTTAGAAAATCTTCCTTAGGGAGGTATATTATATGTGTAGTATAATATGTGTGTGTGGATACGTATGTGTCTGTGTGTGTGTGAAAACCATGTAATCCTATCAAGATCAAAAGATACGATATATACGACACTCAGAAAACTGCTCCATTCCAGCCAGTGGGCATGCTCTGGTCCCACAGAAGCAGCTCTTCTGACTTCTCTCCCCACGGATTCGTTTTCCCCGTTCCTGGCTGTCTTGTCACTGTTGTGGCGCACACTCTCTTGGGTCTGGCTGTCTTGTCACTGGGATGTGGCGCACACTCTCTTGGGTCTGGCTGTCTTGTCACTGGGATGTAGCGCACACTCTCTTGGGTCTGGCTGTCTTGTCACTGGGATGTAGCGCACACTCTCTTGGGTCTGGCTGTCTTGTCACTGGGATGTAGTGCACACTCTCTTGGGTCTGGTTGTCTTGTCACTGGGATGTAGTGCACACTCTCTTGGGTGTGGCTTCTTTCACTCAGCCTTACGTCTGTGAGATTGCCTGATACTATTGTACATAGCACTGCTTCTTTTCCTTTGTTATGGCTCTGTATTATCCCATTCTATGGATTTCATAAATAGAGCTGCTATTATGAATGGAAAGCTATGAACATTCTTGCACGTCTTTTGGTGGATAAGTAAAAACCCTGCACTAACCTTGTACCTGGTCTTCCTATTTCGGCTTCTCTATTTCCGTCTGACTTACTCGCTACCATTCCAGGAGTTTCTCTAGGTCAGCACAGACCCTGGCTTCTCTCAGACCCTGCAGCGGGTCCTTCGCTGTCTACAGAACTCCTTACGTCTCCAAACAGATTTGCAAGGCCCTCCATGAACTGGCCATCCCCCGCCTCTGCAGGCTTATTTCCTGTCTAATTTAAAGAATTATTACTCTCCCACAGTCTCAGGTAAAACACAGCTCACTGTTCTCCACACAGGCCCCAAACTTTTGTTTATGAATATAACAGCCTCTCCCCACCCAGAAAAATTTTCTCACCAAAGATAAATTATGGTAAATATTTGAATTAGAAAAAAATTGTTTGCTTCACATTATTTAAAAGAAATCTTCCTGATATGACTTTATGGAGAGGTTATCAAAAGTAACATATATGGCTAAAATGGAATTCCCTATTCAGTTTGGAGAAAGCTGAGAGCATATACCTGAACGATATTGCTCACAGGTTAAGGTAGGGATTATAGTGAGGGCTGGTTCTGTTCCTCCTAGCTATGTGACCTTGAACAAAACATTTAACTTTTCTAACCCTTAAGATTAGCAAAACCTTTCTCACGGGATTGTTATACAGAATAAGTAAAATATTGGGAACCAGCAGTTAGCGTAATGGCTATGTTGCTGGACTCCCACGTAGTCGACTGTGGTTCGTGTACCGGACCTGGTGGCTTAAAACTCACGCCGGGCGCGTGTGCATGCGTGCCCAAGATCCCAAGAGGAGAATGGAGGAGAAGGGATTGTGGCGTGACCATCCCCCCTGGGGGGTGATTTCTCGCTCTCTGTCTCTATGTCTCTCTCTCTGTCTGTCTGGCGAGCGCACGCGCCCTATAGCAAAAACCTCTCAAAAAAAATTTTTTTAAATAAAATAAAATTAAAATTAAAAAAAGAACAAGTAAAATATTGCATATAAAGGACTTAAAATAGTGATAGGCACCAAAAAAAATCACATAATAAATAACATTTATTATAAATAATTTATCGTTATTAAAGTTGTACATCACAGAGGCTAAGAGTAAGAACTTGGGGACTAGTGGCCAGTATCCAAATCCCAGCTCTTCCACTAACTAGCTGTAAGAATCGGGCATGTTGCTAACCAATTTGTGCTACAGTTCTTCATCCATGAAATGGTGATTAAAGTAGTACACTCTGGGACCAGCAGATGGCGTAATGGTTATGTCACTAGACTCCCACATAGTTGACATAGTTCGAGTCCGGGATCTGGAGGCTTCAAATTTACTCCAGATGTGTGTGCATGCATACTCAAGATCCCGAGAGAAGAATGGAGGAGAGGGGATTGCTGCATGGCCATCCTCTCTGCTGGGAGATTCTCACTTTCTGTCTCTCTGTCTCTCTAGTTAGCGCACGTGCCCTAAAGCAAAAACTCTCTAAGAGAAAGAAATAAAAAGTAGTCCCGTTCTTCAGAGGGCTTTGGGAGGATTTAAAGAATTAATCTTGGAAAGGGCTGTATCTGATGCAGTAAGTACTAGGTAAAGTATGGCTGTTATTCTATAGACAGGATGACAACATCCATGTGTCTTAAGACCCCTTAACAATATTGTCTTTACAGCCTGATTGCCTCAAGAATACAGGGCCCCCCAACACAAGCTTCTAAGCCATTCCTTAGCAATCCACACTTTGTGAACACAGGTAAAAATAAGACAGTTCAGTGTCTACGTTGAACACAATGATTATTATTTTATAACCACTTCACAGATGAATAAACCGAGGCAAGAGCAACCTAAATTAGTTGCCTACAGCACAGTAACTCCAAAGAAGCAACGACAGGATACAGATCTATGCATTTGAATCTGCAGCCTATGCAACACTAGCTTTTTTTGCTTTTTTTTTTAATTTGCCCTAGGGAATGTGTGCTCATGGAGAAAGACAGAGAGAAGTGAGAAAGCACTTCCCATTGGGGGTGGCCGCACCTTGATCCCTTCTCCTCCATTCTACTTTCAGGATTGGGCATGCACACATACACTGAGCCAGCGTGTTTTTCAAGCTGCTGGGTCCAGGACTCAGACTGAACAGTCAGCCATGTGGAACTGCCTTAACCACCTCTCCATGGACTGGCCAAGAATAAATGTTTTCATTTTTTACTTTGCCCTTCTAAGACTTATAAATGTTAAAATAAAACTTCCCTTTTAGGGACCAGCAGGTAAAGTGGTAGGTAAGGCACTGGATACCCCACAGGGCCACCTCTGCAGTTCAAATCCTGGACCTGGTAGCTTGAAAATCACCCTGGGCACATGTGTGTATATGCCCAAAATCCTAGGGGGAGAATAGAAAAAAAAAGGATTGCAATGTGGCCATCTCCCCCCACCCAGGAATGATTTCTTACATTCCTTCTCTCTGTCTCTCCCTAGTGAGCACATGCATTCTATGGCACAAAAAAAAAAAAAAAAAAAAACGAGAAGATGCATTCTGTGGCACAAAAAAAAAAAAAAAGAAAGAAAGAAAGAAAGAAAGAGAAAGAAAAAGAAAAAAGAAAAACTTCATAAAAAACAAGGAGCAGCATTTGGCATGGTGGTTAAGGCACTAGATTCCCATGTGGCCAAACTTGGTTCAAGTCCTGAACTCAGCAGCTTGAAAATAAAGCCAGATACATGTGTGTGTGTGTGCCTAAAATCCCGAAAGGAGAATGGCAACAAGAGATTATGCTGAGGCAGTCCCGTCTTGGGTGGGGGGGTGATTTTCCCACTTTCCCTCTCTCTGTCTCTGTCTCTCTGGTGAGTGCATGCACCCTATGGCAAAAAATCTTTAAAAACAAACATACAAACAAAAACTTTCCTTTTATGAGTCTAAGACACTGTATTTACTTATAATGCCAATCATCACCAGAATCATTAATCTGCTTAGTAGATGTTGTATTGTAAAGGGTTTTTTTTAAGTTATTTATTTTTTCTGAGAAAGAGAGAGTCACCTTTAGCAGTCGTCACACCACAATCCACCTCCAGCCTCCGCCAGCCAGAATCATGAACATGAGCGTGTGTACCTGGTGTACAGAGGGAAACCTCAGGACTCGAACCAGGGGCCTTCCCATGTGGCCTGCACATCATGGAATGTCACATTACCACTGCACCACATGGCTTGCCCGCTACGTTTCCCACTGTGAAGAGCCTGTGATTGTCTCATCAGGAGACACTAGCACGGGCAGAAAAAGAGACAGACTACGGAAGAGCAAAACCACACAAGCCACTCACCAAACAGTGCTGTGTTCAAGGAAAGGGGCATGAGCATTCGTGGCGGTGAATGGAGAGAATTAAGGACACGCTTGTTTCCATCAGTCACTCGTGGGTGGCAATGGCCCGGTGTCCACATCTCTGTTTAGAAGGAAGTACTTCCTCGGGGGAGAGTTTATGTAAGGAAAGGAAGAGTTAGAAGAAATCTATTCAAGGACTAAAGCGTCACCTAGAAATGTTTTCAAGTAGAGACAAAGTATTATTATGTAGAAAGCAAACTGTAAGGCTGCTTCAGGAAGCAAAGGAGTTGGACAGGTTTTCCTGAGCGATGAGCACGTCACTCTCTGTGGTCTCCTGCCTGCCTTGTTCATGGTCCAGGGCTTTGGCCCCTTCAGAGTATAGCTTTTATCCCAACAAATAATTCATGTCCATTGTCCACTGTTGTATGATCCCTTCCTGAAGGAGGTTGTCCTTGCTGTGTTTAATATTAAAGAATGATGATTTCAGGCTAAATTAAAATCTCTCCTGGATTCAAATAGGCGACACCTGTTGTGTTGTTTTCTTTCTTTCTTTTCCTTCTTTCTTTTTTTCTTTCTTCTTCACTGTAGGTCATTTGGCTCAAGGAAGAGAGACTCAGAGAGAAAAATAAAGAAGGAAAGTGAGAAATCACCCCCATGGGGAAATGGACATGGTGCAATCCCTTCTCCTCCATTCTCCTCTTGGGATTTTGGGCATGCACGGACACGTGATGTTTTTTTCAAGTGTCCAGGACTCAAACTACAGAGTCTGCCATGTGGGATTCAATTGCCTCAACTGCTACGCCACCTACTGGTCCTTATTTTACATTGTTAACTTGAGTTTTTTTGTTCTAATAGTGTCAAGTTTAAAGAAACCAAAGAACAACCATTGTCCTTCTTCATTTAATACCCATAATCCCTGCTCTGTGTTCACTGCACATAATAATATTGATAGATTTACAAATCCAAATGATGTGCTTATTTTCTTCCATGGAAACCCTGGCGTTTTCCAATCTATTTTTATAAGTGTTGTCATGCTTCATATTTCAACTGATTGTTCTGAAGAACAGACTAAACTAAAATGCATGGGTTTACCAACGGAGGAAAGTAAGTTCATAAACCTGAAGTTATCCTTCTTACTTTCAGTCTACAAAACAAATCCTATGAATGTGTAATTGAGACATACATAGTACGAAAAAAACTTCAAGTTCTTTTTCCAAAATCTTTTTTTTCCTGTTGAGAAAAAAGTTGAGTAGTCTAATTTCCGGACAGAGAAGTCAAAATCTATGAGAATGGAGCATTTATTATTGCGAAATGTTCGCTACCTCTTTAGAATGTTCTTTGGAGAGACGGCCAGGAAGTATAGACTCTGAGCTATAAATAGCCTCAGCGAACCATCAGCATCTGCTTTTAATTTGTGCTTGGGTGGCTTACACATCAGACAGGAAAACATGCCTGGTTTTAAGAGGTTTGAGTAGATGCCATAGCGTAAGTGTCCATTTCCCAGAGCTTGTTGTTATTTTGGTTAGTGAACTCCACCCACCGAAACAAAAGTGATCCCCGTGCCCCAGAAGTCTGCTTCAAGCCCTGGGCTTTACCTAAAGAAATAGAAACGGAAGCCAACTTACTCACCAGTATGGCCACATAAAAATGATGGAGCCAATGACTCACAACGTATTTTCAACACGTTGTGCAAAATACATGGCCTTTACATACCGATTTCATTGTGGTCTTCATTCACTCTTCGTTTTGCTGTCTCCTCGCCCCATTGTGGTTATCGTGTTGTCAATCTTTGCTTGTTTTGTATTTAATTTAACAAGCACTGATTAAGCCGATGAATGTTTCATTTGACCATTTTTATTAGTAAATATAATTTCTTAACAGCATTAAAGAAAAGAAAAAAAAACAAGAAACAGGGATAATGACGGTGTGGCTGTGTCTAAAATCTAAGAAGCTTAATATAAGAACATTTAAGTCAAATTAAACATTTGTGAAGTTATGCTCTTGTTCTTTTGTTCTTCAATTCTGCCTGATCTATTCAGTCTTAGAATGTGGGGTATCAAGAGAACAAGTTGTTGAATTGGGGTCAGTGGACGGGAAGGTCTCTTTATTTTTCTTAGGAGAAAAATGAGCTTCACAAACTGAGTTGGCTCAAGGTCCCAAATCCCATGAGGTAAAAGCTTTCATAACTGATTCTCTGCATATATCAAATTTTCTTTTTTGTTGAAAAATAAACTAGCAAGTAATTTGATATAATAATTTTTTAATATGCAGCTTATGTGGGGAAAAAAAAATCTCTAAAAGAATAACTGCCAGTCCTGCATCCTTGTGGTAAGGGAGCCAGATTCCACATGGCTAACTATGGTTCAGATCCTGGTCCAATGGCTTTAAAAACACTCTGGGATGGGAGGGGCAGCAGGTGTCATGGTGGTGAGGTGCTGGACTCCACATAGTCGACCCCAGTTCATGTTCCGGACAGGGTGGCTTGCTTTTTTTATTTTCCCTTTCTCTCTCTCCCTCTCTGGTAACCCACATGCCCTACAGAAAATATTCTTTTAAAAAATAATAATAATTAAATAAAATAAATTAATTTTAAAAATAAGAGGTAAGACACTCTGGGTGCATATGCATGCATGCCCCAAATCCTGACAGGATGGAAGAGATGCAGAAAAGATCACAACATGACTATGTCCCATTGGGAGGTGATGCTCCCTCCAACCCAATCTTTCTCTGGTGAGTGCGTGTACGCTCTGGCAATTAAAAACAAAACAAAAATAAAACCCTATAATTTGCATTTCCTGACTTAGGTATACATTGCATGAATTCCAGCAAATATTTAGCTTTCTCTAGCTCAGATCATGAACAGCTTTCCCAAGCCTTTGACCTTGATCATCTCTTTATGACAAAGAACACTGACTTTTTCGGTATTTGTTGACTAACTCTATGCTTGGTTAGCATTCACTGAAGAATCATCTTGTGTTGAGTACATTTAAATCAATAGAGAAAATAAAAATGCACAGGCATTCCACTCCTCAGGGAGCTTTGCCCTATGGCTGCTTACTGAGAAGAAGCTAACACCCACAACACGACTCCAGGATACCTAAGTGCATCATCACGCTATTTCCCAGGAGTTCGGAGAACAGAAATGAAGGATTAAGGTGCTGGACTCCCACATGGTCGACTGCTGTTCGAATCCCGGACCAGGCAGCTTGAAACTCATACCAAGAACATGTGTGTGCATGCCCAAAATTCAAGAGAAGAATGGAGGAGAAGAGATTGCAGTGTGGCCATCCCCCCGGGGGATGATTTCTTACTTTATCTCTCTGTCTCTCCAGTCAGTGCACACTCCCTATAACAAAAAAAAAAATCTCTAAAAAAAGAGGTGGGCCCTGGTGTCAGAGAAACCATGAGAGGCAGATCTGAAGAGACGAGAGCTTGCTCACTCAGGTTCCTGAGAACCACTATTTCCAAATGCTCTTTGGTTGCCTATTTTAGCTTCTTGATGTGTTGAAGGACCCACACCTTTCCTTTTTTTTTTTTTTAATTTATTTCTATTTTTTGGAGAGGTTTTTACTATAGGGCACGTGCGCTCACCAGACAGACAGAGAGAAAGACAGAGAGACAGAAAGTGAGAAATCACCCCCCGGGGGGATGGCCACGCTACAATCCCTTCTCCTCCATTCTCCTCTCGGGATCTTGGGCACACATGCACATACGCCTGAAGTGAGTTTAAGCCACTGGGTCCAGGACTTGAACTGTGGTCGACTACATGGGAGTCCAGCAACATAACCATTACACCAATGGCTGGTCCCATTTGGTTTTTTTTCCCCCACTAGGGTAAGAAGCTAGGACTTTCAAAGGTCCCTGGGAGAAAGTAAAGTGGCAGAGCATTTAGATCTCCTAAGTAGTGACTAACCAAAATAACACATTTTGGAATTACATTAGTGCCTTGGACACGTGTCTAATCTTCCAGGTGTATACTATATTTGAAAAAAAAAAAAATAGAGGGGCCAGCAGGTGGCATGGTGGCTAAGGCTCTGCACTCCCATGTGGCCGACAGTGGTTCCAGGCTCAGACCTGGCAGCTTGCTTCCTCACTTTCCCTCTCTCTCTGGTGAGTGTGCATGCCCTATAGCAAATTTTAAAATAATAATAATAAATAAGATTAAATAATTATTTTTAAAAAAATACTTGATGGCTATGTCTGCATAGCTATGGCTCTCCAGTTCAGATATGAACATCAGCACAAAGGTGGGAGAGGGGGTTTGAAGCTGTGGACATGGTTCTTTTCTTAAGCACAGTCAAATGTTGATCCTTGAGTGGTTTTATCACCTTGAAAGGTTGTGGAATGATTCCAGTGATGTTTTCACCCTTCAAGTCATTTTGAGGACAATTCCCTTTGAATTGCTCTGGGAAGCCATGACCTGGTACTTAGAGCATCTTTTCCCTGAAGTCAAATCCTTCATTTTTGCTTCCACTCTCTGCATCTCCATCCATCCTGTCTTGCTGGTGACTCTTCCCTGACTTGTCCCTGCCTCTGCTCTCACCTGTCTTAGCTTTTGACTCTGTCTCTGCTCCCACATTCGGAAATGCAGGCTCTGGCAACACATGGCTTGAACTTGAGCACATACGCTGAACTGCGAGGTTGGAAGACAATCCAGTGAACTAGAGACATAGGCTCAATGACTCTTTGTGGGTCACCCCAGACTCAGTGGAGGAGACCACATATATACACATGCTCACATTTTTAATACTCTCGCCATACTTATCCCAACCTCCTCTTTCTGCTCACAGGAAAAACATGAGGAGAATGAATTTTTTTGTGTCCTGTAGACCTAGAGGTAGAGGACACCTTTGGGCTTTTTGCTGGGGCTATTTCTCTCATTGTATTCTAGGCTGTCACATCACCTATCATCAATAAGAGGTAAGGATAAAGTAATACTTTTTTTTTACTAGTACATTAAAATATATAAGCAAAACATTTTATTTCCCAAGGGTCACCATGGATGACTATTTTTAATCTAAAAGTGCTGATTTGGCTCTCACTTTCTCAAAGAAATGTGGGAAGTAACGATTCAGAGTTATTTTATGAGCATGCAAGAAAGTGTCATTTCGTAGTTACACCTCGTTAATTACATTTGGTTGCAATAACCTTCAGCCATCTCCAATATCAAATTCATCCCCAGAGGATGAAAACTTGTCATCAATCGGAGTATTCCAAGAATGGAAATAGCTTCAAGAGCAATGGAAGGAGGGGGGTTTGCTCTGTTTTAAGCACCGCCAACCTAATTTGAATGAATGCACGACCTCTCCCTTGAGGACTGATTCTGAAGGGGAAAATACTAATTTTAAAAATCTCGAGACTAGATGGCGACATGGTTGTGAAATGCAATGTTCTACAAGGACATCTCACATGGGAGGGTTCACTGTTCAAGTCCAGAGACCTTCCTGAGCATGCTGGGGACACACGCGCCATGATCGGGGGCTGGCTGAGGTTGAATGAAGGTGGGTTGCAGCATCAGGGCTATCTGAGGTGCTCTCTGTCTCTCTCACTCATGAAACATGAAACATACAAGTAAATTGGCCATCTGGTGGCGTGGTGGTTCAGGCAGCTGAGTTCTACATGGCTGACTGCTTGGTTAGAGTTACGGACATGGCAGCTTAAAAAAACACACCGGGGGCATGTGCGTGTGTGCCCCAAATCCTGAAAGGAGAAAAGGAGGTGACGGGATTGCAGTGTGGCCATCTCCCTTAGGGGGTGCTTTCTCACTTTCCCTCTCTCTTGCTCCCTGTATCTCTCTTGTGAGTGCATGTGCCCTCTAGCAAATAAAAAATAAAAAGAAGAAGAAGAAGAAAGAAAGAAACTTTTAAAAACATCTGAATTCAGAGCCAGCTGCGGTGGCTTGGCAGTAACACAACACTCTGCGATGCTGAGTCCATACGGAAAGGGCCTGGACTCAAGGTCCAAGGCCTTCCTTGGGCATAGCAGGTGCTCACAGGTGCCCATGCCCTTGGCTGGCTGGGGTTGGGCAGAGGGTTGTAGCATGAGGACCTGCTAGGAGTGCCTGTCTTTTCCTCTCCCTCTCTCTCTGTCTCTCTCTTATGGCAGAAATAAATAAATAAGCCTTTTTTTTAGGGGAAGATTTTTGCTATAGGGCACATACACTTGCCAGAGAGAGAGAGACAGAAAATAAGAAATCACCCCCCAGAGGGGATGGACACACTGCAATCTTCTCTCCTCCATTCTCCTCTTGGGATCTTGGGCACTCATGCACATGTGCCCAGCATGAGTTAAGCCACCAGGTCCTGAACTTGAACCATTGTTGACAATGTGAGAGTCCAGCAATGTAACCATTAAGCCATCTGCTGGTCCAAATAAATAAATAAACTTTTGAAAGTCTATATTTTGGGTGGAAGAAGTCTTTAAAAAAATACATTTTATTGAGATATAATTCGTACAGTATAAAATTCCCTAAAAGCATAAACTTCAGTAGTTTGTAGTATATTCACAGAGTTGTACGACCATCACCACTATGTAATTTTAGAACATTTCCTTAAAGTTTATTGATTTCTTTCTTCTGAGAAAGAAGAGAGAAAGAGAGAGATAGGCACCCCCAATAGGGTCTTCACACCATGATTCACCTCTAGTCTCAGTTGGCCTGGATCACACATGTGTGTGCCTGGCACGCTCAGAGACATCCTGGGATGTGAACCCAGGGCCTCTCCTGTGTGGGTCCAGTTGTGGCACCACCACCTGGCCCTAATTTTAGAACATTTTTAACCAAAAAGAAACCCCATACCTTTTAGCAATCATTCCCGTGCTCCCTCCCTCCAGTCCCTGTAATCTCTAATCTGCTTCTGTCTCTGTGGTTTTGCCCAATCTGGACAGTCACGTGTTCGTGGAGTCATAAAATATGTGGACCTCTTTTAGCTCAAAGTCACCGACACCAGTGGAGCAGGGCCAACTAGAGAGCCATGAGGTAGGAGAGGCAGGAACCAAATGGAGTAGCCCATTGGGGCTTTGATCCCAACCACCACCAACCATGCCTTGACACTGGTGTGCAAGACACGGACTGGACATAGTGGTAAAGAAAATGCTGAGAACGAGGGGCAGCTCGTCACTCTCTGGGAAGCTTGTCCTTGACCCATTCCCACTACTCCAATTCTCCCCCATGCCCCAAATAGGAGCCTTCCTTATTCAAAACCGTTGTTTTCAGCGGTCAATTCTTGACTGAGCTCATAAACTTTCATAGTATATATCCCCAGCTCCTCAAATTCCATGTGTCTAAAAGCTAACCCATCGCTCCCGCCCACAGCACACACTCCCTCCTCCTGCGTTACCATCTCACAGGGCCAGCTCCTTCTCCACGGTGTCCAAATGAAAGTTCTGACCTTCCCTTTGCCTGACTAGTAGTCACCGAGCCCTGTGTCATCTGCCTCCTAAGGCTCTCCAGAAACTTCCCTTACTCTCCACCCCCAATGGCAATCAAGACCCTTATCTTCTCTTGCCTGGACGACACAGTCATGCTAAGTGGATTTACTTGCTTCTCTGGATTTTGTTCCTTTTCTCAGTAAACTGGTTTCCACTCTGCTACCAAAACACTTGGCTAAAATGCAAAAGTGATCACATTATGGCCCTGCATTAAATCATTGAATGTACCCTCCTTGCCTTCAGACGGGAGGAGAACTCTTCACTATGCGTTACCATGTCCATGCTATAATCCAGCCCTTGCCTGGCTCCGGAGATTTCTCTCCTACTATGTGTCCATGCAAGCCTTGCTGTAGCCAGACTGACCATCCGCAATATCCGGAACAACCCCTGCTCTCCTACCGCCCTCATCACGTCCTTCTCTTGTCTAGAATGTCCTTCCCTACATTTTCCATAGCATCAGTTTTCTACTGCTTCTATAATACATTGTCACTAACCTGGTGGAGTCTCATAACTCTAGCTTATTTTCTTATAATTTAGAGGCCAGAAAACAGAAATTACTTTCTCTGGGCTAAAGTCAGGTGTCTACAGAACTAGGTCTTTTAGAGGTTCTAGAGAAAAACTACTTTCCCTGCCTCTTCTAGCTTGTGGAGACCACGTGCATTCCAAACAGGTATCCCTTCCTTGGATGTCACCTGACACTTCTGCTTCCATTGTCACATCTCCTCTTCTGTTCTCAGATCTTCCTCTGCCTCCCTTTCGCAAGGGCACTTGCGGTTGTATTAATAGCCCACCCAACCTACCCAGAATGCCACCTCCAGATTCTTAATTTAATTTTGTCTGCAAAATCCCGTTATTATTATTATTATTATTTATAGATTTAATCACTATACATCATTTAGATTGTAAAGAGACTTTACCCACCATGATATACAACTTAGTCCAGCCCAGTTGAGAATACTATACATGTCCTCATCGACAAATAATAAACCATATCCCACAATGGTTTACCTCAAATATCTTACCTCTCTATTTTTTATCCCCAAATTTCTTTTCCTATGCTCTTCCCCCCCCTCCCACATTCTTTCCACTTTGTCTCTAGTGTCCATAATAATTTCAAATGCTTTTATGTCCTCTAGTCTTTCAGTCTCTATCACTGAATGCGGACAGTCAGTATACGTTAAGTGGAGACATACAATGTCTCTCTTTCATAGCCTGACTTGCTTCACTCAGCAACAAATCTTCCATATTCGTCCACTTTCTATCAAATTCCAGGGCCTTGTTGTTTTTTATGGCTGAGTAGTATTCCATGGAGTATATGTGCCACACTTTTTCAATCTATTCATATGTTTGTGGACATTTGGGTTGGTTCCATATCTTCACAATCGTGAATGAGGCTGCAATGAATATAGATGTGCAAGTGCTTTTCCAATTGAGCATTCTCCTCTCCTTTGGGTAGATAACCAGGAGTGGAATTGCTAGATCATTTGGTAGTTCTATTTGAACGTCTTTGAGGAACCTCCATATTGTTCTCCACAGTGGCTGGACCAATTACATTCCCACCAGCAGTGTAGGAGTGTTCCCCTTTCACCACATCCCTTCCAGCACTTACCAGTTTTTGTTCACTATTCTGACTGGGACTAGGTAGTATCTCATTGTGGTTTTGATCTGCAACTCCCTTACAATGAGGGATGCTGAGCATTTCTTCATATGCTTTTTGGATTGCCATTTGAGGTAGCAGGTACCAGTTCCAGTGAAAACAATCTGGATACTGTGTGTATGGGGGGCATTGCTCAGCCTACCGCACCTACCTTTTTCTATCTCAGCTTTCCAGATGCAGCTTAAGCATTTTCTCTCTGGGAAATGTGCTCACGTATTACCCCTCCCCTCCTCCCAGTACTATCCACAACCACCCTCCTGGGTAACTCCCTAAGACAACCAATGCGGTTTGCCTGAGACTGAGGGGGTTCCCAGGACACAGGATTTTCGGTGTTGAAGCCAGAAAATTGCCAGGCAAACTGGGATGAGTCAGTTACCCTAAATCCTCGTCTCTCTTTCCACAACATGCTCATGTAGCATTTGTGCCATGGGATGGAATTTATGACCCTCAGCTGCCTGGTCTTTCTCCTCTGCTGGGCTCTGGGCAGGGATGTGTGCCTTTCCTGTTTACTTTGCTCGTGCCTCAGTCTCTGGCATGCGGCAGACGCTCCATGAGTGAGTGGAGCTGGCACTCAGAGGCAGCCTTGCAGCACGGACAATCCAAGCAAAGTGGGAATTTTCCACCCTGTGACCAGAGCAAAAATAAAGCAAGACAGAGCACCAGATACCAGTGTGAGGTGCTACATTCCTAGGGGTCCTTTCTTCTTTTCTTTTCTCATCTGCACTTGCAGATTTGAGTTAGACACCATTCTTTGCAAGAACCCAAGTATTTTCTGTTCTATCATAAACAAAGCAGACTCAACAGAGATTTTTGACCAGGTTCTGGAAGTCTTCCAACATTTCTTGGTTCTCCTCTATGCTGATAGAATGGACCCATTCTCGGAATGTGCCCTGAATGCCACAGCAGCAGGGGCACCGGGCGTGGGATGCACTTTGACACCACTTCTCCCAGTGCCCTCCAGCCAACCTGTTTACCTCCAGGAAGTGTGCTTGGGCAAAGGTGCCCCACAACTTAAAGTTAATGAAAAAGGAACTGAGGTAAACATTACAAAGCAAGGCTCAAACAAAGACATCATTTAGCTGGAGCCATTGACTCTGCAGTCCCAGATCAGAGAAGTCACTTCCACTGCTGAGTAGTGAGCACAGTTATGCTCTGAAACCCGGGGTGCGCGTCATGCCCGTGAGCAGCCATATAAATAGGACCTCTGCACAGAACAGGGAGAGAAGGGGGGTGGGCAAGAAGGAATTAAATACACACCTTCTGTTACCTATATTTACAGAGGGGGGGAAAATTACTAGAAAATCAAAACCTATGTATGGAGCCAGCCAGTGGCGTAGTGGTTAGGGCAGCTGGATCCCACATGGCCAACTGTGCAGTTCCAGTCCCTGACCCAGCAACTTGAAAAACACACCAGGCATGAGAGAGTGTTTGCCCAAAATTCAGAGAGGAGAATGAAGGAGGAAGGATAGCAGCATGGCCATCCTCCCTGGGGGGTGCTTTCTCATTTTCCCTCCCTTTTTCTGTTTCTCTCCAGTGAGCACACATGTCCCATAGGAGAAAAAAAGTGTATATATGTGTGTGTGTGTGTGTGTGTGTGTGTATGTTACACAGATGCAGAAACTGTACAAGAAGATGTTATTCCTAGTGAATGAGAATATGACACTTGGAACTTGAAAATGAAGATCAGTGATATTAACATATATCTAGATTTATAATGATGAACTATATCCTTCATACAGAATTATGAGAGATTATTGATATGCAAGGAAAACCAGATTTCCTTAGCTTTTTGTGCTGTGCAGATAAGGATAAAGAGCTACTTGAAATGAAAAGATAAAGGAAATGTCTTCGCTCTCCTTCCATAGGGTCTGGCTTTCTAATTATCTTGCTCCATCAGATGAAAATTTTATAATGAGACTAGTGAAGCTGGTTTAAATATTCTCTTTCGTCTAACTGTGAGAAAAATTAGAAGGCCCAACTAAAGTCATGTTAAATGTTAACTTCTACCAGGAATTGAGGCTGAAAGTTCACCGGCAGAACAGGAAGTTGCCATGTATGAGTCTGCAGTCAACTTGCCCCTGTGGTATTTACGAAATACCGGGTGGCATTATTAGTAATCCAAAATTTAAAAAAATAAAAAACAGGGCAAGAATAATTTTTGTCTCCATGAAATGTTTAGTGTTTTCGTTATTATTTTTGTACTTTTGACCCTGGAAATAGGTAGGTCTATATTTTCCTTCTCTGAGTCCCTAACCTGATCTTAGAGCTTCAGAGTTTTAGAATCAGAAGGGATCACCACTAAGATAGTGGCTCCCAGGTGAATTTTTCTTACATGAACAGCCCGGGGCAGGGGTGTAGGGATAGTGCAAAGTCCAGCAGTCCTGGAGGTCACGTGAAGGCCGGGGTTCAGTTTCCTGTTGACCTCTACAAGCCAGGATGTGCCTGTGGTCCTGACGGGGGAAAAGGTTAGGGTTTGTGAAAGGGTCGTGGCATGAGACTCTGTTAAGGGTGCTTGTCTCTCTCTCTCTCTCTCATAAAATAAACAAATTTTATTTCAATTTCTGAAATTTGATTGCCTTTGTATTTTGTCTGGCATGTTAAAACAAAAAAAAAGCAAGACCAAGGGCGAGCAGGTGGCATGGTGGTTGAGGCTCTGGACACCCACATGGTCGATAATAGTTCAAGTCTCAGACCTGGTGTCTTGCTTTCTCAATTTCTCTGTCTGATGAATGCACATATGCAATTTAAATAACAACAATAATAAATAAAATTAGGTAAATAATTATTTAAAATAATATGGGACCAGCAGTTGGCATAATGGCTATGTCACTGGACTCCCATATAGCCAACCGAGTGGTTCGAGTCTCAGACCCACCAGGTGCATGTGCGAGCATGCCCAAGACCCCGAGTAAAGAATGGAGAAGAAGGGATTGCAGCGTGGCCATCCCCCCTGGGGGGTGATTTCTCGCTTTCTGTCTCTCTGTCTTTCTGCCAAGCACACATGCCCTATAGCAAAAACCTCTTCAAAAAAATAAATTAAAATATAATAATAATAAAACAAGACAGAGCAAAACTCCACAAACTACCATCAGCATCATTTTATAAATGAAATATATTTTCACTTCAAAGAAAGCAGCAATGAAAATATTTCCCCTCTATAAAACAGGAGGAAAATGTATTTGAATAAATTTTATCATCTGAAAAACTTACTAACTAGTTTCCTCCTTTTTATCCCAGACTGGAGAGAACTTTGTCGAAAATTAACTCTGGCCTGCAGACTACAGTTTGGCAACCACCACTTTAACTCAGTACCCTAATCTTCAGCAAGAAAAAATTAAAAGTCAAATTCACTTGGTGAAAATTACAAAGTCCATTGCTCTGGGGGAAAGCCAGGCTTTGAAACCCAGTTCTCCTGACTTTACGCAGCATGTACTCTTAGAGCATAGGATCAGTGAGACTGAAAATGAGGACAAGACCACTCCAATAAGGCACTGCTTAGGGTGCTTAGGGCTCACTTACAGGCAGGAAAAGGGTGGACCGAACAGGGGTTCAGAAGCCCCTGCACCTTCTAGCCTGTATTTTTTTGGTCCACACCAACATCTACATCCAACCTAATCAATAGAAGCTTTTCTAATGGAATTTAATGACTCTGGGAGCTACGGGGAGTTTGCCCCTAGTTCCTGGGATCATCAATCCACCTTGACAGCTCCCAGCTAGGTTACTGGGGAACCCTTATCCTAAATAGCCACAGCCATTAAGAAGCAGGGCTACTCCTCGCACCCCCAAACTCACTACTCACAAATAAAGCAAATACTACCTGTTTCATATACCACTTATGGTCATTTGGAAGACTAAATGAAATTATATATGTATTTTAAGACTGACATTACCAAATTTATAAGATCATAAAAATTAAAGCTTTTTCTAGATCTGTAATGATTATACCATTAGGTTTATAGTTTATAATTTAATAGTTCCCATATTCAAAAGCATAGTAACAATGTCAGGATTGACTTTATGCAAAATCAATGCTTTAAAATTATTTTACTATGAAGCTAATTTAAAACATTATAGAAAACTGTGTGGGAGTAGCCCATGGAGTGGTGGTTAAGGGTTAAGGCAGCTGGATCCCACATGGTCTACTGCATGGTTCAAGTACTGGACCCAGAGATTTGAAGAAGACACCTGGCATATGTGCATGTGTGCCCAGTGTCCCAAGAGGAATAGAGAAGAAGGGACTATGACATGGTCATCCCCCTGGGGAGTGCTTTCTCACTTTCCCTCTCTCCTTCTCTCGATCCGTCTCCAGTGAGCGCACCCATCCTAGAGAGAAAAAAAAAATTAATTCTGAAAACAATTTTAAAAAGAATCATGTGGACATAATTATCTCAAGGTAAAAAAAATTAAAATATATGTCATTAAAAAGATTAAAGACAATGTTCCAAAATAATAATGGTTACTTCTTTTTTTTTTTTTTTTTTTTGGAGAGGTTTTTGCTATAAGGCGCGTGCACTCGCCAAACAGACAGAGACATAGAGACAGAAAGCGAGAAATCACCCCCCAGGGGGAATGGTCACGCCACAATCCCTTCTCCTCCATTCTCCTCTCGGGATCTTGGGCACGCATGCACACGCGCCTGGTGTGAGTTCTAAGCCACCGGGTCCAGGACGCGAACCACAGTCGACTACGTGGGAGTCCAGTGACATAGCCATAACGCTAACTGCTGGTTCCTGATAATGGTTACTTCTGATGGTAATACTATGGGTAGTTTTTTCTTTTGAAAGTTCTTACAGTTTTCATTCATTCTTTTTAACAATATTCACATTTCCTTTTGTAATCATAAGAAACAACTACATTTTTAAATCCAAAAAATAAAAATAAATTTAATATTATGTTTGTGTCAAATGTGATACAAACATGCTTTTTTTTTTTTAATACCATGGATGTGTTCATTCAAGTAAATTGACACATTTTCATCTTGGTTTCTTGGACCCACTGGCCCCAGCCCCAGGCACTGGTGCTCCTGTAGGGGACCATTGCTGTTAATGCTTCTGGAAATGAGATGAAGCTGCCCCTGCTTTCCTAGAATAGTCTTTCTTCTTCATTTCCCTAGCTTCTGATTAAAAGTCTGGCAAAAGTGGGTCCAAACACAGATTCTAGGACAAAGATATCTCAAGACGAGAGACTGGGATGGTAAGAAAGCAATTTTTACAGAGATGGTCTCATAAGAGAGGGGAGGGAGGTGTTCTTTAATGTAGGAAAGTTTTCAGGGGCTGAGTGGCTAAAAAGAATAAACATACATCACAGGGCAGCCCATAACTTAATGTTAAGAGAGATGGATCCCACATGGCCTACCATGGTTCAAATCCTGGCCCTAGTGACTTGCAAAGCACTCCAAGTACATGAGTGCACATATCCAAAATTTTGACAGGATGGAGAAATGGAGGAGAAGGGAGTGTGGTGTGACCATGTTTTACTAAGGCAGTGTTTTCTTTTTCTTACTTTACTTAACTACAAAATAGTTGGGTATATTCTAATCAAGTCTCAACTTTAAAAAAAGGGGGGGGGGTTAGTAATGTCCTCTTCTCTCACTTAGCAAGACCTAGATTTCAAGTTGGTTCCCCATAATTCGTAATGCTAAAGGTACTGCCCAGATTCTTCTTTCTTAAATGTCTCTCAAAGAAAGAGCACATGTCCGTAAAAGAAACGTTAACTACTGAATTCATCTCTCTGGGTTTTCTTCTCATATATCTTAGCTTTATAATTCTTCACTGTTATTTTAGCTCAACAAAGTACCACCTATAAGCTGGTACTTTTTTAGACACCCCCTAATGGAGCATGGCCACTCTGCAATCCCTTCTCTTCCTTTTCTCCATCCTGTCAGGATTAGAGGTATGCTTACACATACCCAGCCAGATTTGCAAGCCACCAGGGACAGGATTTGAACTGTACAGTTGGCTAGATGGGATCTAGCTCCCTTAACAACTGGGTGACAGGGCCAGCCTTTATCCAGGTTTTCTATTGGTTCTCAGTTGAAGAATTGATCCTAACTATCTATACCATTTCCAAAGGCAGAAGTCTATCCAATTTTAAAAAATGTACACATATACATACACACATATAATTAAATACATAATACACAGCTTAAATTGTTTGTTATTTGTAAAATTATCTGACTCTCCTGTTTTTCATTTGGTAGTAAAGTCAGCCCATGGTTGTGTGTGAGTGTATATGGAAAAAGGTGGGATAATTGGCAAAAGGACTACATTTCATAGCTGAACCCTCATGGTGCCAAGCAAAGACATACTTGAGAACAAAGGAACCCAGGATACAAAGAGGTCCTGAGAATTCTCAGAAATCTTGAAGGCTGGAGATCTCTGGGTGACAATGAAGTTCAAATACAAAGAACTATACAATGCCATGCTATGCACTTCCTTGCCTGCTCTTTACTCATGCATTTCTTTACTTCTTTTGTTTAAAATGCATGGTAATTGTAAACTATGCTGCCAATAAGACTACAGAGCAATGCAAAGCTACAGGTAACAGAGGAAACTAGCGATCACTAATTATATCAAGGAAAAAGTAAGGAGTTTGTGTCAGTTTCAATAAGGCAACTTATTTTAGCATGCACATATGAAACTGTCTTAGAACTTAATACATTTTATAATTAAAACTCCTGTGGGAAAAATAACTTTATTTTTGCCACTCTTACACATTCTAGACCTAAGTCTTTTTTTCCATTGAAACATTATTATTCAACTTTTTTTCTTTTTTTTTTTTCTTTTTTTTTTTTTTTACCTTGAGGCTTCTTAGGAGCAAACCTCATATTGGAGCAGAAGAGTCTACAAACTGCAAGCTGCATCAGTGCAGGCTGTCCTGGCAGTAATGAGACAGCTATCAACTCCCTTAGAAATAATCTCAGCCTAGCCCGAAGACATGCATTAGAGACTTATAATGTTTCCCTACTTCTACCAGTCAGCAATTATTTGGGGATTAATCAGAGAATTAAGAAATTGGCAGATGCACACTTGAAAAGAAAGGAGACTTTCACAAAACTGAACAAGCTACACACACAAGAGCAAAATTCAGAAGATGCCAATGTCAATATATTCTCTCTTGCTTTCTTCATTCAAAATAATTCTTTTTTAAATCTCTGTAATAAGATTGTTCTACCAACATGAAATGTATCACTGAAGACTTAATTCCATGTTTATTCAACTTTCTTCCAGGAAATGCGTGTTCTATGAGATGTTGGTAGGATTCTCATAAAAAGCATTTTCTATCCTAATCAGTTTAAGTAACTTTGCATAGTACATCTGCCTCCTAGAAATTCATAATGTGGGACTGACATGTGGGGTGGTGGTTAAGGTACTGAACTCCTACATGTCTTAATTTCTCTCTCTCTCTCTCTCTCTCTCTCTCTCTCTCTCTCTCTTTCTTTCTGTCTCTCTCTGGTCAGATTAAAAAATATAACAAATCAAATTAAATAAAATAATTCTAAGAAAAAATATTTTAAAGAAAGATATTCACAATGTGCACATTAAAGGCTCTGGAAATTCCTATAGCAAAAGAACGCACTTAACCCAGCATTTAACAAGCTTAGTTTGGCTGCTGAATCCCAGAACATCTTTTAACATCTTACTGAATTGCTCTCAACAGAACATTTTTGGAGAAATGGCCATTTAATATCAGAAAACAATTCATTTCTAAACCTAGACTGGGCTATGGAGATGAGAGACTTAGCTTTTACTTTTCCTGGAGTTTTGGGACTGACATAATTTGAGGATGTGGTCATCACCTCTCCCTCTTCGGTCTCTCATAGCATTTTTAACTCAGGAGAGCAAATGGAGAGGGGCCCTTGACAATTCGGGTATCAGAAGTCACGGTTGCTGTTCAGCTACTAATAGCTGTGGCGCCTCAAGGAATTTAAACCCTCTAGGCAGCCCTACCTAATCAATGCCCTAAGGCTTTATGATTGAATGAAGTATCTGTAGGAATCAGAAAAGAGTTCCAGCAGGACGTAATTCAGAACAGGTAATTGAAGGAGTTTTGTTTTTAAGATTATTAACCATGGGCAGGTCTTATGGAACAAACAGGAGACAGGTCAATACTCATTGGCTACTGATAGAGAAAATCCATTACCCCCCCCCCCAAGCCAGAAGGTGCAAGAGTGGGTGTGGCTATGAATGCAGAGGGGCTAGTTACACAGAGGAAGCCACCTGAAAAGCACTGCAGCCTTCAGGAGAGGTACACAGTCAGCTGGAGCACTGAAGGGGAAGAGCCACAACTTCTGCCCTCCCTGCTGCTTGAAAGCGACCGTAGAGCTTGGCCACTTAGCATGTCAGTGCTGAGCAGGATGGACAAAAACACTGGCTCCTGTCCAATCCCAGGGGATGGAGCAAAAGGGCCATTTAAAAAATTATTGGGTCTTGATAATCCCTTATCTAGGCAGCTGAGACAAATCACATTTATTCAGTACAATCCTTAAGGTACTTTCTTTCTGGTGCATATATTTCTAAGGCACTTTAAAGTACTCAGAAGGCATGGGGCCTGCAGATGGAGTAGAGGTTAGGGTGGCTGGACGCCACATGACTGAATGCAAAGTTTGAGTTCAAGACCTGCAGCTCGAAAAAAGTATGCTGGGTGTGTGTGTGTGCATTTCCAAAATCCCTAAAGGGGAAAGGAGGAACGGAATTGCAGTGTGGCCATCCTGCCTTGGGGTGCTTTGTCACTTTCCCTCTCCCTCTCTGTTTCTGTTGGTCTCCAGCAAGTGCATGTGCCCTGTGGCAAAAAATTCTTTTTAAAATTTTTTAAAAGTACCCAGAGATAGCAGTAGCATGGAAGTTAAGGTGGCTGGATCTCACATGGCTGACAGCGTGGTTCCAGTTCCAGCCACGGTGGCTTGAAAATCACATCAGGCACATGTGAGTCCCAAGAACAGAGAAAGGAATTGCAGTGTAGCCATCTCCCCTTGGGGTGATTTCTCA
>NW_006159556.1:3284728-3285457 GCF_000334495.1 Tupaia belangeri chinensis | reverse complement strand
CCTCTATCTCTCTCTGGCAAGCACATGTACCCTTTGTCAAAAACCATAAAACAACAGAAAAGCACTCAGAAAGCAGGAGTCTAAGCACAAACCCAGTGCAACCAACAGTTCCTGCTCCAGAATCCAGTACCCAGACCCTCAAGGCATGGCTAGCTCCTTCTCCAATCTGCTGTCTGCCCATCTGGGGGTCAGGATCCTGGCTCTGGCCAGAGCTGGGTCTCTAGCGACTGAGTCTCTGCTCCGCCCAGAACCTACGTAGCTACCAGTGAATGACGGAGGCCGTATCACCCACACACTGAGTACCCAGCCCTCCAAAAGCACAACTGCACGGCCAGTCACCTGACCCCAGAGCAGTCCATGCAGGGCTCTGTGACAAGACCACACCCACTGGTTGGATACTAGATCAGTGTATCCAGACTGGTGTGGACAACCCTGGCCTCCCTTCATCAAGACTGTGGGCATGGTGACTAGAGGTGAGGAAACCTATGAGGTATTTGCTGACCTCTTTGATCTTATGATCCAAGAGAGACACAATGAATGTGACCCCAGGACAATGAAGCATACCACTGACCAGATGCCAATAAGATCCGTTCTGGCTATTTTGTTTGTTTGTTTGTTTTGGAGAGATTTTCGCTATAGGGCACGTGCGCTCGCCAGACAGACAGAGAGAGACATAGAGAAAGAAAGCAAGAAATCTCCCCCCCAGGGGAGATGGTCATGCCGCAATTC
>NW_006159556.1:3276070-3284676 GCF_000334495.1 Tupaia belangeri chinensis | reverse complement strand
TATATATTATTATTATTATTATTATTTTCCAGTTTGATCAGATAGAGAGAGAGAGAAGGAAAGTGAGAAAACATGCCACCAGGTGTAGGACTTGAACTGTAGTTGGCCATGTGGGAGTCCAGCGCCCTTAACCACCATGCAACCTGGCCTCTGTTCTGGCTATTCTGATGAGAGGTTTGTATTGTCCTCAAGAGTCAGAACTGGCCCAAGTATCCGGGGAATCAGACTGCCTCCAGCCTGCACTTGGGCAGAGTGACAAGAGGTGGAATGTGTGTGGTGAACGCTTTGAGTGGCCTGAAGGGGGACCTGCTGGATGTTACTACAGGCTCAGTGACGTGACAGAGGCTGAGCAGCAGCAGCTCCTTGACCATTTTCTATTCGATATGCCTGCGTCCCCATGGCTGACTGCAGCAGTGCCTCAAGACTGGCCAGATGCTCGTGGAATCTGGCACAACAACGAGAAGAGCTTCTTGATCTGGGTGAATGAGGAGGCTTACACCCAGGTCACCTCCACGGAGAAGGGTGGCAACATGAAGAGAGTGTTCGAAGGATCCTGCCGAGGCCTCACAGAGGTGGATTTTTCATCCAGGAGCATGGCTGGAAGTTCATGTGGGATGAACGTTTGGGATATATCTCAACCAGTTCGTCTAACCTAGGCACTGGACTTTGGGCAGGAGTGCACATCAAACTGCCCAAGCTAAGCAAAGCTAGCCGCTTCCCAACAATCCTGGAGAATCCAAGACTCCAAAAGCGTGGTACTGGAGGAGTGAACGCTGCTGCCACAGGCAACATCTTTGCCATCTCTAACGTGGACTGGCTGGGCAAATCAGAGGTGGAGTTGGTGCAACTGATCATAGACAGAGTAAACTGTTTGACCAACTGTGAACGGCATCTGGAAAGGGGCCAGGGTATTTGCATCCCTGTACCTCTAGCCCACAGCAAGCATTAGCTCCCGTGCCTAGCCAAGGAGTCAAGATCCCCAGGACTTCTGCCTATTCTAATGACGGCCTGTTCTACTTGCCCTGGGCCTGCTCCCTACTCTTTGCCTCCATCCTAGTAAAAACGCCTTGCTGTGCACAAAAAAGAAAGAAAGAAAGAAAAGAAAAGAAAAAGAAAGAAAGGAGAAAGAAAGAAGAAAGAAAGAAAGAAAGAAAGAAAGAAAGAAAGAAAGAAAGAAGAAAGAAAGAAAGAAAGAAAGAAAGAAAGAAAGAAAGAAAGAAAGAAAGAAAGAAAGAAAAAGAAAGAAGAAAAGGAAGGAAGGAAGGAAGGAAGGAAGGAAGGAAGGAGGAGTCTAATCAAACTCTAACAAGGAGTGCAAACCTGTGGAGGATACTATGCAGACACCTTTGGAGAGGAGCTGATAACGAAGTGGCGAACTATCCTTTCCTTCCTTCTCTGAGTCGTTGATCTCACTTCCATGACGCTCCCTCTGAAGTCTTTTCTTGTTTTTAGAATTATTTATTTAGTTTTATTTATTATTATTGTTATTTCAGTTTGCTATAGGGTGCATGCGCTTACCAGAGAGAGACAAAGAGAGAAAGTGAGAAAACTAGCCACCAGGTCCAGAACTAGTAACACAGTTGGCCATGCGGGAGTCCTCTCCTTAGCCACCAGGCCACCTGCTGGCCCCTGAAGTCTTTTCATAACAGTCTGGCAACCAATCCCCTTTTAAATACTGGTTTAAAGGTACTACTTCTGGGAAACTGTGTTAAAAGGAGAAATTGATGCCCTGTTCCGCCAACTCTTCTGAAAGTCAATAAGACGAGAATTAAAAAAATCTCTCTCAAAAAAAAAAAAAAAGACGAGAATTAAAATGACAACAAGAAATAAAATGAAAATTTTTGAGATAATGTAGTCACAAGGAATATATTTTAACACACTCGTGCTATAAAATAGTGCTGCTCACTCCAACAGTTCTTAATGAAATGCAGAGCAGCACTCAGAGCAGCACATTTGCCCGAGGTCTACTCTGTTACTCTAGCACCAGCTCAAAAGAAGCAGTCTCTGCTTGATTCTTCTGAGTTGTGTGACTGCTAAAAATCTGTCAGGAGAAGTTAGAGGCTATGTTTTATTCCATTTTCTAAAAACACTCAAGTGTTACATTTGGATAAATTCAGTGATTTCTCTCTAGTTACCAAATCAAATGGCAGCTTATTTAACTCAAGAGATGGTGCTCTGGAAATCTGTCTGCCTGTCTACACTCTCATCTTAGGGGTTGAGATGGCAAAACCCTAGAGCATTTTTCTGATTCCAGACCACTATATACTTAGCACAATTATATTTAAAAAAAAAAAAAAAGGAGAATTAAGGCCTACAAGGTGACATGGGGGTGAAGGTAGCTAAATCCCACATGGACAACTGAACAGTTCGAGTCTCAGACCCGGTGGCTTGAAAATAACATCAGGCGCACATGTGTGTGTATTCCCAAAATTCTGAGAGAAGACTGGAGAAAGGATTGCGGTGTGGCTATCCCCCTGGGGGTGATTTCTCTCTTTCTCTCTCTGTCTCCAGTGAGTACATGTGCCCTATAGTAAAATAAATAAATAAATAATGCAGGATTGCCCAAAAGCTCTTTTCTTTTTAGTTTAGTTTATTCGTTTATTTCTTTAGTGAGAGAGAGAGCCATTCCTAACAGGGTCTTTATACTACAATTCAGCCCCAGTCTCAGCTACCCTGGATCATGGATAAACACACACACAGGGAGGTCACGGGACACAGACCCAGGAGTTTCCCAAGTAAGTCCAGTTTCGTTACCACTGCACCACCACCTGCACTCCCTAAAAAATAACTCTATCAAAGACATTTTATACTTTTAAATTGTCCTCCCAGGATACGCAGGGAAATCCAAGAATATTTAAATCATAGTACTAAATTATTCAAGAGCTATGGTCTTTTTCAAAAAAAAAAGTAAGAGCAGTTATCAATTGCACTGCATACTACACGCTGGGACGCTAAGCAAAGCTTTAAATAAACAGACCAAGAAAATAGGAAACTGGATGTGCCCAAAAAAGCCTTCATAAACACATTTTCTATCATTTAATCCCACTCGTTTTCTCTTTTTCATTTGTGGCCTAATAATGATGTAATAGGACTTGACAAAATAAAAGGTGGAGGTTTTTCCATCAACATGAGCTCATGCGCCAGACAGCTGGAGCTGAGACCCTCTGAGGTCTACGGTTTTCAAAAATTAAACAAATGAAAATAAAAAACAAACCTTTTAGAACATTATACTCTGGTGACTACGGTAGATCAAAAATGTTCAAGAAACCTGGAGACAACGTTCTCTAAGTTGTCTTCCAGGAAACTTGGACATCGGGGCTGGGATACCTCGAAGAGCAGTTTGCTTGTTCACGTAGTTCACGGCTTTTGCAAGGAGTCGATAGACCTGGCTTTCGACTAGGACACCAAAGCTGCACACCATCAGGTCTAGAGAAGCTCATTTCTCCCAGGACCCTTTAAGTCAATGTTTAAACTTTTTCTTTCTTTCCTTTAGCCAAAATGTGAAGGACTTCATAGGCCCTTCACATTGCAACTGGAAAAGTACAACTAAAAACAGTGAGCTTGAAAACACTGGTAGAGGGCTGGCCCTGTATCTGAGCAGTTACGGGAACTGGATCCCACATGGTTGACTGCGGTTCAGAATCCAGCCTTAACAGCGTGAAAGCCACACCAACTATGTGCGCATACGTGCCCAACATCCTAACAGGAAGGAGAAATGGAAGAGAAAGGATTGCAGCATGACCACACCCCACTGCAGGGTTCTCTTCCTCTCTTTGTCTGGGTGTGTGTCTCTCTCTGACCCTGGCAAATGCACAAGCCTTCTGGCAATTAAAAGAAAGAGATTAAAGAAAAGAAAAGCAAGCACTAGTACAAGAGCTTTAGAATCTACTACTGTACTGAGGGAGCTGAGGGAACAGAGGTGAAATATGACCTGTTAGGACTCTTCTATGATCACTTTAATTAAATGTGGTCCTACATGAACCTTAAATTAGTGAAGCAGATTCGATTCAGCACTAGACAGATGCCTTACGTCTGATTTGATGACCAAAAAGTGAGTGCCTCAAGGTTTACTCTGGTGGGAACAGAGTAAAATGTGCCTTCAGTAGGCAGATACGGGGTACTTCCTGTGTTCCAGTATCTCTCTTCTCTGCTGTACTCTGTTAGCATTGCTAACAGGGGAGTACTGGAGAGTTCCTTTCAAGGGAACAAGACTTTGGCAATGGTTATAGCCGATTTGTTTTTGTTTGTTGAGTAATTTAATCAGACACACCTGGTTTCCGTTTTCTCTCAATGAACAGCAATTTTTTTAACTATTTATTTGTTCACAAGTGAGAGAGACAGAGAAAGAAGTCCCCTCGTAATTGAGTTCCTTCTTGTTTTCTACTTCACGTAGATTTCCCTTTCTTGGCTTTGGCTTGAACTCTCTTTAGTTGTTGTTGCTGATGATAATGTCAGGTTTCGTCAGCATTTCTATGTGTCTATAGTGGAGACGACTCTTCTCCTTAACTTAGTCTACTATTATTAAGAGAACTTCTCCCAGAGGAGCACTTAATAGCAACACGACTAAAATCATTTTCCCAGAGAGTCAGAATTTTGCAGTCATGTTAGAATGCGCTCCGAATTTATTTCAGAAATTTAAAAGCATTTTGGAAAAAAAAAAAAAAACACACACACATAATACAATTCTGAAGGGAAAAATTTTAGTTAATGTTGGGGGCCAGCAGGAGGTGTGGCGGTTGAGGGCGCTGGACTCCCACGTGGCTGACTTCAGTTCAAGTCCTGGACTTGGTGACTTGCTTTCTCACTTTCCCTTCCTCTGTCTCTCTGTGGTCAAATTAAAAAATAATAATAACAAATGAAATAAAATAAATAAATCATTCCTTTTTAAAAATTTAGTCAATGTAACAGTTTGGAAATAACCCTGATGTTGCTGACCAGTTGTGGATGACACCGTCGTGCATGGTCCCGTTGCCGTCTGTCTGGATGACACACACGGACACTGCATCATTTGCACATTTAGCAACTTCAGCTTTGGCATTTTTGTCGTTAAAAAGAAACACGTGTGATTTTTCTTTTTGACCATTTTGCAAAATTAAACGAATATTGCCAAGATCTTTCTTGTTAAAAGAAGTCTTGCATTTTGCATCGCAGCAAAAGCAATGCTATATATTGAAATGGGCCCAGTCCTGTTAATCTCATGAAATAAAAATTTCACTTTAAAGCTGTTCCCACCCTGTTTATTTCAAATATTCTTTTATCCTGTCAACTTTAATGAGTGCACACAGCCTATAGCAAAATAAAAAATAAAAATGAGAAAGAAAGAAACAAAGACTTAAATTTTTTTTAAGAAAAAAAGGAGTAATGACATAGATTATGATGGGCAATTCACAGGTCTATGCTTTTGAGAGCCCTAACCCATTCCAAAACTAAATGCTTTTCACACTTTAGTGTTTTCCTTTGAGCAAACATAAGATTTGCTCACTCTGATGCTATTTACTCTATTATTTTACACTTCACAGAGAACCCTTTCTGTCATAGGGAAGACTCTAGTGATAAAAGCAGAACACTTCAAGACTGTTTCTGCAAAGCAAATAATTACTGCAACAGTTCTTTTATTTTAACATTCCTGGAGACTGTGGGTCACCACTTCAGGAAGGGCTTACCTGGTAGCTCTGCTTGAGGCTTCTCATGTGATTGTAGCCAAACTGTGGCCAGAGCTGGTATCATGCGGACCGAGGTGGCTGCCAGGCATCTCTCTCGAGCACTCTCTCTCTCTCTCTCTCTCTCTCTCTCACTTGGTTTCAGGGTCTCTTCCTGCGGTGTCTGCTAGGCTAGACCGGGCTTCCTCACCGTGTGATGCCTCAGGGCAGATGACTGCTTATGTGGTAGCTGACTTCCTTGGGAGCAAGTGTCCAAGAGAATATGGCAGAAATATGTGGCATTTTTGTGACCTTGCCCCATAAGTCACACAGTATTCCACTTAGTCAGGAGAGCCACAGAGGACCTCTGTCTGCAAGGAGAGGCAGCTTGGACCTGCCTTTGATGGGAGCCATGTCAACATCACACTGAAGGACAGCACATGTGGGACGCAAGATGTTGCAACAGCCATCTTTGGAAAAGAGACCCCGCACCATGGGAGGATATCGCGGATATGCTACGTCCAAACATGACATCATCGGTCTGTTCGGACTGTCACAAACGCCATAGCCTGAGTGGTTCAGACAACAGACGCTCGTTTCTTAGTGTGGAGGCTGCGAAGTCCGTGGTCAGGCTGCTGGCCTGCTTGGGCTCTGCTGAGGGGCCTTCTTCCTGGTTTACAAATGGCTGTCCTCTTCCTGTATTCTCACTCCGTGAGCAGCAAAAAGAAGGAGAGCAAGCTCTCTTGTGCAGCTTCTCATACGGGCACTAACCCCATCAGGGGTGGCTCTGCTCTCTTGATCTAACTGCCTCCCACAGGCTCCACTTCCTGATACCACCCCTTAAGGGATAGGGTTTTAACATATGAATTTTCAGGAACACAATCCGCACAGTACATAATAGCCATTTATATTGTATCATCAAGAATGTTCACAGGGACCAGCAGTTGCACAATGGCTATGTCACTGGACTGCCATGTAGTTGACCGGGTGACTTAAATTCATGCACGCACATGCACCTGGTGTGATTTTCAAGATGCCAGGTCCAGGACTCAAACCATGGTCAGCCATGTGGGAGTCCAGTGCCTTAACCACTATGACACCTGCTAGCCCCTCAGTTCAGATTCTTGCTTTGCCACTTACTCTTTCTGCAACCCTGAGGAGATTATTTAACATTTCTGTGCCACTCTTTTCTCATCTGCCTGATGGGAATGGTAGAGTTTTGTCACAGAGTCCTCAGGAGAACGTAAGCATTAAATAAACATAAACTATGGTTAGGTCTGTGTCTCTCTTCTCCCTCATGATGCCCTGACTTTAGGAAAAAAGGAATTTGGAAGAACCAAATGATATTCTCTAAGCAATGAACATTATTACTTATCTCTTTACCAGTTTTTATTATAGAAAGATCAACCCAAAAATACCAGTTTTCATATTTTAAGTGGGCCTTAATGATACATGCTAAGATACACATAAAGAACAATATCAAAACCAGCAGTTGGCATAATGGCTATGTTGCTGGACTCCCATATAGTCAACTGCAGTTCAAGTCCCAGACCCGGTGGCTTAAACTCACACCAGGCGTGTGTGCGTGTGTGCCCAAGATCCCGAGAGGAGAATGGAGGAGAAGGGATTGTGGCATAGCCATCCCCCTGGGGAGTGATTTCTCTCTCTCTCTCTCTCTCTCTCTCTCTCTGTTTTTCTGGCAAGCACACATGCCCTATAGCAAAAACCTTTCCAAAAAAATAAATAAATAAAAATTTTAAAAAAGAACAATATCATCAGGACCAGCAGGTGGCGTGTTGGTCAAGGCGCTGGACACTCCCACATGGCTGGCCACAGTTCGAGTCCCAGACTTGGTGGCTTGTTTTCTCACTCTCTCTCTCACTCTCTCTCGTCAAATTAAAATAAATGAATGAATAAATAAAATTTTTTAAAAAGAATAATATTGTCACACCGGAAGATCTGGTTTCTGAACTGTTCTTTGACCTATCTGTGTTTATTTCTTTTGGCCCCTGGCCATCTTATTTCATTCTTTGGCGTCTCCTACTGGATTTTCATCTTGATTCACCTTTTGAACTGTCTCAGTTTGTGAATGTACAATTTATTTTCCAGAACTTTCACTTGCTTGCTGCTTCCTGGAAGTCTCTCAATAGTTCACTCTTCTTTGGCATCGACTCCAGCCTCTTTCCCCTCAATGCCTCCCACCACCTGCTGGACATGTCCTTGACTGGCATGACTCACTGGTCTCCCTGCCTAAACTATAAAGGCTGGTGAAGAATTTAGCCAGTAGGTAAACTGATGTCAACCAGGATAAGAAGGTGACATGCAAAATGAATTAGTAAGAGTCATTTTATAGGATTGTGAAATCAGAAATAACATCCTCTAATATCCCTTACTTTTAAATAGGATGAGGAAGGGAGCATCAAGAAGCATGGTGGTTAAAACACTGGATTCCCATGTAGGCATCAAGTGGCATGGTGGTTAAAACACTGGATTCCCATGTGGCTGATCATGGTTTGAGTCCCAGAACCAGCAACTTAAAAATCACTCTGGGTGCATGTGCATGGCTACCCAAAATCCTGGGAGGAAAATAGAAGAGAAGGGATTATGGCACTAGCTATCCCTACGGGGAGTAATTTCTCACTTTCTCTCTCTTTGTCTCTCTCCACATGCCTTATGGCAAAAAATAAATTAATTAATTAAAATTTTTAAAAAAGAAGGAACATGTTTTGATCTTACAGTATCCAAATTTTGAAGAATGAGTAAAAATTTTGAGAATTCCAAACCCTTGTGAGAGCTTGGGAAGTAGATGTGTCTGTTTCTGCTATTCTTGGGCACTGGAAACAACAGGGACGCCAGTGCCTGGCAGACCAGGGTCAAATTCAAACTATATCCCCAAAATAGCATGAAACTAAGAGCTTGACCTATAGCCTCTTATCTATAAAGTATGTTTAATAATACCTATTTTGC
>NW_006159556.1:3268114-3276060 GCF_000334495.1 Tupaia belangeri chinensis | reverse complement strand
GATAATGCAGACCCATTGCCCAGTCAAGATGACTTGAGTGAATGAGTGCTAAGAAGGACCTTGATTTGAAAAGAGAAGTCCCCAAAAGAATGGAATCAAGGAGCCATTGTCAGGATGGGAGAGATTAGGAGGGAGAGATTTGGAAAGTCAAGTACATTCCTTTGGCTTGTTATAACAACACGAGGTAACTGCTATGGACTGGATAACCTTTTGTTCAAAAATGAAAACCCTGAAACTGATAGACAACCAACTGATAAGACATTGCCTTTTTTCTCTGAAGTAATACTCTACAAATTCTTATTGTACCTCAACTGAGTAGAGTCAAGATAAAATGCATGTGTACGTTGAAGAGAAAACCGTCCTTCTCAGCCAGCTCCCATCCATCCAGTGGCCAGCCCCATGGAAACTTTGGGATAAAGAGAATAAGTGGTTGTTTGTCCCCCTTGTGCACAAAGATGGATGGTGAAAAGACTCTTACCATAGAACTTATTTGTATTATAGAAGAAATTGTCATTTCAAAACTTTCACTTGAGGTATGTTTTCTAAAGAGCAAGGTCCGAAAGTTTGTTTTTAATATTCAAGAAGAGGGATCAGGAGTTGGCGTAATTGTCGCTGGACTTCCATGTAGTCGACCTCAGTTTAAGTCCCAGACCCAGTGGCTTAAACTCACGCCGGGCACGTGTGCATGCTTGCCCAAGATCCCGAGAGGAGAATGGAGGAGAAGGGATTGCAGTGTGGCCATCCACCTGGGGGGGATGTCTCACTTTCCGTCTCTGTCTTTCTGGCAAGCGCATGAGCCCTATAACAAAAAACTCTTAAAAAAAAAAATTCAAGAAGGTATTCCAGGGAAACAAAGTTGCTCTGCTTTAGAAACAGAACTGAAATTTGAGCACTAGGTGCTAGAACAGAAAAGGAGAAAGATCCAGAGTTGTTGAGGCTGAGTTGTGTCTCCTAAAATTATTGGTGAAGCCTTAACTCCTAATACCTCACAATGTAGCTATTTTAAAACAGTGACATGGACTAGTGTCTCCATATGATCCATTATTGATAATTGAGCCAATTGTACAATAACTAGAATTATTGATATATCTATCATTGTTTCAATAATCAATAACTATTCCCATAATCAATCATTAATACCCTGGTACATAACCAATGATAAATATCCTGGTAGACGAATGTGAAAACTCCAGAAAGAATGAAAATGGACTGAGAAGATTCTTCAACATTCTAAATACTTCAGTACTTCTAAAGTACACCTGTCTTATCTAACATGCAAAACAGATTACTAGAGGACAAGGCTGCTTATTGAAACACACCATTTTTTTTCAGTCAGTTAAATACAGAAAGGAATAGGATTTTCCATTAAATGACCAGATTTTGCAGAATGAGCCTTTAAGATATTATTGGATTTCACCTCTAATAATTCCAAACAATTGATTTTTCATGGTTCAAATAGGAATCTTTTCATACTTGCAGTCTTTGTCAGTTTCAGTTAGATTTTACAGTGTAATTTCCGACTTCTAAGATTGGTAGTTGAATTATGCCATTTTTGTCAATTCAGCAGAATGTGCACATGTGCTGCGGTGGGGGTTTCATCTTCCTGAGGCTGTGCTTATGGGCAGAGGAAAAACCAAGATCCCCAATGAATAAACTGTCATTATCGCCTGGTCATAGGAGACCCTCCTAGACTTTTTTTTTTTTCTTTTTACTACTTACACAGGAAGTTAAGGAGACTAGAGCTTTCTTCACAACCCTAACTTCACATGTTGAAAAAAAACTGCATAAACCAAAACCAGAACCAAAAATAGCATTCTGATAACTTCTTCTTTAGCTCCAAGTTACTTTCCAAATTATACCTTATAGCAGGAGACAAACTATGCTGATTGCATTGTATTAAAGAGCACACTTTCCATGATTTTCTAAAAGCAGCATGCGCACTCTCCAGAGAGACAGAGACAAAGAGAGGGAGAGAGAAGAAGAAAAAGGGAGAAAGAGAGGGAAAGGAAAAAAGCACCCCCATTGGGGGTAGCCATGTAGCAATCATTTCTCCTCCATTCTCCTCTCCAGATTTTGGGCACACGCTCAAGTGTCTCATGTGTTTTTCAAGCCGCAGGGCCCAGGATGCAAACTGTGCAGTTGGCCACCTTAATTGCCATACCACCATCTGGCCCTTAAAAAGAAATTTTTTATAGGAACCAAATTTTAATACAAGTATTTTTATATCTTATAAAACAAAAATCTGCTATAAACAAAATCTGCTATTTTCATGCATTTATGATTACATGATGCTATATATTCGTTACTTTTTTACAGTCGGTCTTCTCACTAAAATTAAAAGTCCCTGGGCCAGCAGGTGGTATAGTGATTAAGATGCCGAATTCCCATGTTACTTTTTTACAGTCGGTCCTCTCACTAAAATTAAAAGTCCTTGGACCAGCTGGTGGTATAGTGATTAAGATGCCGAATTCCCAGACGGCCAACTGCAATTTGAGTCCCAGGACTGGAGACTTGAAACTCATGTCAGGTATGTATGCATGACCAAAATCCCAAGAGGAGAATGAAGGAGAAAGGACTGTGGTCTAGTCATCCTCCCAGAGGGTGATTTCTCACTTTCTGTCTCTCTATTTTTCTCTGTCTCTCTGGCAAGCACACATACTCTTCAGCAAAAATCTCCCTTAAAAAAAAATTCAGAGTCCTTGAAGTCAGGATCTTTGATTTGTCATAGTTGTATTAATTGAATGAATGAATTTCTGACAGCTACCAGCACTTGTTTATGTATTATATTTCTTTTGTTCTATAAAAACAACTAAATTAATTGCATCATAATATTAAGATATAAAATCAAATGCGTGGAGACTTCCATAAGGCCATGGAAAATGCATTTTATAAAAAAAGTTCATTAATTTCAAAATTTATTGCACCAAAATAAACTCATATTTCAATTCCATTTTTCCATGAACTCTTTGAAATCCCCTGGTGTTTTTGCCATTTTATAATCATAAACCTAAACAGAATTAGTCAAGACATATTTTGTGGCTACTTTGGGTGGTACATTGGTTACCTACTGTTTTCTCTCTAGTTTTGGATTTCTATGACTGTCAAATACAGACAAAAAATGGAAGGAATGGTAATACATCTACCTGGTAAGTTCATAATTCCCCCAAGGGGATGCATAATTCCCCCAAAGAAATGCATTTTTCTAAAGTAAGTGATTACCTTGTATTGGATTTTATATATAATTTTAAATGGAAATGCTTTCATAAACTTTCATATGTATTGTGGACAAAACTAAAGTTTAAGTAGAAATATCTTTAATTGACAATACCTTTTATGATATAAGCTTTCCTGTGGTTAGTAAATACTTTTCATATTTTCTTGCATGAGACAAAGTAAGCTCAATAATAAGGATAAACCTAATGAGTCTAGTTAAGAATGTATTCCAGAAAAAAGTGGTTGTGTTTTTGGTTTTTATTTTATTAACCTTTAAAATTTTTAATTTGCCAGAGGGTACATGCACTCACCAGAAAGAGACAAAGAAATAGAGAAAAAGAGAGAAGAAGAAGAAATTACCCCTCCCCACAATGGGCTATGGTCATGACACGATCTCTTCATTTTCCATTCTTTCAAGATTTGGAGCATACATGCTCATATGCTTAGCATGTTTATCAAGCCACCAGGTCTGAGATTCAAACCACACAGTTAGCCATGTGAGATCAGCTCCCTTAACCACTATGCCATGAGCTGTCCCTTTTTAAAACCGTTTGACTAATGAAATTAGATATAGCAGCAAGACTCTCTTCTGCTGTACAAGTCACTGAGTTTCCGTCAAACCAGCCTGCAGGAAACTCCTCAGTACACACTCTGGGTTCTTCCTCTTGTCTCAAGGCCTTTGCTATTCTTCTGTCTCCCTACACCCTCTCTCTTCTCAATCTTTCCCCTGCTTTTATAGCCAACTCTTGCTCATTATTTTATGTCTCAGTTTATGCATCACCTCCTCGGCGAGGCCACTTTTGACCACTCTAGCTAAATAATTTATTTGTACTTATTGAATCCGTTTACTTGGATTCATTTTTGTATTTGTTTTTCTTTCCTTCCTGTCCCCACCTAACTGAGAGGGAGAACAGAGTTAGTTACCATGAAAGGTGCATATTTCAAGTTCTGTGGTCATTTAAAGGAGAGAGAGAGAGAGTGCAGATTGAACGTTCCTAATCTGAAAATGCAGAGTTTGCAATGCTCCAAAATCCAATTTTTTTAAGTGATATAATACTACAAGTGGAAAATTCCACTCCTAATCTTATGGAATCTTCATAGTCAAAATGCTACAACTTAAAAATATTGTATAAAATTTTCTTCGGGCCATATGAATAAGGTGTATATGTATGTGAATTTTGTGTTTAGATTTGAGTTCTATTTTATCTTGTATGTATATGCAAATATTCCAAAATCTGAATAAATCAGAATCCAAAATACTTCTGTCTTCAAGGATTACAGAGAAGAGATACTAAACTGTATTCTTCTGGGATGAGCAGGAAGGTCCTATAGAAGAGATGCTATTCTTTCCCACCATGATGGTGTCAACAGATATAACCAACTCTGCAGAAATAGTAATTAATACAGTTTATTTCTAAACACAAATATGAGTGACTAGACCTAGAGAAAGATAAATGCACCTTTTTAGGAGTGATTAAATACAGGGGTTCATTTTATTTGTTTTTGAGAGTGAGGGACAAGGTTTGAATTTAGTGAAGAATTTTCCATTACTCCAGCCCAAAAAGGTGGGACATCTGGAAGCAGGGGCTTGTAAGCCATAGGTGGCATTTTACAATTCTTAGGTTGGTGATTGGAAGGAAGTTCTGTATTTCGGGAAGGGATCAGCAAAGACTGTACTTTAACAGAGATAAAAGGGCTTTTATACATCACAAGATGCTGTCCCAAGGACAAGATGTAGGAAGAGTCCTGTTATCCATGAGTCAAAATGGTCTGTTAATGTTTGTGTGCGTGATTCACCCATCACAAAGATACTATGGGACAGGATGTAGGAAGAGTCCTGTTATCAAATGGGCCAAAATGGTCTGTTAATGTTTGTGGGCGTGACTCACCTCAGGCCCTCTAAAAGGGATTTTGGAAAACAGGAAAAAGCAATCAGACTCTGTCCTCAATGGAAAACATATCATTTTTTCTTATCCAGGGTAGCTCGCACAGCCAGTTTAACTATTCATGGAAAAGGGAAGAGTTGTCCATTTGCATCCAGCTTCCTCTTCTCTGTCAGCTTTGCACTATGCTCACTGTCAACCCTCACTGTAGATGCTTACTATGTTGATCTTTTTCTCTCTCCTGCTCATAAACCAGTGAGTTCACTAAGAAGTAGTGACTAACCTCATTTACCTGAGCTACTCCAAGCCCTCATCCCTCTGGGTATTTGCAAACTGATGCAGAGTCTTGTGGTGAGGAAGGAGTGCAGATGCAGTGATGTGGTAGCAATTCACTGCCTACATCAATAAGACCAGGAGTGCCCTGCATTTTGGAGACACCCCTCCCAACCAGCTTCCCTGCAGGCCCAGGCGTATCATGACCATTCACTTTCACTCTCCTTCATGTGCTTTTATTTCTAGTTCTACAAATGATCAATAATCATCTTTTTTTTGAAGTTTATTTCTTTCTTTCTTCCATGAGCAGGAGAGACAGAGAGAGACTGACAAAGCAACTGTCACCTGTGACAGAATCTCAACACTGTGATCCACCCCCAGACTCAGCCAGCCCTGGATCACAGGCATGCAGGTACCTGATGTACTCTAGAATGTCTCTGGTCAAAAACCTGGAACATTCCCATGGGGGTTAGCCTCATAGGGCATTGCACTTTATCACTGTGTCACTGTCAGCCCTGATATAGTCATCTTTAATAAATGTTCTGGGGGCCAACAGGTTGCATGGTGGTTAAGGTGACTGAATTCCATATGGCTGACCATGATTTGAGTCCCAGATGCAGTGACTTGAAAATCACACCCGGTGTGTGCGTGTGTGTGTGTGTGTGTGTGTGTGTACGCACCCAAAATCCCAGAAGGAGAATGGAGGAGAAGGGGTTGCAGTGTGGCCATCCACCCTGAGGGTGATTTCTCACTTTCCCTTTCACTGCCTCTCTCTATCTCTCCAGGCAAGCATACATGCCCGATGGTGTATATATTATATATACACACACACATATATATGAATATATAATATATATAACTGTTCTGTTCTATATATTGTATACCTGAGCAAGCAGGGGTGTTCAACTAGCCAAAGAACAGAGTCATTTCCAAATTCTAGGGGGAAGAGAATAGTGTCACAACACAGCCTATGTTTGGCACCAAGTCCACATGTAGATCAATGTACTCACCAGACAGAAGAAGGAAAAGGAAAATGCACCACAGCTCAGTGCTTATCAGTCAGATCACAAGGACCTATTAATACTGCCTATCTTTTCCTGGAAGAGTCATATGGCCATCCCCACACTGGCATATTCCAGTCAGATGAGTCAGGTGAAGTAAGAGCACCAACTTCTCAGACTCAACAAGTGTTCACTTTGTTTTGAAGGGGAAAACCATGATCATAATTGCCCCAAAATATGTGCATGGTTATCTACACCCTCCTAAACCTGGATACATTTGTAAATAGTGCTTATTTTTAATTAAGTCTTTGGTTTCTGGGATTCTCATATGAGAAATCCTGACTTCAAATCAGGACTTCAAGCCTGATACAAAATTGGCATCCCAGTAATAATGACAGAATGGGGGCTGGCAAGTAGCATGGTGACTAAAGGCACTGGACTCCCATATGGCCAACCACAGTTTGAATCTCAGACCTGGTGGCTTTCTTTCTCACTTTCTCTGTCTCTCTCTGATCAAACCAGAAAATAATAACAATAAATAAATAAAGTAAAATAAAAAATAATGACAGAATGGAGGTTCACTCAGAAATGTAGCTGCCAGCCTTTACTGCTATTGACATTTGATACAAAGATTGAAAACACCATCCTCAGCAAGGGAAAGGGAAGGTTTCTATCCATTGTTGTCTATCTAAAACATTTTTTAACATTTCATTTGCACTTCTCATGGAAAAGGTGATGTCACCCAATTAGGGCATGTGCTTATTTCCCTAGACAGCTCATAATTTTCCATCTACCAAAAAAAATACATGTATGTCATTTGACTTCAGCAACCTGAAAGCTCTCAAGAAAGAGAAGTAACATAAGCTGAACATTAACTATAGTTTCAGGCCTATTTCCCAATATATTGCACATCCAAATTCAGAACTCGAGTTTCGCCGCAGATTCCCCAAGCCCAGTTATTCTGCTTTCTTTGCTACTATGACATACAGTCACATTTCTCCGCCTCGTATATGCAGAATGTGCCAGAAGAAAGGATTCTTTTTTAGTGTTTTTGTACTGCCGCCTTTTTGCCAGCTCTCACAGTTGTCCCCGTTCTTTTTTTTCTCTCCTTTGCTTGTGTCTAACATGATTTCCTACATTTAATGTGGTATATAATTTCATGCATTTATCTAAAATGTTCCTCTCAGGCCAGTGCACAGCATAGTGGTTAAGGCAGCTGGACCTCACGTGGCCAATTGTGCAGACCAAGTCCCAGACCCAGCAGCTTAACAAAAATGGGGGGCACATGTGCCTGAGTGCCTGAAATCCCAAAAGGACAAGTGGAGGAGAAAGGATTATGATGTGGCCACTCCTCATGGGAGGTGCTTTCTCTCTCTCTCTCTCTTTCTCCAGCAAGTGCCCTCTAAAAAAAAAAAATTTTTTTTTGAGAGGATTTTTCTACTAGGCATGTGCACTTGCCAGAAAAACAGAGAGACCGAAGGACAGAAAGCAAGAAATCACCCCCAGGAAATCACTCCTGCCGCAATCCCTTCTCCTCCATTCTTCTCTTGGGCACACACACACACACACACACACA
>NW_006159556.1:3264420-3266485 GCF_000334495.1 Tupaia belangeri chinensis | reverse complement strand
AGCTAGGTACTATTTTATAGTATGTTCATTCTACTCACTGAGGTTTATGCCTAATGTTAGACATGGGTTCTTGTGTATGTACATATCAGCTATGCTTGCTATTGCAAATATTTAGACAAATTAAGTTCATTAGCAAATCAATTAAATGGAGGGGGGAATAGGCATAGAAAGCAATCATGAATACCAGAGACAATGGGAGGAGGGTTGGACAGGGCAGAGGGTTAGGGATAGGGAATCAAGGATGGCAAAAAAACAAACAAACAAACAAACAAAAAAACGCAAAATATACAAGACATAAGAAATGAAAAACTGTTTGTTGATAACATGTATGTTGATGTGCTTGATTGAGCTAACGGACAGTGTATTTTGGATGAAAAATTCATTTTGTATACTGTAATGATGTATAGTGTATTAATGTTAAAAAAGAAATAAATTAATAAATTTTTAAAATTTAAAAAATAAATAAATAAATAAAACTCTAAAATTTACCTTTTAAATTGATTGACTATTTGGAAATAACCATGCCTTTTGTCCATAGGAATTTTTCCTGTATGACTTTCCTAGAAACCTGAAGATGCCTCCTCGTGAATAAAAATAAAAAACGCTAACGCAAACGCTAATGCTAACGCTAACGCTATCGCTAACGCTATCGCTAACGCTAACGCTAGCTGCTAACGCACGCTAACGCTAACGCTATCGCTAACGCTAACGCTAGCTGCTAACGCTAACGCTAGCTGCTAACGCTAGCGCAAATGCAACCGCTATCGCTAACACTATAGCTAACGCCCCAATTTGTCTGGGTGGCTCAAGTTGTGGCACAAGTTGTTTGGCTCAGGTTGCCTATGTCCACTGTTAGAAAAGAAAGAAGAAAGAAAGAAAGAAAGAAAGAAAGAAAGAAAGAAAGAAAGAAAGAAAGAAAGAAAGAAAGAAAGAAAGAAAGAAAGAAAATCTATTAAATCAAGGCGCAAAGGTCCTTGACATAAATGTTCCCTACTCTGGGACGTTTATGGGACAAATATTGATAATTAGTAGCAGACTATTTCCTTATTGAGTTTTGCTTTTCTGCTTTCCTGGAATATAATCATAAAGCCAAATAGGCAAATTTATACTGGTAAATCACATTCTGTCAAATTACATTATTTCTTTATACTCCACAGGGATATTTCAATGATTATTTCAGAAGATGAGGACTCAAAGAAAATAATGCAATGTTTAAATCCTTAAGAAGTCTTTTTTTTCATGTTTCACAATTTTTTTAGAGAGATTTTTGCTATGCACACGCCAGAGAGACAGAGACAGAAGGCAAGAAATCATCATTCACGAGGGGGCAATGGTCACACCACAATCCCTTCCCCTCCATTCTCCTCTCAGGATCCTAGACATGCCCGCACATGTGCCCGGTGTGAGTTTTAAGCCGCCAGGTCTGAGACGCAAACTGCAGTCAGCCATGTGGGAGTCTAGCAACGTAACCACTATGCCATCTTCTGGTCCTCATGCTTCATAATTTTAATAGACTATTCTAACTATTCTGTACAAATTGAGAACTCTGTATTTGGTTACGAATGTGTTACAAGGTAAGGCTGAGCCTTCTCTGTATGCCTGATTACAGTGTAGACACAGCAGTCACCAGCTGTCACACACTTGGAAACCTTACTCTCCAGCTGACAATTGGATACACCAAACCCAGGGCTTTTAAGACAGAGTGAATGGTGGGACCTAGAAATGGGAGTTACAGAGAAGCGAGACCTGACGCTCACACACTGAATTTAAAAGGCTTCTCAACAGCCACCGCAGTATTGAGCTCCATAGAGACAGCACCGGAGCAAAGATAACTAACCATGGGCAAAGGAGATCATAAGAAGCTGAGAGGCAAAATGTCATCAAATGCATTCTTTGTGCAAACTTGCCGGGAGGAGCACAAGAAGAAGCACCCAGTTGCTTCAGTCAACCTCTCAGAGTTTTCTGAGAAGTACTCAGAGAGGTGGAAGACCCATGTCTGCTAAAGAGAAAGGAAAGTTTGGGAACCAGCAGTTAGTGTAATGGCTATGTCGCTGGACTCCCACAT
>NW_006159556.1:3253346-3264238 GCF_000334495.1 Tupaia belangeri chinensis | reverse complement strand
TGATGTTACAAAGAAACTGGGAGCAATGTGGAATAACACTGCTGCAGATGATAAACAGCCTTATGGAAAGAAAGCTGCTCAGCTGAAGGAAAAATACAAAAAGGATATTGCTGCATACCGAGCTAAAGGAAAGCCTGATGCGGCAAAAAAAAAGGGAGTTGTCAAGGCTAAAAAGAGCAAGAAAAAGGAGGAGGAGGAGGAGGAGGAAGATGAAGATGAGGATAAGGAAGGAGAGGAAGACAAAGAGGATGAAAATGAAGAAGAAGAGGATGATGAATGAGTGGGTTCTAGCACAGTTTTTTTTTCCCTTGTCTATAAAATATTTAGTCCCTCTGTACACAACTCATTCCTTTTAAAGAAAAAAATTGAAATGTAAGACTGTGTAAGATTTGTTTTTAAACTGTACAGTGTCTCTTTTTTTTTGTATAGTTAACACACTGCTGAATGGGTCTTTAGATGGCCCTGTCCTGGTGGTATTTTCAATAGCCACTAACCTTGCCTGGAACAGTATGGGGGTTGTAAATTGGCATGGAAATTTAAAGCAGGTTTTTGTTGGTGCACAGCACAAATTAGTGATATATGGGGGTGGTAGTTTTTTCATCTTCAGTTGTCTCTGATGCAGCTTATACGAAATAATAGTTGTTAACTGAATACCACTCTGTAATTGAAAAAAAAAAAAGTTACAGCTGTTTCGTTGACATTCTGAAAAAATAAATAAATAAAATTAAAAAGCCTTCACTGACAGCCCGGTCCTCTCAGAAAGATGTCGAGTCTGGCTTCCTGGCGACAACCTGCACCCTCCAACATCAAAAGTGTTTATTTTAAATTTCTCAATTTACAAAAGTATTCTCATCTAAAGCAACCACTACATTGTATTACTTTAAAAAACCTCAAGATATTAAAACCTTCCCAAAACACTAACATCTGGGAGCTAAAATATATATTCAAAACAACTTGCTCTATTTTTTTTTTCATTTTATAAAATATATTTCTTTTTTTAAATGTTTGCTATATGGCATTTGCTATATGACTAGAGAGAGAGAGGGAAAGGCAGAGAGAGAAAGCAGCCCTCAGAGGAATAGGCATGCCAAAGTCCCTTCTCCACGCTCCTCTCAGAATTTTACACAACATGCACACATGCCTGGTGGTTTTGTAAGTCAGAGTCCAGGACTCAAACTGTGCAGTTCATCATGTGGGATCCACTCGCCTTAGTCACCACAACACTGGCTAGCCCCCTAATTGCTTGGTTTTTACCAGATTTGGCACTACCTCTACCTTACCTTCAGCCTCCCTCCAAAACTCCCATAACAGGTACCAATAAAAAAAGACTTTGTGCTTCTTGAGGGTGAGAATGCAGCCGTGTTTGATTTTGTATCTCTCTTGCACGGCAGGCATTAATACGTAGCTCTTGAATGAATCTCAGAACAATATAAGAAGAATGAGGATCTTGGGGTCTCATATAAGCTCATTAAGTAGGTCCTGGTCCTTTAACATTTTTATTTTATTACATAAGCCTTCTCTTTTCATTGCCTGAGAGAGTCGCCAGATCGAATAAGGACACCTAGTTCAGTGTGAGTTTCAGATAAACAATGAACAATTGTGTAGTATAAGTATGTCCCAAATATTGTATGTGAAAAAATATATACTATGTATTTGGGACTTACTTATACTAAAACATTGTTCACTGTATATGTAAAATTCAGATTTAACTGGGCATCCTACATTTCTATTTGCTAACCCTGGCAACTCTATTATTCCAGTTCATTTGTGCTGCCATGACAAAAATCCATGAGACTAGTAAGTAAACAGACATTTATTTTTACATTTCTGGAAGCTGGTCCAAGTTCAAGGTCCTCACAGGTTTGATGGTCTAGTGAAGAGGGCTCTTTGCTTTCAAAATGGTGCCTGTTGCTGCCTCTCCTAGAGGGGAGGACTGCTGTGTTCTCACGTGGCAGGAGGCAGAAAGGCAAAAAAAGGGCAAACGTCTTCTGTAAAACCCTTGTGTAAGGGCACCCAATCATCTCCTAAAGAGAACATCTCCCAATACGATTGGAGATTACATGTCGACATGGATTTTAGAGAGAACAAAACACTTGAACCATAGAATTAAATACAAATTTCTTATATCATAGTTTAAATAATGGCTTACTTGGGGCCAGCTGGTGACATGGTTGAGGCACTGGACTCCCACATGGTCCACCACAGTTGGAGTCCCAGACCTGGTGACTTGCTTTTTCACCTTCCTTCTCTCTTTGTGTCTCTCTCTGGTGAGCACACGTACCCTGTAGTTAATTAAAAATAATTATGGGGGGTGGGGGTGGCGGCATGGTGGTTAAGGAGCTGGGCTCTCACATGGCTAACCATGATTTGAGTCCTGGACCTGGTAGCTTGTAAAAAGAATCTTCTAAAACTTTTAATAACTTTTCTGAATAAAGCAATCGAGTTTAGAAATAAATAAGTAATCAAATAAATAAGACATAAAAATCTGGGTGCACGTGCATGCCCCAACTCCAAGAGGAAAATACGAAAGGACTTGCACTGTGATCATTCCTGGGAGGGTGCTTCCTTCCTCTCTATCTCTTTATCTCTGTCTCTATCCAAAGAACACACATACACGCTAGAAAATTTTTAGAAATAATTGTTTTAGATGAGAACAGCTAAAATTGATGTTTTAAGGCATGTGACACTAAACTATATTGTTTTGAAGCAACTAAAGTTAATATTTGCCAGCCAACGTATATGAAGGGCATATTCAAGAAGTTCGTGGAAGCTGCATGCTATGAAGAATTATGGATAAATTTCAAAAAGATTTTTGGCACCAAAATAAATTCATACATCATTTCCATTCTCTAGGAACTTCCTGAAGTCTCCTCTTAGCACTAGATGTTTTAGGTTTGTGTGCAATACTGTTTATTGACTTCTTAGCTTTATTTTCCCAAATTTCTCAACTACTTACTATATACTCTTACATTTCATGAATTTTTGTAGAAACAAAGAACCGAGGAGCCAGCAGGTGCTGCAGTGGTTATGGCGCTGACTCCCCTATGGCCAACTGCGGGTCAAGTTCCAGTTCTGGTGGCTTGCTTTTTTACTACTTTCTCTCCCTCTCTCTGTCTCTTTCTCTCTCTGGTGAGCACACATGCCCTAGAGTAAATTTTAAAATAATAATAATAATAAATTAATAATTCTTTTTAAAAAAGAAGCCTAGAATCCTTTGTATGAAAAAAAAAAAAGATGTACACACAGGGCTCTTTGCTTACAATAAAATGAAAATTTAATCAATTTTATTTCCAGCCCTTGTCCTCTCATGCATTTGATTAAAACTCAAGATAGAAGACAGGACCACAGGAAATAAATGAGTTGTTCCATTTTACAAAAATTCTGTGAAAGTAAAATATTTGGGAAACATAGATTCCATTTATTTAGGATTTTTACCCTTTTGGGGGAAAAAAGTAATTTTTTTTTATTCGTTTATATCCCCGTCACATTATAAGGTCTCAATGCAAGCCAGTCACCCCTTTTTTTCTAAAATCAGAATACTATCATCTTTAAGATATAAACTGGATTCTTAAGAGATCCAGCTTGGTGAAACAAGTCTTAAATGTGAAACCTTACTAGAGGTTAAGACACCACAATGTCACTTTTGTCTGAACCAATTTCACATGAACAAAAACAGCTGAAACCCCAGTCGGATATGCTATTGCATTGTCTAAAAGGAAAAAAGCCACTTGACCGACCCCAGCTCCCACTTCCTCCCCAGCCTAGACAAGTGGGTGTACCAGCCATGCAGAAATGCCACACATAACCCCTCTTACTGTTTCACTAAGAACTCTGGCTAACCCCCCTGGCCACGTTTTGATCCACAGACCAGAAGACCACCACTGGCTGGGGGACAGTGAAGCAATATACAGAAAAAGCCAGAACTCCAGCTCCCAGGAATGAACAAAACGGACTTACTGTGTCCTCTAATTATGGTCATGCCCCCTGGTAGGATGCTGAAGTACTTTAGAATTCTTTGGGTTTCCTAGAATTGACCACCCACACAACATTTGACCTGGTGAGAGGCAACTACAACTAAAATTAATCTGTAAACACATCTCCAGCAGAGGCCAGAAACCATCTACATCCTGTAGAGAATACGACTACAGTCTCACATAGAGCCAGAGAGGCCAATTTGAACTTCATTTCTCTCTGCCTCAGTCTGCTCCTTAGTGAGTAGGCTAAAAACCAGGGAGCCTTGATAAGAAACAAAAACCAGTGATGGGCCTGCCAATGGTGCAGTGGTTGAGCTGTTGGATCCCACCTCACTGACTGCGGTTCAAATCCTGAACCTAGTAGCATGAAAAACACACCAGGTACATATGTGTGTGTGCCCAAACTCCCAACAGGAGAATGTAGAACTGAGGCATGACTGTCGCCCTGGAGTTGGGGGTGAGGCACCTTCTCATTTTCTTTTTCTCTCTTTCTCTCCTTGTCTCTCTCCAGGGAGAAGTTGCAAGATCAATTTACTATTTAGCGGCAGGTAACTTGCAGCCTTTCTCCTCTCAGAAGGCGTTAACTAAACAGTATTTGATGGAGTTGCTGATATAGGTAAGATCAAAGTTAGGCTTCCTGGTTTCCACCATCAAACACTCTTCACTAAACCCTGTACCAAAGCTGATTCCCTCTTGGTAAAAGTGGAAAAACAAAAATAGCCGGACAGTGGTGCTGTGCTCTGAGAGGCTGGCCCACATGGCAAGGTTATGGGTCCAAGTCCAGAGACCACTTCGAGGACTCCGGGCACATGTCTACGATGAGGGGCAGGCGATGTCAGGGATGGAGCGTGGCATCGGCCCCATTGAGAGTGCTGTTAGTAGATTTGAATCTCTTAGAGGCAAGCTTCTCTCTATATATAAATGTTATAACTTTTATAAAATTGCTCTCGTCCATATCATTGTAACTTTTTTTGTAGGGTGTTCTTTAATTTTTAATGATTTTTTCAGTCAGGTCCGGTCAGAGTTAGATGCTCTCGATTCTGATTCACATTATAGAAGTGAGCCTCTCAGCATCGGCTCCCCACCTGAGCTGTACCTCAGCGTCCTCTCAGAAGCCTTTCCTAACATCAACAGCTAGACCTAACCACTCTCTCCTCCTGCCCCCTATTGACTCTGAAAATATATACTTGAACATTTTTGCAAGGAGTGCCAACAGGTAGACCTAACCACTCTTTCTTCCTGCCCCCTATTGACTCTCTAAATATATACTTGAACATTTTTGCAAGGAGTGGTTGAAATCAGGTAAACAGATGACATCTGAATAAACAGTGGTCCTTACACTGAACTGACATAGTTCTTAGAACTATTAGACATATTTTTTAGAGAGAAATTTTTGCTGGAGGGCATGTGCACTTGTCAGAGAGACAGAGAAAGACAGAGAGACATAAAGTGAGAAGTCAACCCTTCCCCCAGACGAGATGGCTACACCTCAATCCCTTCTCCTCCATTCTCCTCTTGGGATTTTGGGCACGCACGTACACCTACCCAGCATGAGTTTCAAGCCATGGAGTCTGGGACTCGAATCACGGTAACCATTATGCCATCTGCACCCCATAATGTACATTATGTATAATAATAAATTATACATTATAATAAAATAATACATTATAAATAATACATTATAATTAAATAATGTATATTTAATGTGCATTGTAGATATCTCATAAAGACATATGCAATTACCATCACTATTATTATTATTTTGAGCATCTCTCCTTTTCATAAGCAGTGGCCAAAGATTTGGGCTTGCTCTTAGCACAGAGGACAAAGCAAAGCTGAGGGCATATTAATTGCAAGTGTGGCCGTGTGCTCAGCGGTCACGTGCTGCTCATGGGGTCCCTGGTCACCCTGTCTACACCAAGCACGTGTGCCTGTGACCCTATGCTTCTCTTTCTCCCTCTCTTTCTCTGTCTTCATGCTGGTAAAAGAAAGAAACTTTTTTCTTAATTACAAGGAAATAAGACAAAAACAAGCAGGAGAAATTGTCACGTTGGAGAAGAGGACAGGACTTGGTCAGAAACACTGATTTGGGACAGCAAACAATTTCATTGACTACGAAGTGGAATGAATAGGTTGTCTAGACCAGTGACATGCACAGATGCCTGGAAATGGACAGGATGTGAATACGGGAAAAATCTAAAACCGTCTTCAGATCATGGCGATACCTGATACGCCTGATCTATTTGGCAATGAGACTGCCCCATAAAACCACAGAAGGCATTTTCCAGGAAAGAAACAGCCGACCTTTTTAGTCAGTTTCTTCTCCATCTCCCACTCTTGCTGTAATGAGATCTGAAAGGAATTCATGTGACCCCCTATTGAGTAAACACCTCTACAAAACCTCCTTATGGGAGGTAAGGATGAAAATTCTCACACGTAAAAAATTGACTTATTAAAACAGATGGTATAATGGACATCGCTGGACTCCCATGTAGTCAACTGAGGTTCGAGTCCTGGACCCAGTGGACTTAAACTCAAGTTTGGCACGTGTGCGTGCACACCCAAGATCCAGAAAGGAGAATGGAAGAGAAGGGAGGGTGGTATGGCCATCCCCCCTGAAGGGTAATTTCTCGCTTTCTATCTCTCTGTCTCTCTGGCAAGCACATATGCCCTATAGTAAAAAATCTCAAAGAAAAGAAAGAAAGAAAACACACACACACACACACACACACACACTAGATACCATATCTGAGTTTTGCTGTGGATCAATACCACGCAGTGTCTGTGCCTAAGCAAAAGTTTTATGCTCAGAATTTGTTGTTACAGATGGAAAAGTGAGTAGGCAACCACAATTTGTTAAGTATTTATTGATGTGATAACAATTGTTTGGGTCTAAAGTAGAACTTCTGTTCATTTGTTTCAAGCTGAAACTATTGTTTACCAACAACAAAACCTTTTTTTTGGTATTTTAATACTGCACATGTGGGCTCGCTGGAAACAGAGAGGGAGGGACAGAGGGAAGGAGAAATCAAGCCCGGGGCAAAGACCACACCACAATCTCTTCTTCCTCACTTTGTTCTCTGGATTTGGGGCACGTAGACGCCCATCGTGTTTTTCAAGCTACTGCATCTGGAACTTGAATTTTGCTGTTGGTCATACCAGATCCAGACAGCTTGACCCCACGCCACCTGGCTGGCCCAGCAAGGCCACTTTTTTTTTTTTTTTTTTTAAGAAGTTTTTGCTATGGGGCACGTGCGCTCACCAGACAGACAGAGAGATAGAAAGCGAGAAATCACCCCCCAGGGGGGATGGCCACACTGCAATCTCTTCTCAGGATCTTGGGCACACAGGCACACGCACCCGGTGTGAGTTTAAGCCACCGGGTCTGGGACGCGAACCGCGATCGACTACATGGGAGTCCAGCGACATAGCCATTAAGCTAACTGCTGGTCACTTTTTCAGGATCAAATTTTGTTGTTGAAGTCACTGAGCAATGGAAGCAAAGGTTTTGTGATGTTTCTTTTTTGCATTTCTGCAATGTCCTAATTTCCTGTCGAACCTTCTTATCTTCCACCTTTCCTTTCTTCTCTCTGATAAATAATGCCCCTTTTCTATAGATGACGAATGATGAATATTGTACCGGGTTTCTGGATATCGTTACTTTCCAATGTCTCCATGACAGCTTAGTAGTATTACCAACATCTTGGAGTCACATCTGAAACTTGACCTGGGCAAAAAAAAAATCATTATTTGTAGAGCTGAAAAAGTTGAAATAGTTGGTTATACCTTAGTAAGTAGAACATAATTAGAAATGTCAGTGTTTTTCCTTCATTTAAGAGTAAAGATGCTCATCAAAATAGGAACATTTAGATACTTAAATTTTCCTATTATATGGGAATTTTCATATCACTCAGGAAGAAAATGTTTTTATATGTTTCCGTATGTCCTCTTACAGTGTCTATAAGATCCCAAATCATTCTTGAGTTAATTTCCAATGAGGAATTAAACTTTTGAATTCCAGTGCAACAATTAAACTTTTTCGTTTCCTCACACAAGATTTACAGGAACTTGGTCACTTCGGCTTTTCGATTCTGACAACCAGCCCTCAACCTGATCAACCCTGGAAACCGCGGAAATACTACAGATCGAGCCTCTCTGATTTAAATAATTTAACATGTTCGTTCTAACAGTTGGAAGATCCTCCTCAGAAAAAAAACTAGCAGCAGCAACAGGTTTGAGAACAAAAAGCAAGAAACACACGCCTCTGTCCATTTCAGATTTTATGCGATTAACTCCCATTACTAATCAGTCCGTCTCCACCCTGAAGCATCCCAGCCGTATTCTTTCACCGTGAACTCACAAGGCTTTGCCCTGAGTGATTCCTGAGAATGTGACAGTGAGTGCAGGAAGTGGAGAAGGTGATGGTAGGTCACCCGAGATTGCTGAAGGCAATCCCTGTCTCCCTCCCTCTCTGTTTCCAGCGAGCCCACATATGCAGAGCAAGAACGCTTTGGTTCTCTGGGTTTCTGTCCAGGTGTGGAGCGGCTCATTGTTAGGGAAGATCTCCTCACCCGGCATTCCAAGGAATGCAGTGTTTTTCAGCTGTGTTTATAGTTCTGTCCTTAAACCCAGGGATGTCCTAGCCTGGGGGAACAAAATTAGACCCGGATTGCAATCCGAGAGCCTTTTCAGAAAGGCTGCCCTCGTGTGGCTGTGTGGCTCTATGGTCGGAAGAGTCCTGTGAAGGGCCATATGGTCCACCTTAAGGTGGCCGGGCTCCAGCAAAGTCTATTCCTATAACTCTCTAAATCATGCTCATGGGTACAGAGTAAACTATCGCGAATCCTGCGGAAAGCGTTGTTTTTAGAATTTGTGGATTTCCCTCCACTAAATTGACAGGACAAGCTTATGTGGGTAATGTGTTTAAAGGAAAAAAAAAAAACAAAAAAACAAAAACGGCTTCTAAAACCAGAAATAAAAAGTCTGTTTTGCAATTTTATAACCTGCGTGCTTTATATTTTAGAGATAGATGTTTCTTAATTATTTAAGAGTGTACTTATACTTTACCAGTCCACAACATTGACTCTTTTAGAATATAGAAAAAAATTTTTTGAGAGATTTTTGCTATAAGGGCGTGAGCGCTCGCCAGACAGACAGAGAGAGACATTAGAGACAGAAAGCGAGAAATCCCCCCCCCCCCGGGGGGGGTATGGTCATGCCGCAATCCCTTCTTCTCCATTCTCCTCTCGGGATCTTGGGCACGCACGCACACGTGCCCAGCGTGAGTTTTAAGCCACCGGGTCCGGGACGCAAACCACGGTTGACTACGTGGGAGTCCAGCGACATAGCCATTACGCTAACTGCTGGTTCCCAGAATATAGACAATGTTTTAAAAGATATATTTCGCATCCCGGACCCAGTGGCTTAAAACTCACGCCGGGCACATGTGCGTGCGTGCGTACCCAGGATCCCAAGAGGAGAATGGAGGAGAAGGGATTGCAGCGTGACCATCCCCCCTGGGGGGGTGATTTCTCGCTTTCTGTCTGTCTCTCTTTGTCTGTCTGGCTGGCTGGCGAGCGCACGCGCCCTATAGCAAAAACCTCTCCAAAAAAAAAAAAAGATTCAAACCGTGAAGTTGGCCATGTGGGATCCAGTGCCTTCACCACCACTCCACCTGCTAGCCCAATTTTTTTTAAATTATTTTTTATTATTTTTATTTAATTTGACAAGAGAGAGGGAAATGAGAAAGAAAGCTGCCAAGTCTAGGACTTGAACCACAGTCAGTCATGTGGGTGCCTTAACCACCATGCCACCTGTCAATCCACGGTTTTTCTTTTTTATATAGAAATTTAAACATCTTTTCCTTATTGTATAGCCAATTATATGGAGAAAAACTAGTAAAAGGCAATTCATAAATCTAATCTGCTCCTTTAGAGGTATGCAAATTACTATTCAATGTACTCAGTTTAATGATCTTACATCTATTCTCATCCTAACAACCTATTCCATTGAAAGACATTACATATTAGTACTCTCTACTCCTCCTAAAAATGTTAATAATACTTAGTACACACAGTCCTTAAAATATGCCGAGCATTGGGACCAGCAGATGGAATAATGGTTATGTCACTAGGCTCCCATGTAGTCAATGGTGGTTCGAGTCCTGTACCTAGTGGCTTAAAACATGCCAGGCACATGTGCATGTGTGCCCAAAAATCTTAAGACAAGAATGGAGGAGAAGAAATTGCAGCATGGCCATCCCCATGGGGGGTGATTGCTCGCTTTCTGTCTCTCTGTCTCTCTCTGTGTTTCTGGAAAAATCTTTTTTTAAAATTGCCAATCATCTAATATGTGTCAAGCATTCTTTGTTTTACATATACTAATTGTCTAATGCAATTAATAGTATACTAAATCTTATTTTTTAATTTAATGTAATTTAATTTTTTAGATTTTTGCTAGAGGGAAATTATCCTCTGAGGAGTTGGGATGCACCCACCAACTCCCCGCATGGTTTCCTTTTTCGTGTTTTGTTGTTGTTTTGTTTTGTTTTGTTTTTTGTTTTTTGTTTGTTTTTGGAGAGATTTTTGCTATAGGGCACACGTGCGTTCACTGGAAAGACAGAGACAGAGAGACAGAAAGTGAGAAATCAGCCCCCCCTTCAGCGAGTATGGCAATACCGCAATCCCTTCTCCTCCATTCTCCTCTTGGGATCTTGGGCACGCACATACTCATGCCCGGCGTGAGTTTTAAGCCACCAGATCCGGGACTCGAGCTGTGGTAGACTACGCGGGAGTCCAACAACATAACCACTACACCATCAGCTGGTCCCACCTCGCATGGTTTTCAAGCCTCGGAGTCCATACTCGAACCGCGAGTCAGTCAAGGAGGAATTCAACGCCTTAACCACCAAGCCACCTG
>NW_006159556.1:3246212-3253315 GCF_000334495.1 Tupaia belangeri chinensis | reverse complement strand
CTGAATCTTATTAATAAGATTCAATTCACTTAACCCTCTCCAAAAAAACAAAACAAAAAAATGTGCTAGGTTTCTGCATTTTACCGATAAGGAAAGAAGTGTTGGTAGGCTTGGTGACTTGCCGAAGGTCACGCAGTCATTAGTGACAGAGTGGGATTCAAAGTCACAGTCTAGTTCCCGAGGCATCCCTCCTGCTCTCAGTCAGAAAGGACTGACTTCTGCGACATCTAGAATGACTCATCATTCTCTCCCATATAGCGAGTTATCGGGTTCGTCGCCTCTGGACAATTCAAACACTCCAACAAAAATTCAAGTCTTTGAAAGGTCACTGCAAATCCAACGCGATGACACAAACAGAAATCTCCACGTCGCAAATGCTATCTGTAAATGTCTAACCGCTGCATCCTCGAATCACAAAACTGAGCTTGAGGAGTCAAGGATAAGGGTCCCTGACCTCTGCCTGCCTGAGCTGCAGCCTCCTCGCTCTGCAGTAAATAAAGCCCCAGAGGCAAACGTGGTTGCAGATCCCACCGCTATTAACGTTCGCAGAAGGCAACGAAATCCTCTCCTACTTTATTTCGTGTACAGATGATCTACAGCCTTTTTTCCTTCTCATTCAGAAACTAGACCTTACATCTTCGAGAGAACTAGTTACTTTCCCCTCTTTATTTAGGGGCCCTGAAGCGCTCATCCAGGATACAAACGCCAACCTCATGAATGAAAGCTGGTTGATGATAGTGTACACGAGTAAAACGTTGTAACTGGGGAGGGGGGTGACAGAGAGCGCTTGTGCGGTTTTTGCTTTTTTTATTTTTATTTTTATTTTCTTTTAACCGCAAAACCAGAGGGGGAAGTGTGGGAGCAGGTGGGCTGGGCAGTGGCAGAAACCTCCTGACACATGGCTCCGCCCCCTGTGTTGGCGGAGTCGCCCGGACAGCATTTAAAGCCCGGGAGGACCAGGCAGCCGGCAGCCGGCAGCAGCCAGAGGAAGCAGGAGCTAGCCACGTCGGGACTGCGCAGCTTCTCGTCGGGACCCGCCCAGGTGAGCCTGCAGTGCGCTCTGCTGCTGTCAGAGCGTTCCAGGGGTTTCCCTGGTGAGCACAGGGAGCCCCACGTCCTCAGGAAAATATTGATAGTTGGTCACGGTAATGCTGTAATCAGACCTGAAGGGTTCCAGGCGTTTGAATAAGCAGGTCAGATGTAATACATTGTAGATCTGAAACTAAGGTGCCCAGGCATTTTCAAATCCAGTGGGATGCAAAACTTAAAAAACTTAAAAAATACTGCTGCTCCCAGAGTTAAGCCAAATCCTGTGTCTATTTGGAATGATTATACCTATATCATTTGCGAGGCAGACGGGACTGTGGAGGCATTGAAAAGGAAAAGAGATTTTCATTCTAATCTAACCCCATGATCATGCTATTTTTATTTTTTTTATAAAGCAAAATGTACTGTTTTTTTTTTCCCCAACAGCGAGATAATGCTATTTTTTAAATGATTTACCTCATTTTCAAAGAAAAATATCTGAATATTGTGCTTCTGTGTTAGCTGTTCACATTTTTATCAAGGGGCCCGTGTGACTATGCAGTCTCAGAGACACTCTTGACTGTTTTCAGTTATTGACTTATTTTGGTTTTCATTCTGAATTTCTAGAATAACTTCCTTGACTTCAGAGATAGCTTTGTTTTACCTCATTTACGCCTACTTAACAATTATTTATCATGTCTGATATGCATGCTGGTAAATAAATAAAGCAAATTTCTTTCATTTTTTCTGTTTTTATTCTCTGAAAAACAAATTATTTCCTTAGTGGCTTATTTTTTAAATGACTATCGATCTGTGTTTGGGTTTAAGTTGCTGGCAATACCAAGAAGTGAGAAAAGATACCAAGATACAATCTCTGGAATGCTCAATTTAAAAGTAGAATAACTGCAGACTTGTAAAGTTCCCCTCTCCCTTGCCTAATAGTGAGAGATGGAGAATAGAAGTGGGAATATAAATATTAATTTGAAAGACTATAATATGCAAAAAAAAAAAAGTCTTTTCTAAAAAGAAGAAAAGAGGGCCCAGAAAGTGGCATAGTGGTTGAGGTGCTGGATTCCCACATGGATAACTATGGTTCGAGTCCTGAACTGTGTGGCTTACTTTCTCACTTCCTTCTCTCTCTCTCTCTCTCTTTGTGTTTTTCACTGGTGAACACATGTGCCCTATAGCTAATTAAAAAAAAAAAAAGATAGTAAATAAAATTAAATAAGTTTTTAAAAACTAGGAAAGATGCCATAGAAAATATTTGTATTTGTGATTACTTTGTAATGTGGTAGTATAAAAAAGTACTGCTGTTTTAACCCTTGAAAATATCCAATATTTCTTACAAAATATTTTGCAGGAAAAATCACAACATGAGAGTCGCCGTGATTTGCTTTTGCCTCATAGGCATTGCCTATGCCCTTCCGGTGAGTATAGCTAAATCTTAATATTTTTGAAAATAAATACATCATGTTCTTGCGGTGCCAGGGACACATTCGCGCTGTAAATTTTCTTCATCTTTTCTGTCCCAAAGGTTAAGCAGCCTGATTCTGGTAGCTCTGAGGAGAGGCAGGTAAGCATCTTTCCGGTTTATCATATAGATGAGTGACTTAGGCAACTATTGCAAGAAATGCTACAAATGTATTTGTTGCAATTTTACTTATTATTATAGCCCATTTATAAGTATATTAGTGACTACCTGCTATGGGTGGGCCAGTAACAAGCATAGTATCGTTTTAATAACTCTGTGCTTCTAAAAACCAAGCTAGGTTTTATTATATACTAAGATAATGCTCTCGGCCATTATCACATGTAAAATTAGTTCTATGAACCTGTGTGATCTTTTTCTTTCCATGAGTCAATGTACTGTTTTTAGAAGCAGAAAATTCCAGTCTTTGCTTTACTCAGTGGAAGGCGAAGTTTAAAATTCAGTTCACCTCGGACATTGGTCAGGACTGTTCGTTTGACCATAATATTCACAATATCCCCTAAGATATTTCCTTAGAATCCTATTGTGAAAAGACTCTTTATGCTGTTTGTATCTATTGAGCTTGTCAGCTGACTTTCGACCACATTTTTCTAACCGAACATAAGACCGAACCAAACTCTTTATTATAATGATTTGCCCAGCACCATAGACGTACCTGCCCCTCCGCTCCACAGTGGGTGAAACTGAGCCAGCCAACAACAAACGCGCATTGTCCCAAGGCGCTTGGACAAAAAGGCACACAGCGTTCAATTCCAGATGAACAGGGAGAAAGGGCCGAGACAGAGTAGCCTGGGTCACTGCAATTGGGTTGCTTAACCAAGACCTAAAGAGAGGTAGTCTGCGTGTGTGCACATGTGTGTGCACGCACCTGGTATGTGCGTGCAAGTGAGTGTGTGTAGGTGTGTCTGTTTTCCAAAGGATTTGAGAATCCAGGTGTTGAGTTCCAGTAATAAGTTAGAAAAATGAACATCTCCGGAGGAGGAAGAGATCACACGATTTGAGGCAAGAATTGGTGTCTTTTTAATAGAATAAAATACAGCAAGGATGCATTTTTTTGAAAGCACAGGAAGCCAGCACAGTATTAGTCATTATGTGATGTCTAAGAGGTAAGACATGAAGTCAAGCCTCACCCTTCTAGAACGCCCCAAATTTAGAGAGAAGAACTGTAAGATTTTACCCCCCAAAATAAACATCAGTTATCTATTGGGTGGTTTTCAATCTGTTTATTTTGCTTATCCATATTTTCTTCCTATTACATGTACAAGGGGGAAAAGTTTATATATACATATATACAAATGTACATATATTTGAAAAAATAAAGAGGAAAACTTGAAACTCATCTAGTCCGATAGCTTTTACATTTTAGGAAAGGAAACCCTTCTTTTTTTGTTTTAGATTTTTGCCACAGGGCATGTGGGCTTGCCAGAGAGAGACAGAGACAGAGAAGAGAAGTCGCCCTCTGGGGGGATGGCCCCACCTCCATCCCTTCTCCTCCATTCCTCTCTCAGGATTTTGGGCACACACTCACAGGCTGAGGAAACCCTTCTTTCAGCAAAAGCTTCCAGGGATGCCTCGTGAGATTGCTCTGGTTAGAACCAGCCATGAGTGGCTATTGACTGGCTCCCTCCCTGCTCATCCCAACTTGGGGACTCTGTGGAACCCCCAGGGTTCTCATTCTCAGTGACAGGAGTGTGAAGTGCATGGCTGGTTGATGCAGGCTCTCCAGTGACACTCCTCTGCCCTAGCATATTGCCACTGATTCCAGATAAATCACTTGGTTAATGGCAAGGCCATTCCGTTTACACCCTGGACACCTCCAAGCAAAGGGACTTTCATGCAGTCGTGTCGATGTCGTCTGTCTGCACTGTCTGATACGACAGAGAATGTGGGACAAGCAGGTGTTTTGGTGGTTAAGGCGCTGGATTCCTACTTAGCCAACTGCAGTTTGAATCTCCAACTTGGCAGCTTGGAAATCACACTGGGCACGCATGTGTGAGTGCCCAAAATCCCAAGAGGAGAATGGAGGAGAAGGGACTGCAGTGTGGCCTTCCCCCCCTGGGGGTGATTTCTCACTTTCTCTTTCTCTCTGTCTCTCTTTCTCTGGTGAGCATATACACCCTATGGCAAAAACCTTAAAAAAAAAAAAAAAAGAGTTTGGTAAATGAATCTGCAAAGCAAAATATATTATATAAAAGCTATCTAAGGCTCTGGCTGACTGTATGAATGCATATTATGTTTATTGATCAAGATTGGTTAGGTTGAGTTGTTTTCAGTTTATTGCTAAGAGATCCCTCTGCTTGTATGTGTGTGTGTGTGTGTGTGTGTGTGTGTGTGTTTTAATAATGACAAATATGCAACTTTTTTGTAGCTTTACAACAAATACCCAGATGCTGTGGCCACATGGCTAAAACCTGACCCATCTCTGAAGCAGAATCTCCTAGCACCTCAGGTATTCTTAAACGTCTACAGATTAAGCAACAATGAAAGATAACTAGCATGCAGGCCATTTGGGTTGGTGAAGTGGATCCTTCCTACCTGTCTGTAAATGTGTGTGTGCTTAGGACGCCAGAGGTTCTACCACACTGGCCTCTCCCCCCGACCAACTTCCCACCTCTCTACCCCCCATCTTTCACCACCTCACCACCACCGTCCCCCATTATTTTCACCAACGAGGCTGAAAGTAAAAGCGCTTTGGATTGAAAAGGCTGACTTTGAATACACTGTACACTGATGCGTGCCCTTCCTTCTTCAGCATGCCGTGTCCTCTGAAGAAACTGACGACCTTAAACAGGAGGTAAGTTCGCACTCTTAGTCAGAGGCCCGTCACGCCTTGGAGAGATGAACGATGCCATTGCCTGGGTTCTCGTCTGATGAAATTTCATTTACAAATTTTCCATTAGATTCCCCGTCTAAAATGTGCTCAGAATAAAAACATGCATTTATCAAAAGTCAAAAAATCAATTATTTTAGGTAAGTTTAGCGTCATAAGAAATGTTCATTAATGCCTGTTATTTGAAATATTAAGCCTCTTGCCATTTATTCAAGGCGTTTTGAAGATAGTGTCGTCAGTATCTGATTAGCATCTACTTAATGCCTACCAAAGCCAAGACTCTGCCCTTAGGAATGTTTCTGTTCCTAATTTAATAGTTTATTGATAACTATCTTTTACATTAGGATTAATATATTGACTGAACTACGACATAAATTCATTTTCCTTAAGATTCACTTTGAATATCATAAGAATCTCTAGTAAGGAAAGGTAGATTAATGGCCCAGCATATTTGCTCATTTGAAATGGAATACACATTAGTCTGTTAATTCAATGGACAGATTTGAGCATCAGTTTACACATCCGTGCATGTTCGAGTCACCTGTCAATTGTCCATGCTAATGGGAGGTGGTAGTAGGTTTAGGTATACATATTAAAATATGGATGTTTTGGGGGCCAGCAGGTGGCATTGTGATTAAGGGTGCTAGACTCCCATGTGGTCAACCATGGTTCAAGTCTTGGACCTGGCAGCTTGCTTTCTCACTCCCGCCTCTTGCTCTGTCCTTTCTCTGGTCAAATTAAAATAAATAAATAAATAAATAAAGTTAAATAAAATAATTCTTTTAAAAAAATAAATAGATTAGATAGATAGATAGATAGATAGATAGATAGATAGATATAGACACTCTAATCCCTGGATAGATACACTGATCCCTGAGCATCCTCGTTTCAAGTAGAAAAATCAATTTCACAATTATGTATCAGTTTCTATTGCATCATTGAATTTAATAAACTAAATAATGCCCTATCTGTACAAGGAAGAACAATATTATCAATATGAATGTTATATTTATATTACGTGGCTTGAAAATAATTTTTTATTGGAAAGCAAGGAAAGTATCTCAGAATATTACTCCCCTTAACCCTGTGTTGAAAGAGAAATTGGGAAATGCTCACTTCAGCTCCCAAAAGCCAAGAGGTGTATAGTACATGGAAAGATTCTAAAACGGAATAAAAGAAAGATCGTGAAAGACTAAGGCAAGATTAAAACCCATACACTGATTTTCCTGGCCGTCTTAATTTTTAGACTCTCCCAAGCACATCCAATGAAAGCCATGACCACATGGACGATGTGGACGATGAAGATGATGGCAACCACGTGGACAGTCAGGACTCCGATGACTCCGACGACACCGACCATCCTGACGACTCTCACCACTCTGACGAGTCTCACCACTCTGATGAATCTGATGAACTGGTCACTGATTTTCCCACTGACGGCCCAGTAACCCCAGTGTTTACTCCGGCTGCCCCCACAATGGACGCATATGATGGCCGAGGTGATAGTGTGGTTTACAGAGTGAGGTCAAAGCCTAAGACGTTCCGCATGTCCGACGTCCAGGTAAATCCCTTGGCAGACAGGTCTGGTGACTGTGACTAGAGTGTAAACCTAGGAAGCCAGAGCCTGTATTCATTCAGCAGGCATTTCTTAGTAATCTGCTTTGTGACCATTGGATACAAACCTTTTCTTACTTGATTTTTGTGTAAGTCCACGTGATTTCTCGGGACAGCAGGTGGCATGGTGCTTAAGGCTCTGGA
>NW_006159556.1:3227898-3243335 GCF_000334495.1 Tupaia belangeri chinensis | reverse complement strand
GTGCATGCCCAAAATCCTGAGAGAAAAACGGGGAAGAAGGGATTAGAGTGTGACCATCCCCCCTGGGGGGGCGACTTCTCACTTTCCCTCTCACTGTCTTTCTCTCTCTGGCAAGTGCACGCACCCTATGACAAAAACCTTTAAAAAAAAAAGGTCCATGTCATTTTTCTCTAATACCGTCTCTCAAACATAATTCTATTTTTCCAAATCCTGGTTTTCAAACATTTATTCTACTCACTATTTTTAGAGCCAAAAAGGACTTTGGAAAAGCAATTATTTTCAAAATATAATGATGAGATTTTGAAGTTAAAGACGTAGGAAGAATTGTAGAGTGCAAATTATACCAAATCTATAGTCAAAGAATCTGGATTTGGGACCAGCAGTTAGCATAATGGCTATGTTTCTGAACTCCCATGTAGCCCACCACAGTTCGAGTCCTGGACCCGGTGGCTTAAACTCACACCGGGCACATGTGCATGCATGCCCAAGATCCCGAGAGGAGAATGGAGGAGAAGGGATTGTGGCGTGGCCATCCCCCCTGGGGGGGTGATTTCTCGCTTTCTATCTCTCTGTCTCTCTGTCTGTCTTTCTGGCGAGCACACACACCCTATAGCAAAAACCTCCAAAAAAAAAAATAAATAAAAGAATCTGGATTTGACCTAGCCTAGCCATTTGCTATTACCTTTACTTTTTATTTTTAATTCACTTAACTTTTATGTAAAACATAGTAATGAAATCTCCATCACAGGGTTTCATTACCTAGACGAGTGAGATTCCTGTTAAACTGAGGGAGATATCTTATGTGAAAGGACCTAGGAAACAACAAAGTAACGTGTAGGTATTGCTTCAGCCAGATTTAGACAGGTTTCAGTACAAGTTGGCCCGAAAATTAGAGCGCAGCAAAGGATTGCAATGTTCCCATTCTCAGCTACTCGTGTAATTCTTCTTCCATCTGTTCTGTAATGCAGTACCCTGATGCTACGGAGGAGGACCTCGCCTCACACCTGGAAAGCAAGGAGTTGGATGACGAACACAAGACCATCCCCATCGCCCGGGCCCTGCACGTGCCTTCTGATTGGGACAGCCATGGGAAGGGCAGTCAGGAAACAAGCCAGCTGGATGACCACAGTGTGGAAACCCACAGCGGCGAACAGGCCAAGCGCTATAAGCAGAAGGCCAGCGTGGAGAGCAACGAGCACTCGGACGTGATCGAGAGTCAGGAAAGTGCCAAAGTCAGCCATGAGTTCCACAGCCGTGAATTTCTTAGTCATGAAGACAAGCTAGTCCTAAACTCTAAGAGTCAGGAAGAGGATAAACACCTGAAATTTCGTGTTTCTCATGAGTTAGATAGTGCGTCTTCTGAGGTCAATTAAGAAGAGGAAAAAAACATGTAAGTTTTTACTTTGCTTTTAGTAAGAAGAAAAAGATCCAGTATAGCTGGGTGAGAGAGAATATCAAGTATATCTCTCAGCTTAGTGGATGAATGTATATGGATGCTGATCAGTAGATTTAGTTTGTGGTTTTGTGGTCACACCCTTGTAAACTAAAAGCTTAGAGTGTTGTCTGTGTTCTTTCCGTAGGTAGAATGCAAAAGATCATTGCGTTTTTGTTTGTTCGTTCTTTTATGAATAGAAATGTATGTAGAAACAAAATACTTTTACACACTTAAAAGAGAGAGTATAACATTTTGTGTCACTATAATCTTTTGTTTTTTTTTAATCAGTATATATTTTGTTGTGATTATTTTTGTTGATGTGAATAAATCTTGTATCTCAAAAATTGTGTCTGATGGCGTCAGTTCCTTTTCTTATTTGGTTTCCTGTGATTCTCCAGGAAATTGTAAAATTGTAGCCATTTCAATGATTGTCCTGGCTTAATAGAAAACAGTCTAGAGCCTGCAAAGTCAGCTCTACAGTTCTAGTTGAGCTAGTTTGTTGTCAGTAAAACAGGAGCTGGCCTGGTTGTCATGACACAGAGGCAATGCTAGCATCCTGCAGGACCAGAGTCATATGGCAACCACAGGTTGGATCCCGGGTTAGTCTGGAAAATAAGCCGGGCAGTGCCCAGCACTGCAAGGAGCTGGAGGGAAGGAGATCTCGTCATGAAAAGACCGCATTAAGAGTGTTCATTTTCTCTCTGATCAAACTAAAAACTAATAATAATAATAAATTAAAAATTAAATAAATCTTTTTTTCTAAAAGTCATGAGCTGGGCACCAGCAAGTGGCATGGTAATTAAGAGCACTGGACTCCCACGTGGCTAAGCGCTGTTCGAGTCCAGTGCAGCTTGCTTTCTCACTTTCTCTCTCTCTCTCTCTCTCTCTCTCTCTCTCTCTCTCTTTCTCTATCCCTCTCTGGTCAAATTAAAATAAATAATTTATTAAAGTAAAAGAATTTTAATTTAATTTTGAAAAAATTAAATAAAAAATTTTAAAAGTCATGAGGTAGAGAATAGGAAAATAGTAGAAACAAATAAGTCAGATGCTAGTGCTTTGTTTAAGAAATCAACAAAATACATTAATTAAGCTAATACAGGGGGAAATGTAGAAAAGTAGAAAACACAAGGGTTTAAAAGTGAAGCTATAATCGATGAAACTAAGCAAATTGTAAAAATCAAAAGAAACCGCTTTGCACGGTTCTATACAAATCAAATGGAAAACCTAAATAAATGGAAAAATTTTCCTGTAAAATAAAATATACCAAATCAAAGTAATTTAAATTGTAACAGAAGACAAAAAGAAGGAAAACTCTCAAATTATTTCAATGAAAGTATAGCTTTGACACCCAAACCTGAAAAAGATTGCAAAAGCACAAATATACATTCACACAAAACTCCAGACTAGTCTCACTTGTTACTAGCAAAGGAAAAATCCTAACTATAATATCAGCAAATAGGATCCAAGAGCAAGTTTGACCATCAATCATAATCAAGAAGGTTTATTCCAAGACAATGATGCTTGAATATTACTGAATTCATTCTTACAATTTATCATATTTCTAGATCTAAGGAGAAAAATGTCATATGATTAGATCCATTGATGTTGGAAAGGAGTTTGTATTAGTCAGCTCTTGCTGTGGAAATGATGAGTAACAAACATTCCCAACATCTCAGTGGCTTACAAATTTAAATATTTACTTTGCTCACCAACCTGTATGGGTTGGCCAGGGTGGTTGTACTTAAAGCTGCAGGATGGATTCAGGTCACCATATATCTCTCAATCTGTGATCAGCAGTTAACCAGGGCATGTTTTTCTGATGGTAGAGGAGTGACCAGAAAGGTACAATGCGTTGGCTCAAAACCAACACATTCATACTTTTAACCAAATTCAATTGTTCAAAGCATGGTTAAACCCAATATTGATAGGCTAATGAAATATAATCCCCCACAGTGAATAATGATAAAGGAAGGGAAAAAAATTGCCAGTAAATAATAAACTGTAAGATAGCCTGGGACAAGTTTCAACATTTATCCTTGGTTTCATGAAATAAAGTAAAATAAAATAAAATGTAAGAAACATTTCTTTAACATGGTGAAATATTTTTTTTTTGCTTTTTTTTTAAGCATCAATTATTTATTTTTATTTTTTTCATACATTTTTTTCTTTATTTACATTCATTCACTGTACATCATTATAGCATACAAAATGAGATCCTAAAAGCAAGCATCAACTTTCTTTTTTTTATTTTTTTTTCCTGCTAGAAGGATAGAGAGAGAGGAAAAGGGAGACAACACCCCCCAGTGGGGCATGGGCATGCACATTCCTTTCTCCACTTCTCCATCCTGTCAGGATTTGGGGCACACATATACCCAGCATGTTTTCAAACTGCTGGGGCTGCAATTGAAACTACATGGTTAGGCATGTAGGATCCATTTTCCTTAACTATCAGGCCACGGGGCTGGTCCAAGGATCATCCTTAATGAGAAACATTTGAGAAAACAGAGCATCAATACTGAAAATAACAATAAATTCTGTAAGATAGTAGGATATAAAATGTACATGAAACATCAGTTTAAAATTCAAACAGTAACCCTTTTGAAGATATATGTCACTTTATACAAAAACAGAAAAAAGGATAAAATACCTGATAGAAAATGGGTAAAACTATGTTAGAAACCTGTAAAAGACTTCTGAAAGCCAAAAAAGAAGACTTGAACAACTGGAAAAACATTATTTGTTTTTGTATAAGTCTATTCAATACCATAAAGATATCAATTCTCCCCCAGTAATATATAAATGAAATATGATTACAACAAAAGTAAAAGTAAGCTTTTTTCCCTGAAGCTCTGCAAGCTAATTCCGAAGATCATATGGAAAAATAAGCATTTAAGACTATGAAGGAAAAGTCTGAAAAGGAAAAAAAAAAAGACTAGTCCTAACAAATACTAGAACATAATATGAAGCTTCTCTAATAAAAACACTGTGGGGGGACCAGCAGATGGCATAATGGTTACATCACTAGACTCCCACATAGTCAACTGCAGTTCGAGTCCTAGACCTGGCAGCTTAAAACTCATGCTGGGTGCGTGTGTATGAGTTGTGTATGAGTGCCCAAAATCCCAAGAGGAGAATGGAGGAGCAAGGATTACAATGTGACCATCCTCCACTTAGGGGTGATTTCTTGCTTTCTGTCTCTCTGTTTCTGTCTCTCCAGTGAGTGAACATGCCCTATAGCAAAAATCTCTGTAAAGAAACAACAACAACAAAAATATTGGGTGAGCAGCAGACAGTGTAATGGTTACATCACCCGACTCCCATGAAATCAACCGTGGTTCAAGTCCTGGACCTGGCAGCTTAAAACTCATGCTGGGTGCATGTGTATGAGTGCCCAAAATCCCAAGAGGAGAATGGAGGAGCAGGGATTACAATGTAGCCATCCTCTTGGGGATGATTTCTCACTTTCTGTCTCTCTGTCTCTCTCTGTCTTTCTGGCGAGCACACATGCCTTATAGCAAAAACCTCTAAAAAAAAAAAAAATCAGGGAACTGGCACATGAATAGACAGATCAGCGGAAGAGAACAGTGAGTCCGGAAACATGAGAGCCAAGTACATACTGAAATCACTGTATGAAAAAGGTGGTATCTAAAATCACTTGGGAAAGATGGACTCTTATCTCTCTGTTTATTTTAGCTTCCTGTAGGACACGTGCACTCACAAGAGAGAGTGAGAGAGCGAGAAATCAGCCCCTAGAGGATATTGCACTGCAGTCCCTTCTCCTTCATTCTCCCCCCAGGATTTTGGGTGAGCGCGCACGCACATGCACCCAGAGTGATTTTCCAGCCATGAGGTTCAAGACTAACCACACATAGGTCATATGAAATCCAGCTGCCTGAACCTCCGCACCACCTGCGTGCGGGCCCAAAGACGGACTTTCAAATAAATGATATTGCATGCCTAGCTCTCCCTTTGGACATGCATGACAAAACAGAATTCATATCTCTCACCATTATCAAAATACTCTCCAAATAAACCAGAGATCTAAATGTAAAAGGAAACTGTCTATAAAAATACTAGGCAAATACCTGAATGAACCACTTAGAGCTGGGTGTGGGAAATGGTTTCCTAACCACAAGAAGAACATGGTACAGGCCTTGTAGACATCGTGCACAGTGGTCTCTTGGGCTCTCAAGAGAGTTTCTTCTCCTAGCACTTCACCACAGTCAACCGCAGGAGTCAGCCGGATTAACTGAGTGGTCCCCACATGCTGTAAAATACTGCACAGACATCCCATTTAGCACTGTACTCAAAGCCAAGGGCAGGACTCAAAGCCAAGGGGTGCTGAAATCGTATCTTTGAACCATGGTACCAGCAAAGACCATTTCCCGTACCACCTTTCTATCCGTCAGGGTTCATTCAGAAGACAGGAAACACATCAGTAATTTGAACAGAGAAATTTTAACATAAAGAATTATTAACTAACAACAGGAAGTTAACCAGAGAGGATGAGAGGACTTTAAGAATACTGGGGGCCGGTGCAGGGACAGGGCAGGGGGAGGGGGGTGGCGGTGGTGCCAGGGTTGCATAGTGGTTAAGGCGCTGGATTCCCACATGGCTGACTGCAGTTTGAGTCCCAGACTCCAGGAGCTTGACAATCACACCAGATGTGTGTGCCCCAAATCCCAGGAGAAGGGGTTGCAGCATGGCCATGCCCCCAGAATACCACAGAGAGGGGCCAGCATGTGGTGAGGTTGTTAAGGTACCGACTTCCATATGGTTGACCGTGTTTTGAGTCCCAGACCTGGCAGCTTGCCAGGCACTGTCTCGGTTTCTCTCTGGTAAGCACACTGGCCCTATGGCAAAAACCTGAAATGAAAAAACTAAAGAATACCATAGGGTGGGAGTACCCAAATAAGGAAAAAGAAGGGCACTCTTCCAAAGCTGAGGTTCAGACTGCACTGGAAAGGATGCAGCTGCAGCCCAGGGTACAGAGGAGCCTGCGCACTGTCCCGGGTCAGAGCTGATCCACAGCTGGGGCGCCAGCAGATCCAGCCTGGGAGCAGGAACCTGGGGAGCAAGACCACCAGGAGCAGGAAACCGGCTAGAGACTGCGAGAAACCGGTGGACGTTCTGAGCCCCAGCACTGGCAGCCACGCCTTGGAAGCAAGGAGAGGGAGGACGTCGCCAGGAAAAGCGTGACAAGCCTGCTTCCTGTGGCGTCCCTGGAGTGCCCTCTACTGACAACACCGCCCACGGCGCCAGCTGGCAAAGGACGGTGTGCACAGGGCCACCGCAGTGTCGCAGCGCAGGGCAGACGCACGGATTTGGAGCAAGGAACAGTAAACCCACAGCTGGCATAGATTCCCTGGGGGGAAGGCTGATTCCTGTTTTTGCAAGAATCTATCCAATATCCAAGGGGCCAAGCAGCAGACCTGAAGGGGGATTCTGCTGATCAGAAGAGGCCACTCTGAGCCTTTAAAGGAATAGTGACAGTAATGAAGTATAACAGGTCCAATTTTTTTTTTGAAAGGTTTTTGCTATAGGGCGCGTGCGCTCGCCAAACAGACAGAGAGAGACATAGAGACAGAAAGCGAGAAATCACTCCCCAGGGGGGATAGTCACGCCGCAATCCCTTCTCCTCCATTCTCCTCTCGGGATCTTGGGCACGCACGCACATGCGCCCGGTGTGAGTTTTAAGCCACCGGGTCCGGGACGCGAACCGCAGTCGACTACGTAGGAGTCCAGCGACATAGCCATTACGCTAACTGCTGGTTCCCAACAGGTCCAATTTTTTAAAATCCCAGCCAGGTGGCGCAGTGGTTAAGGTGACTGGATTCCTTGTGACCAACATCGTGGTTCAAGCCCTAGACTTGGTGGCATATAAAACACGCCAGGCTGTGTGCATGTGTGCCCCCAAATCCAGAGAAGAGAATGGATGAGAGACTGCAGTATGGCCAGCCCCCCTGGGGGGTGATTTCTAACTTTCCTCTCTCTCTCCCTTTCTCCAGTGAATGCACACAATCTATGGAGAAAAAAAAAAAGGAAAAAAAATATATATATTCACCACTGTATAGTGATACTAATAGAAAGAAAGTAAGTCTATAAAAGGGAAACTCAGTTTGCTCTCTGGCACAGCCGTAGTGAACTGTACAAGAGAAGCTAGATCTCACATGGTGACTGCAGTTCAAATCCCCAGCTAGGTCTGAAAGAAGCAGGACACACACCAGAGTGCTCATGATCCCCTGAGCTGCAGGCTGGAGGGGAGAGACCGCAGCATGATCAGACCCCGTGAAAGATGCCCCCCCTTCCTCTTTCCCACTCTCAGGTGCAAGCACATGCTCTCATGAACAAAGACAAAGAAAGAAAAAAAAAAGCAGCAAAGTTGTCTACACATGAATACCAGTAGTAAATGTAGAAGAAATGCTAAAATTAGGACGTCACTGGGCCAGCCAAAATCACTGGGCCACCCGAGGAGCTTAAGCAGCTGGATCTCACGTGACCGGCAGTGCGGTGAGTCCCAGACCCAGCGACTTGGGAAAATGTGCCAGGCGCATGTGCATGCAAGCCCAAAATCCCAAGAGGAGAATGGAGAAGAAAAAACTGTGAAACGGCCATCCCTCCTGGGGGGTTTCCCCCTCTGTCTCTGTTTGTCTGGCAAGCACATGTATCCTATAGAAAAAACTTAAAAAAAAAAAAAAAGTCATTTTGTAATCCATAATGAACTCATTGATTTAGTGAATGATCCCTAATGAATGTTAAAGTCATTGTTCAAATAATGATTGGAAACAGTCAACCACCTGTCTCAAAATACTACCCCACAAATTATTTAATAATTCCAAAAGAAAAGAGGTGCTTTTAACTAGAGATTTGATAGTCACTAACTTACAATTAAAAAGTACAAAGGTGAAAGTTATTCTATTAGTAAATAAATAGCGAAAATACATTTTAAAATTCTTGCTATAGGGTGTGTGCACTGACCGGAGACAGAAAGAGAAAGTGAGAATGCACCTCCCCAAGGGGGGCTGACTACACTGTAATCTCTAGGGAGGGGTAGGGAGGGGGGTGATTTCTCACCTTCCCTCTCACTGTCGTAGTCTCTGCTACCCCGTGGCAAGAACCTAAAAAATAAATAATAATAATAATGAATCAAAAAGACATTTTTGGCTCATGAAGTCCAGAGGCAGACCTACCTTCAATGAGTATTAATTCAAGAGTTCAAATTATGTCATAAAAACTTGGTCTTTGGGAGCCAGCAGGTGGCATGGTAGCTGGGAACGCTGGACTCTCACATGGCCGACTGTGGTTTGAGTCCTGGACTTGCTTTCTTTGAGTGGCTTGCTTTCTCATTTTCCCTTTCTCTCTCTCTCTCTCTCTCTCTCTGTCTCTCTCTAATCAAACTAAAAAAAATTTTTTTAATTAAATAGATAAATAATTCTTAAAAAAAAAAATACTTGGTCTTTGTCTACCTCTTTGCTCCTAAGATCTACCTAAGACATATGTGAAACAGAATCTCTAAGGATTAGGCTCCTCCAGAATCTATATTTAAAATAAAACGAAATAAAACATCTTCCCAGAGGAGTGTCATGAAGCTCTTACTGGTTCAATGCACTGTGTATAACAAATGTCTTGTAAGAAGGACAATTTCTTTTGTGCTCTCACCAAACCTGAGACTGCAGTAGATGGACATAAACCAGGTTATCTGGAAAGTCAGCTTCATCTGGGAAGGCTGTAAGCCTCATTCATGTTGACATGAAAGACATTTGAAAAACAATTAAGGTAAGCGTTTGGAAAAATTGAGGATGGTGAAAGAACAGTTGAATTCAAAGATATTTTTTTAACAACTACATTGAATGAGTATTAATGTGGGGCCAGCAAGTGTCATGGTGGTTAAGGTGCTGGACTCCCACATGGCCAACCATGGTTTGAGGCCCAGGTCTAGTGGCTTGCTTTCTCACTTTCTCTCTCATTCTCTCTCTCCTTGGTGAGTACATATTTCCTACAGCAAACTTAAAAATAATAATAATAAATTAAATAATTCTTAAAAGAAAAAGAAAGAAAAGGTATTAGTGAATAGATTAGAGCTGTTGATTTGAAAAGTCTCATGCGGTATTCCAAAGAGCTCTGTTCTTGGGCCTAAATTGTTCAATATTCTTGTGAACTTGAATAAAGACATAGATGATAAATATCCTATCTGTATCCAACAAAATTAGGAGAGGGCACTGGTAAAAATATATTTCATAATGTTCTTGAAATAGCATGGTATCCAAATGTTCATTCAATTTGGGTATTCTTCTAGTCTTCACAAATATATTTTTTGTATGTATATTGATGATGCCATTTTCCCCTGATTGTTAACATTTTGGCTGCCAGCCTGTCTGGATTTATATTCTTACAACTTGAAATGTAATGGGAAGAAAAACTTTCATTTCCAACAACTGGAAAAAAAATTATTCTGGCCTGACTTTAGTTGAACAGAACTGGAGGCCAAACTCATTGTTAAATACCATTACAGAAACCAAGGGGCCACAGTGCTCTGACTGGCCATGCCTGAGGGGACATGCACCCCTTTGGAAGACAGTGGGAGTGTCAGCCACACCTGAGATACGCACATGTAGACTCAGAACGGGGGAGGGTCTAGTTACTGTTATCTTTAGAAAGAGGACTGGTGTGGGTCGGCAGGTGGTATGGTGGGTAAGGCGCTGGACCCTCACGTGGCCAATCAAGGCTTGAGTCACAGACCTGGCGGTTTGCTTTCTCACTTTCCCTCTCTCTGTCTCTGTTGAGCGCACGTGTTTTTCAAATAATAAATAAAAATTAATAAATGATCCTTTAAAAAGAAAGAAAGAGAACTGGCTGCTGAGCAGCTAAGGGACAACCCAGTACAGCAGGATCTCTGCTCTCCGGAGCTTACGTGCCATTGAAGAAGACAACTAGGTTAACTCCTATTTTCAATATGAGACGGTAAGTGTTGAGTAAAGGTTTACCGGATAGAGAGGCATACATCTGGGTGAGGGCCGGGATCATGGCTAAGGAAGATTCTAGGAAGCACTGAGTCTAGAAAGTCTTCATGTGGTATATTACAGGGATTGGGAGTGATATAATGGTTTCCAGGTAATCTGTTTATAAAACTTGATCCCCTGAAAGTGAGAATCACACCTTATCTTTGTCTCCCTAGAATCCAACATGGTGCTTGGCAGCTCACAGACACTCCATAAATGTTCAGCCAATCAATTTATATTGCCTCGTTAATCTTCCCCAGAAATTCCACGGGGAACTTGTAAGGGGTATTCAACCTCATCATTCAAAGAAAGAAACAGGTAGAAGGGGCCAACAGGTGATACGGTGGTTAAAGGCGCTGGACTCCCACATGGCTGACCACAGTTTGAGTCCTGGACTTGGTGGCTTGCTTTCTCTTGTTTTCTTTCTCTCTCTCTCTCATCAAATTGGAAAAATAATGATAATAAATAAATGAATAATTCTTAAAGAAAAAATAGAGAAAGAAACTGAGGTAGAGAAGTCAGTGCCACCCAGTGATAGTGCCAAGATTACCTCCACAGAGACAGAGACATTCCCAGCCGAATCCAAACCAAAATCCAGACACGACAGAGAATACCACAAACCTTCACCTTGTCTAATTAGACAGTAAAGTGAGGAATAATATAAAGTGAAAGTTCCACTGCGGCTAGCAGTTCTTACACAGCCAGAATGCCAATTTTCGTCTAAGGACTTCAGCTGTCAAGTGGTAAAATCCTACTTGAATAAATAAAAACTGGAAGGAAAAAAAAAAAAACAAGAGGCAGACCTGTTTGCTTGGGTGAATTGCTGGGCAACACCACGCCGGCCAGAATCGCCTTTTGGATTTCCTCTGGAAGGTGGGGACTGGGACCAACGGCAACTTCAGCTCATGTCTGTTTCATCAGCTCACACTGGAAAATAAAAGCAAAGCAGGAAACAAACAAGCAACCCAATCATACAAAAATTAGAGGTGTGGTGACATTAAGTATTAAATTAGACAGAATTAGCCATTTTAAGGTTGTCTTTTAAAATGACTTCTTTGTGTGTCCATGACACTAAGAGGTGGACTTTGTACAGCGTGTCCCAGAAGCACCGACCACACAGGCGAAAGGACACCAGACAGCACGTGGGCCGTGTCATCTGTCCCACTTAATAGTCCACAAACTCCAGACCATTATTTTTTCAAGTTTATTCATTTGTTTCTTCCATGAGCGAGAGAGGAGGGACACCCCGGCAGGCTCTCTGCACCGTGAGCTCCCCCTCCCCGGCATTACAGGCACGTGTGTATGTCCCAGAGAGGCCAGGCGTGAACTGGGACTTTCCCCCATGGCTCCAGCTTTGTGGCTGTTGTGGTATTACCATGGCACCAGCTGGCCCAGATTATCAAAATTTGCAATATGACCACAGACAATCAGGTGAAGAAAAAGACCATTTTCTGCATCTCACTTACTTGGAAAGGGAAAACTTCTTACGAGATGTAGATGTTTAAGACCGGTATTGAAGGAAGGAATTCTCACAGAGCGGCTGGAGCAAAAGCTCTGTGTTCTGAAGGGGGAAACACAGTAAGATAAGCACACAAAATGGAGCACTAGTAAGCCAGGAAGAATGAGAGGAAGGTGGTCACAGTCGTGCAAGCAGGAGGGCGCCACGACATGATGGCTGGGGCCAGCTAGGCCATCTGGGTTCGGTTCCCAGCCCAAGCTAAATAGGTCAGGCAGAGTGGCATTGCCCATGGTCCATCGGCGTTCCTGAACCTTTTTGGCACCAGGAACTAGCTTAGTGGAAGACAGTATTTCCATGGACCAAGGAAGAGGGGTGGTTTCGGATGGTTCAAGCACATTACAGTTAGTGTACACTTTCTTTTTTATTATTATTACAGTGTAGTAACAAAGGTTGATACCAGTCCATGGCTTAGAGGTTGGGGACCCCTGTCCTAGCTGACAGGGAGGTTGGGCCAGGAGGATCAGGACATGGGGAGACCCTATTGAAGGTGCCTATCTCCCCCTGCCCCAAAGTTCTCTCTCTTTCTGTCACTCATTTTTAAAAAATAAATGAATAAACATTTGAGCAGGAAACACATTAGATAGCCATGTTGGCTTTAATAAAGACAAAGATTGGGGGCCCAGCAGTGGTGTGATGGTTAAGGCACTGCACTGCCACATGGCCAATCATGGTTCAAGTCCTGGACCTGGAGGTTTGTTTTCTCACTTTCTCTCTCCACACCTCACCCCCACTCCAGCACTGGTAAGCACATGTACCCTGTAGCAAATAATAATAATAACAACAATAATAATCACTAAAATAATTCTTTTAAAGGAAGACAAAGATTGAAATGAATAGTGAAATTTCAGGAATGTAAGATGTAGGGGCCAAGCCTGAAGCCTAGTGGTTAAGGGAACCAGATCCCCCATGACTGATCTCAGTTTGAATTCCAGCCCTGGCAGCCTGAAAAATCACCGAGTGCAAGCTATGCATGCCCCAATCCTGACAGAACTGAGGAACTAGGAAAAGGGATTACCACATGAATACACCCCACTGGGGGGTACGCTCTCCCTCTCTGTCTCTGTTGTTCTCTGACAATCCAAAAAGAGAGAGAGATTTAGGATGCAATGGATCAAGTACAAAGTTATTATTCAAATTATAGAAAAACTGTCATGATTTTGGGGGCCAGCCAGTGGAGTAGCCATTAAGGCACTGGACTCTCACATGGTCAGCCATGGTTTATGTCCCAGACCTGGGCACATGTGCATGCATGCCCAAGATCCCAAGAGGAGAATGTAGGAGAAGGGATTGCAGTGTGTCCTGGACCTGGAGGTTTGTTTTCTCACTTTCTCTCTCCACACCTCACCCCCACTCCAGCACTGGTAAGCACATGTACCCTGTAGCAAATAATAATAATAACAACAATAATAATCACTAAAATAATTCTTTTAAAGGAAGACAAAGATTGAAATGAATAGTGAAATTTCAGGAATGTAAGATGTAGGGGCCAAGCCTGAAGCCTAGTGGTTAAGGGAACCAGATCCCCCATGACTGATCTCAGTTTGAATTCCAGCCCTGGCAGCCTGAAAAATCACCGAGTGCAAGCTATGCATGCCCCAATCCTGACAGAACTGAGGAACTAGGAAAAGGGATTACCACATGAATACACCCCACTGGGGGGTACGCTCTCCCTCTCTGTCTCTCTGTTGTTCTCTGACAATCCAAAAAGAGAGAGAGAGATTTAGGATGCAATGGATCATGTACAAAGTTATTATTCAAATTATAGAAAAACTGTCATGATTTTGGGGGCCAGCCAGTGGAGTAGCCATTAAGGCACTGGACTCTCACATGGTCAGCCATGGTTTATGTCCCAGACCTGGGCACATGTGCATGCATGCCCAAGATCCCAAGAGGAGAATGTAGGAGAAGGGATTGCAGTGTGGCCATCCCTCTTGAGGGGAGTTGATTTCTTGTCTTCTATCTCTCTTTCTCTCTCTGTCCCTACAGTGAGTGCACATGCCCGGTGGCTTGAAACTCACACCGGGCACGTGTGCGTGTGTGCCCAAGATCCCAAGAGGAGAATGGAGGAGAAGGGATTGCGGCGTGACCATACCCCCTGGGGGGTGATTTCTCACTTTCTGTCTCTATGTCTCTGTCTGTCTGGCACACGTGCCCTATAGCGAAAAAACCTCTCCAAAAAAAAATATCAGGCGAGAGGAAGAGAAGGGATCGTGGCATGGCCATCCCCCTCTGGGGGATGATTTCTCACTTTCCCTCTCACTGTCTCTCTCTGAGAAGAGATTAAGACAGACACAGCATAAAGACCACGGATGGTCCAGAGATGGCCAGGAGAGGCCTCAGAAAAAATTAACTCCACCACACCTTGACCTCAGGTCTCCAGAATTGTGAGAAAATGCATTTCTGTTGTGTCAATCACTGTCTGGAACTTGGTCACTGCAGGGATACAGGGCAGACTGCAAAGCCTTCCCTCGCCACACTCACACTGCTGACATTAGCTTTTACCTGTAAGCTGCTGGCAGCCCACAGAGCTGCCTAGGCATCCCGGTGACACATCAGCAGCTTTGGGTCAGAAAGTGAGGAACAGCGGGGACCAGCAGTGGAGCTTAGAGGTGGAACTGAGCGAGGTCACTTGTCAGAAGATCTGACATGACAGAAGACAAGGCCCATGGAATGAGAAACAGAGATCACAGAGAGGCCTCGGTCTGGCAGAAGCACCCCGGACCTCGGGAAGGTGAGGTGTAGGCAAGAGGAGTCAGGTGAGGCCATCAGGGAGCAGAGGCCCCGGGACAGTGAGAGCAGCACACCGAGGATCAAACTTGGGGGGGCGGGGGCGCACAGGGCGGGAAGCAGGTTTGAACAGGAGGGGAAAGCTAAGAAATTTAGTCTGGAGTGGGGGAAGTTTAGTCAGGGGGTGTTAGGCATCAAGTTGGACGGTTGTCAAGGGCAGAATCACGCTCTGGGTCCAGGGCCTGCTGTAGGATTCTGTCACTGGGTCACCCGTGCTGGTACCCGGGTGATCAGGGCACGGTGGTGCACCAGGGCCCCGAGAGTCCCCAGGACCCTCACAACGTGTAGACAGGGGCCAACCAAAGGCCTAGGGAACCGTCCCCAACGCAGCAGAACCGGAGAGGCCGCCTGCGGCTCGCTGGTAGTTTCCGAATGCAGGAAAGGTTTCTTTGCTCCTGCGGGGGACTCAGCTCCGGCCGGACTTCCTGACCATCCCACCCACAAGAGGGTCTTCTCGCTCTGCGGCAAGTCCAGGCAGGAGTGGATGGCGGTGACCGGCGCCCCAGCGCTATTCAGTGGCCAGGCTGCAGCGACAGCTCGGGCAGCCCTTCCCCGCAGCTGCCCGGTCGCCGACTCCCGCCCTCCCGGGCATTCCCGATGGAACGCGGGCGCCCATCGGGCCCGGCTCCTCCCGGCACGCGGGCCAGGGCTGCAGGGCGAGTGCTCCGCCGGGCCGGCTTCCTCCTGCCTCCCCCTG
>NW_006159556.1:3200908-3227183 GCF_000334495.1 Tupaia belangeri chinensis | reverse complement strand
CCAGCCCTCCCCGCCCGGGCGGCTCCCGGCCCCACCGCGCCCGCGCGTCCCCCGCCGCCGCCCGCCTCCCTGGGAAGCGCGCTCCGCTCCTCCCGGCTCCGCTGTTTCCGGTACCCGGCCGATTCCCCTAGCGCTCGGCGGTGCCGGGACTGAACACCTCCCTCTGGAGGATATGTCAGCGCACCCCCCATTCACTTTTGAAAATAAGTGAAAACCGCTGTTAGTCTGAAAGGGTGCATCTGGGTTTCTGGTTTTTCCTTATACGGAACAGAATTATTACTTGCAGTGTAACCGACAGTGCTTGCGACTGCGTACCTGCAAAGCAGCGCTTCAGGTTTATGCTAGCCCCCCTGCTCTTCCTCGGGTCTTGGTACTCCGTTGATCCTTCGTGGGGTCTCGAAGGGTGACAGTACGGTGTTATCCAGGTGGTGGGACGGGGCATCCCACATCATTGAGGTGGTCGTGGGTGCTGTTTTGGTTATTGTGTGTTTGGTTGGGAGGGAGAGAGTTGTTGAGAACACCATGACTGGAATAAAATGTCTGTGAAAACACTTACATGGCCATTCCTAATTCTAGACGCTTTTCTCAGAGAGTTGCAAAGAAAGGTTACATTGTTTTCAAAAATTTTGAGGTGTGTTTTAAAATAACTAAATTAATGCTCTTTGAAATTCCAACACGATGATGAAGTCATGAGGTACCAAGGGATGAATGTGTCAGTGCGGGGCACTTAACGCTCCCAAGGGCAGGAAAGGAATTTTAAAGCTTGCCCCTGAGTAGTAAGAGAACACGAATTTTCCAACAGCAGATGAGTGGGATCCCGTTTTTTTACAAAGTTTGGTCAGAGGCATCCTTGGAAAAGTGTTGCACTTAATCTTCCTCTGCAAATTATTTTAATTCCAATTTTAAAAGTTTCCATTCTCAGTTCTTTTGAAGTTTCCCCTGCTCTTCCCCTTCTGTCATTTTTAAGGATTTTGCACTAAAGCTCACAGGTGTGATTAAAACCAGAGCAGGCCTACACTTAAACCTCAGTTCTACCACTCATTGGTCGGATGACCTTGAGCAAGTTAGTTAACCTCTCCGATTCTTCCTTTTTCCATCTGTTAAAAAAGAACAGAGATCATCACAATACTTCATTGTTGACTTCTTGAAAGAATTAAAGGAGCTAAAACTTGTAACCTCTCTGAATCTCCATTTTTCCATCTGTTAAAAAAAGAACAGAGATCATCACAATACTTCATTGTTGACTTCTTGAAAGAATTAAAGGAGCTAAAACTTGCCGTTTGCCCGTAGGGAGTGCTAGGTTAACACTGAATTGCAAAGGCATCATTTGGTACCTCTTTTACATAAATGCCTATGCTAGTTACTTTGATTCAAGGCACGCTGGGGAACAAAGGTTTCTCTTTAGATAATCTGTGTGAGTAGATGAGTGAAACACTAGTACTTTTTTTAGAGAAAGATTTATTTAATTTTGTTATTATTATTTTTTAATTTGACCAGTGAGAGACAGAGAGAACAGGAAACTGAAAGCAAGCCTCCAGGTCTCGGATTCAAACTATGGTTGGCCATGTGGGAATCCTTAACCACCACACTACCTACTGGCCCCCAAAACACTAGAACTTTTTAAGATTAAAACTGGAGGGACCAACAGTTAGCGTAATGGCTATGTCGCTGGACTCCCCCGTAGTCGACCGCGGTTCGAGTCCCAGAGCCAGTGGCTTAAACTCACAGCAGGTGTGTGTGCATGCGTGCCCAAGATCCCCGGAGAGGAGAATGGAGGAGAAGGGATTACAGCATGGCCATCCTCCCTGGGGGGTGATTTCTCGCTTTCTGTCTCTCTGTCTCTCTCTCTCTCTGACTGGCGAGCTCATGCACCCAATAGCAAAAACCTCTCAAAAAAAAAATTAAAACTGGAGCCTGCAGGTGGCCTGAAGGTTAAGACAGTTGGACCCCACGCGGCTGACTGCTCAGTTCAGTGCCAGTTGGAGTCCTGGACCTGGCAGCCAGAGGTGTGCCCAAAGTCCTCAGAGGAGGAAAGTGGAGAAGGGATTATGGCTTGGCCCTCCCCCTGGGGAGGGAAGGAATTTCTACTTTCCCTCTCTCTCTGTATCTCCCCAGCAAATGTATGCGCTCTTAGGGAAAAACTTTAAAAAATAATAATAATAATAATAAAGGGTACCTATATTTTTAAAAAAGATTCAAAGCTGTATTAACACAAAGTATTAGTTTATACTATTTAAAATGTCCTTTCTAAAGAGTAGTCACTAGAGAGAAAGTTTTTATAAGTTAATAAGTAACAGTAGATCATGATTCTTTTAGCTCAGTTTAAGCATTTGATAACAATTAACCTTGTATGAATAAAATGAACAATAGAAGGTGATATGTATGAATATATGTTACAAGTTTTTTTTTTTTTTTTTTTTTTTGGAGAGATTTTCACTGTAGGGCACGTGCACTCGCCAGACAGACAGAGAGAGACATAGAGACAAAAAGCGAGAAATCACCCCCCAGGGGGGATGATCATGCCGCAATCCCTTCTCCTCCATTCTCCTCTCAGGATCTTGGGCACGCACGCACATGCGCCCGGTGTGAGTTTTAAGCCACCAGGTCCGGGACACGAACCGCGGTCGACTACGTGGGAGTCCAGCGACATAGCCATTACGCTAACTGCTGGTTCCCGTTACAAGTTTTTTTAAAGAAAAATTTCAAGAAACTAAAATAAATAAACTCCTCGTCATAAACCTGTAGTCAAACCATATTACTGATCTAATTCAAGAAAGACAGATGCAGGGAAAATGTGTAATCATAAATTTAAAAACAGATTGTACATTATCACTTTCTTGTATGAAGAAATATAGTTGACATTCTTGTCACTAAGTTAGTGACATTTACTAAATGTTTAGCAACCCATTGTGAAGAGAGCCATGTGCTATCAAAAGAGGTCATTGAAATTGATCAGCATTCTGCTAGAGGTGGAAACCCAAAACAATAAAATAATGATGAACAAGATGTGGCTTTTTTCCCTCGTGGGCTACCACCGACCACTCGTAATGCTGTGTAAGCGGTGTGCTAGGATCAGCACTCGGAATGGTCGGTCGGAGAGATTGCCCAAGTCCGAGTGGTCGGGAGCTTCCCTGGGTCTCCCGCCTCTATGACTATACCTCTGGTTCACAGTGCCTGGGCTGTGGCTGCTATCTTAGTCCGCTAGTCTTTGGCTAGCAGAAATACCTGAAACTGATCACTGATGGATAGGATTAAGAGGCCAGCAGGTGGCAGAGTTGTTATGGGACTAGACGCTCACTTGGCTGACAACGGTTCCAGTCCTGGACCTGGCAGCTTGAAAATTACTATGGGCACGTGTGCGTGTGCACGCATGCCCAAAATCCCGAGAGAAGAATGGAGAAGGGATTGCGGCATGGCCATCCCTCCGGGGGGGTGATTTCTCACTTTCCCTCTCTCTGTCACTTTGGCAAGTGCACATGCCCTATAGCAAAAATCTCTCAGAACATAAATAAACAAATTTTTTTTAAAAAAAGAGAGATTGATTTGGCTTAGCATTTTGGTGGTCAGAATGTCTAAAGGCCTGGCACTGCCATCAGGCTGGCTACGTCACAGCATGCAGACAGGAGCAGAGAACATGGCAGGAGAGTGCAAAGAGACCTGGGGCAGCCACCTTTTCGTCACAATCGTTCTCTTGAGAACTGACTCCTCAGTGAATGTAAGAACTCACTGGGTCACTGGGTCTTTTTTTTTTTTGGAGAGGTTTTAGCTATAGGGTGCGTGTGCTTGCCAGACAGAGAGAGAGAGAAAGAGAGACAGAAAGCGAGAAATCACCCCCCAGGGGGGATGGCCATGCTGCAATCCCTTCTCCTCCATTCTCCTCTTGGGATCTTGGGCACGCACACACATGCACCTGGCATGAGTTTAAGTCACCAGGTCCAGGACTCAAACCATGGTCAACTACATGAGAGTCCAGCGACATAGCCATTATGCCAACTGCTGGTCCCTCACTGGGTCTTAAGAGAAAGCATTAACCCATTCACAGGGTGATGCCCTCAAGTCATTGCTTACTAGGCCTCACCTCGTAAAGGTGTCACCACCTCCCAACGTCATTATGCCTGGGACCGAGTTACAAAATGTGAACCTTTGGGGGATAGACTATTACCCAAACATACAGCCCCTCACCTATAAAACTGGAGCTCCTCGCTTATAAATAGGAACCTACTCTCCAAGGGCTGGTCCAGTGTCAGCATCTCTGGGTTGTTGTTTAAAGACGTCATTCTGAGATAAACAACAAATGGTTGTTTTTGTATCTCCGCACACACATATTTATACTGGACGTGTGTATGTGTGTGTATATGTATGTATATATTCTTAAAAGTAAGATAGTGAAAGTATTTGAGGCCTAGTTGTAAGACACATTGTATCTAACCGAGGAATGAAAAATGTAGTCCTAAGAATTAGGAACCACTTGAAAGTTTTCCAGTAGGAGCAGAAAGTGCGGAAAGGGTACCGGTGTCAGCTGCATGGTGTGTAGAAGAGCTCGCAAGGGAGGAGGACATGGAGGCAGGAAGACCTGGAAGGAGGCAGCCAGTGAGGCGGTGATGGAAGCCAGGACAAAAGAGGCAAAGGGTGGCTGAGCGATTTAAAGACAATGCCCCAGACGTAAAGGTATCCCCGGTTCTCTGTCCTTTTTTTAACAAACTTTTTTTAGTACAAAGACAAAATGAGGCACCCTAGCCAGGTTGTCAAACCTCCTGACTTCCTATAGTTGAGTCCTTTATGGATATATCCGCTTGTTTAGTCAGTTCCTGTTCATTACTTTAGATCTGTGTCCTTGGCTGTTTTTCTTTCCTGGAGAAATCAGAAAATACTAGCTGTATTGGTCAGAGCAGGGTAAGCTCTAAAACAGATACCTCCCCTCTCATTCCGTGCTTTGGAGAACAAGAAGATAGTTTCTTTTTTGCTATAGGGCGCGTGCACTCGCCAGAAAGACAGAGAGACAGAGAAATAGAAAGCGAGTAATCATCCCCCAGTAAGGATGGCCACGCCACAATCCCTTCTCCATTCTCCTCTCGGGATCTTGAGCACACACCCATACACGCCCGGTGTGAGTTTAAGCCACCAGGTCTGGGACTTGAACCACAGTTGACTACATGGGAGTCCAGCGACATAACCATTATGCTAACTGCTGGTCTCCAAGAAGGTAATTTCTTACTCATGTAACGTTTAAAAGAAAGTATACTAGGTTAGTGGAAGCTCTCTTCCATGTGGTTATTCAGGGACCCAGGCGCTCTCCCTCATCTGGCTCTCCCAGGTAGAGCTCTGTCATGGTCTGTGTGTTCAAGGCAGAACATCGCCTCCACATTCCAATGGAAGGAGCAGGAAGAAGATTTGTCACTGCTGTTGCTTTGAAGGCCTCATTGTGGCAGTGGACCATATCACTTCCACTCACGCTCTCTCGGCAAAAGGTCTTGATTATATGGGGTTGCTGGGAAAGTTATGACATACTTTTATATAGAAAAATGTGCCATGACTTTCCCAATGACCTAATATATAACCAAAGATGCCAGGAGGGTGGGGAGGAACTGGCTGGAAAATGTAACGTAGCCACGTGTCCAGGAGAGGAGAAATGGATGTCATCAGGGCTTAAAGGAAATAGTAGATCTACTCTTATTTTTCCTAAAATCATCAGACCTTGACATTGAAATTGATGAGCTCTTTATATTTGATAGGTGACCGCCAACATAGACTTATTCACTTTATTTTGTGATAATCCATTTAACTTGCATTTTCTCTGCCTTCTCTTTTGAGGTCTAAACAGCATATTCAGTTATTGGAATGGTTATTGGGACATAGAAAAGCCTCATCTTGACGGTCGTCGATGGCACCACTCAGAAACTACAGACATGTAATCCACCACTGTAGATGAAGCTCATGAGGGTCCTTACACAGTGACCAATTATTAGCCTATCCTGAGGTGTCAGAATTCAGTCTTATTTCATCACTAGCAGAGCATTGTCCTAAATTAGTGGTTTTAATTGGGGAGGGGGTGATTTTGCCCCTTGGGAGATATTTGGCAATGTCTGGAGACATTTTTGTTTGTCACATCTGGGGGACGGGAGGTGCTCCTGGAATCGCCTGGGTTGAGGTCATTAATGCTACTAGAAAGTCTGCAACACACATGCATACACACACACACACACCCACACCCCTACAAAAGCACTGCTAACTCGAAATGTCAGTAGTGTGCAGGATGAGAAATCTTTTTTTAGATAATTGTTAAAACTTTTTTTTTAATTTATTTTAATTTAACCAGAGAGGGACATAGAGAGAAAAAGTGAAAAAACAAGCCACCAGGTCCAGGACTCGAACCGCAGTTGGCCACATGTAAGTTCAGCACCCTTAACTACCATGCCACCTGCTGGCCTGAGATATCTTCTCTTAAGTTTTCAATTGAATAAGGAACAGTAATTTCTCGGTTACTGTGTGCCAGGCACTGTGGAAAACTCTGAATGCGCATGGTTATGTTTTATCCTCCCAACAACCCTGTGAAGAATGAACTGTCATCCATTTTACTGGTCTTAAACCTGAGGCTTCTAGAGGGTCAATGAGTTGTCCAAGGTCCCAGCTATTACATGTTGGAATCAGGATTTAATGCCAGACATCTGAACCCAAAGATGTTCTTTTTTTTTTTTTTTTTGAGAGGTTTTCGCTATAGGGCGTGTGCGCTCGCCCGACAGACAGAGAGAGACATAGAGACAGAAAGTGAGAAATCACCCCCCCAGGGGGGATGGTCATGCCGGAGTCCCTTCTCCATTCTCCTCTTGGGATCTTGGGCACGCACGCACACGCACCCGGCATGAGTTTCAAGCCACCAGGTCCAGGACACGAACCACGGTTGACTACGTGGATGTCCAGCGACATAGCCATTACGCTAACTGCTGGTTCCCTGAACCCAAAGATGTTCTTACCCCTACACTGTGTACCCGTGGTGCCCATCCCTAACTTCAGCTAGCCATTTTTTTACATTTTTGTAGTGATTACTCATCAGAACATTCAGAATAAATAACTTCAACACGGTCCATGTAGCCAAAGCTCTTGTTAACCTTAGACTGAAAAGCCTGTCTGTCTTTTCCAGTTGTGCTAAAAAATACATAACATAGCATTTACTATTTTAACCATCTTTTAAAGTTTATAGATGACCTGTGAATGTATTGGGTCATTTATTCCCAGAACATTTTCATCATCCCAGACCAAACCTCTACATCCATAAAACAGTAACGCCCCATTCCCGCCCCTCTCCCAACCCCTGGTAGTCTGTTCTGCTTGCTTTCTGTATATGAATTTTCCTATCCTAGGCACCTGCTGTCAGTACATCAGACAGTCTGTTTGCGTCAGACTTATTTCAATCAGTGTGTCTTCAGGCTTCATCCATGTTGTTGCAGGAGTCCAGACTTCATTCTTTCTTAGACTGATTAATATTCCACTGAGCACATAAATACCTTATATATCATGTATCCATTAGTTGATCGACACTGGGTTTTTGTCACCTTTTGATTCTTACGGTTTTCCTTTTGTTTTTAATCTGAACTTCATGCCATCCCTTCTTTTTCTTTTTTCTTTGTACCATAATTGTGAATGAATGAGATTTTATATTTCCACTAGTGTTTGGGATTTTCATGACGGAGGGTTGTTGTCCTTGGGGATTCGTGATAAGGCTAGGCCCTAATGGGACCCAGGCAGCCACAGCGGCTGGGCATCTCCTTTATACCAGGAAGTACCAGGGACAGAGATGCAGAGCATGTCCTGACTGCAAGCAGCCCAGAGTTTAGTTGGGGAAACAGGTGGACGTGGATGCAATGCCGCGTCCCAGGTAGAAGAGGAACCCAAGGACGGGAGGATCAGCCCTACCTGGGGAGGTCAGAAAAGCCTTCCAGAGTGAGCAAAACATGGAACTACATTTTGAAGAATGGGGGAGGAGGGGGGGTGAGGATTCAAGGATGGGGAAAAAGAGTGAGACCAAGCAAAACATAGCCCACGTCACAGAATTTGGTCCTGTCTCCCGGAGTTGGAGCCAGGAGAGTCTTTAAGCAGGCCTGATATGGCCATTTGCTGATCCAAAGAGTGTAGGGGATGGGGCGAGGTGGACAGTGCTGGCGACTGGAGGGTAGGGCTGACCAAGGAGAGAGCCCAGGGCTGCAGCCAGTCCTGCGAGCTGGGAGGGAGGGCGCTAGATTGCAGAGAGAGCCCTGCAGCAGGGAGGACCACCCCCTGTCAGGGACAACAGCCCTATTGTGGGCTGAAACCTCAATTTCTAGCTTGGTACCATTAAACCGAACAGGAAGATTAGGCTTCTGGAGAAAGAAAAAGAAAATCTCACTGGCCACGTGAGTGCGAGCTGTTCGTGGAAAGTGCGGGTGGAGGTGCTAGCTGCATGCCCTTGTGCATCTCAGGAGAGAGGGATTCAATGTTCTGGAAGTGATATCGTATAAGTAGTAATTATCTGTGAAAGAGCAGTAAAGTCACTTACCTTTTTAGTGGTGTCCCTGCAACTCAAACAAGTGTTAGGAAGGGCTTATTTATTTTTCTAAATATATGTCTTAGTACAGAAAGGATCCTTTCATGATTGGAAAAACCACAGTGAATTTGGTCAGGCTGTTCTCGACCAGCTGTATCTGGGTTTTACACGTTCTGAAATCTGGACCAGCCGGATATCAGACGTAGGACATTTGACAGATTTGAACTTGTTTCCGAAGCTGTTGAGCAGCCTTTCCCCAGTATCATACATGCTTTACACATATTTCTTTTTTAATACAAATTTACCAGAGGGTGCATGCACCACTAGGGGAGGTGGGAGGGTACAAGAAAACACCCCCCCCAGTGGGCCTGAGCGATATCATTTGTGAGAATTAAGAACCATGTCTTGGGGCCAGCAGGTTGTGCGTGGTTAAGACGGCTGGCCTCCCACAGGGCCAAGTGTGGTTCCAGTCTCCTCTCTTTTTCTGTCTTTCTCTGGTCAACTTCAATAAAATAAAATAATGACAATGAATAAAATTACATAAAATAATTCTTTTAAAAAAAAAGGCATACCTATTCCTCAGTGCATTATTGTGTCTAAACCAAGGGAAAGAAAGAAATCACTGATTGGTCCAGCAGATAGTGTAGCAGTTACATCGTTGGACTCCCACATGGCCAACAGTGGTTCGAGTCCCAGGCCCGGTGGCTTCAAACTCACGCTGGGCATCTGTGCATGCATGCCCAAGATTCCAGGAAGGAAACAAAGAAGGGATTGTGGCCTGGTCATCCCTCCGGTGGGTGATTTCTCACCTTCTGTGCCTTTGGCAAGCACACACACCCTATAGCAAAAATCCTCCCCGCAAAAAAAAATTTGCTGACCAAGCGAGGCAGGGCAACAGCCTTTCCCATGGTAAAGAGCCCAGCGATCTCTACATACACGTTTATTTTAGGCCTGGCCTCCAAAGAAATTGACCCAAAGAAATGGTGCGCTTGTGCACAGGCCTAGTGAGCCTAATCTTTGGCTGGCTCTGTGTTATTCGGAGTTGTAGTTTTCCATGTCATCTAAATTTGTCATAATTCTCTAATGCGATAGAGTTTCAGTGAACACATATTCTGCTTTGCTGCATTTTTTCTGAGTGAGTAATCCCCTGACAACTACCAAATCTTGGCAGAAGCCAACCTGGTCATAAGTTACGTTCCACTTTCAGTGTGGTGAGACCTGCGATGCGTAACACAGCATCTTTGAATTCTGATGCTGATTTTCCCTAAAGGAAATTTGGGAGGAACAAAGGAAATGACATCCCCAAATTGAGGAGGAGAACTAATGTATTACTGTAAGGCTAAAAAGATACCCTAAATATCGATGATGAAGTCATGTCTTCAAAGTGAAAGACTGTAAACCAATTTTCGCTTTTCTCTGTGTGGCTTAAGTGGCTGTGTGGGTTCAGTTTTGCAGGAGCTAAGGTCTGTGGATTAAAAGTGTGTGGCCTTGTGTCAGGGCCCAGTTGGTTTCCATCAGCAGCCAAGCTGATCTAACTGAAAGGATCGAGAAGTTCATCTTTTTTGAAAACCAGTAAGAGTCTTCCAAGTACCCAGCAAAAGTGACTTTTCCACCCTGTTCATTAACCAGGGTTTGGATGGCCACCATGTCTTGTCTCTTGGCCAAATCCAAAACTGTGGTAACTCCAGCTCCCGGAGGATAATGTCATCTCCACTCAGCCAGCCTAACGCTTTTTCCGTCTGCTAAAATACAGAACACGGTTGCTGATTTTACTCTTTTCTCCAAAGAGCGAGAGAAAGGTTGGATGAGCTGTTGGTGTTTTGTTTTTTTAAAGAGATTTTTGCTATAGGACGCATGTGCTCACTGGAGAAACAGAGATTGAAAGTGAGAAATCACCCCCCAGGTGGAGTCCCTTCTCCATTCTTCTCTCGGAATTTTGGGCACGCATGCACACATGCATGCACGCATGCATACATGCCCAACCTGAGTTTTAAGCTGTGGGGTCCAGGATTCAAACTGCGACCGACTACGTGGGAGTCCAGCGATGTAATCATTATGCCATCCGCTCATCCGAAGCTGTTGCTTTTACTTTTAAGATTATATATTAATTAGCATTTTAAAAATCTGTTTAGCTAAACATGGTTCATATAGTCAGTTACCACAGAGTGTCTTGTAGGACTGAGACAGATACAAAGCCAAACTTTTATGGCAGTGTGTTAGGTGCGAGATAGATGTTTCTGTATCGAAATGACCTTCCACCAGGGCGTCTTTTCCTCTGGGATGGCCAAAGGGTATCGTTTCCAACAGTCACATTATGTACTCGGCTGGGCTCAGGGGTAGGGTATTACCAGCTGGTATCCTCCTCCAAGCTGGATGGCTGCATGCCGTAGGCTGCCCTCATTTCCTATTTTCTTTATAAATTTTTATTAAGATATTTACTAGTATGCCTGGGAGTTTAGAAAGCAATCAGGTAGTTGCATGATGTCTCAAACATTTGGGGAAACGATAGAGCCCGATGTATTCTTAAGAGCAAGGTCCTTCTGCTAAGCCTGTTTCTTGCTTGCCTTTCAAATGTGTTGAAAGAGAAATATGGGGGACCCTCCCCTCCTGGTTATACTATTTTTTTTTTTCACTTTTGCCATTCATGAGATTTTTTAAAAATGAAATGACATCTTTTTTTTTCCCTATTATTTTAAAGGTCTCTGGGGAACAAGACTCATGGAAGATAACAGCACTAACCGAGAGAAATACCTTAAAAGTGTCTTACGGGAACTGGTCACGTACCTCCTTTTCCTCGTAGTCTTGTGCATCCGTAAGTAGGATATTTCCTCTACCAATGGAAAAGTTTTGAAAACATTTGATCTATCAAAATCATAATGAAAAGAAATTGAGTGTATATGCGCCAGAAGGGCCAGTGTAAAAGTTTTCTTCCCGCCTTTGTTTTCGATTTTCATTAGGCTCTTGCTGATTGACTGTCTTCCTGGAGTAGAATGATTGCAAGCTCTATAAAAAAGGGGACATTTTTCCTTCTCGGCTGTACCCCCCTTACCTAAAACTGCTGGGCAATAAGAGGCCTATAAAAGACCACAAGAAAGCATGCAATCAAGTACTAAGTGACTATGGGCTTGATTTAACACAGAAAGAAAGGAAAAAGTGAAATTTATTTCCGGATTAAAATCTGTTAAGTTCCTGCGATCAGCAGATGGTGTAATGGTTACATCGCTGGACTCCCACATAGTCGACCGTAGTTCGAGTCCCAGACCCAGTGGATTAAAAGTCAGGCTGGACACTTGTACAAGTGTGCCCCAAATCCTAAAATGGGAGTGGAGAAGAAGGGATTGTGGCCTGGCCAGCCCCCATTGGGGGTGATTTCTCGCTTTCTATTTCTTTCTCTCCAGTGAGCGCATGCACCCTATAGCAAAAATCTCTCTTAAAAAGAAAGAAAGAACCTGTTAAATTCTCTCGGACCAGCAGATGGCATGGTGATTGAAGCATCTGGATCCCAGATGGCCAACCACGGTTTGAATCCTGGCCTTGCAGGTGTGAAAAGTGCTGGGCACATACACAAGGATGCCCAAATTCCCTACAGGGTAGAGAAATGGAGAAAGGTTTGCGCATGACCATGCCCCACTAGGGATGCTTTCTCTTTCTCTCCCTCCCTCTCTGACAATAACCATCCCTTAAAGCTAGCAGGTTTGGGGTGAGCAGTAGGCATGGTAAACTGTTGGACTCCCACATGGCTGACCACGGTTCAAGTCCTGGACCTGGCAGCTTGCTTCCTCTCTCTCTGTCTCTTTCTTTGTCTCTTTCTGGTGAGTGCACGTGCCCTATAGCAAATTGAATAATAATAATTATTAATAAAATTAAATAAATAATTCTTTTTTTAGAAAATAGCTAGAAGGGACCAGCAGTTGGCGTAATGGCTATGTCGCTGGACTCCCATGTAGTCGACCACGGTTCGAGTCCTGGACCCCATGGCTTAAACTCATGCCGGGCACGTGTGTGTGCATGCCCAAGATCCCAAGAGGAGAATGGAGGAAAAGGGATTGCGATGTGGCCATCCCCTTTGGGGGGGTGATTTCTCACTTTCTGTCTCTCTGTCTCTCTCTTTCTGGAGAGCGCATGCACCCTATAGCGAAAACCTCTCCGAAACGAACAAACAAAAAAGGCTAGAAGTTTTTATTATCCGGCTGTCCAGCAGGTGGTGCTATCTAACCAAGGAAATCTGTTTCTCTTGTGAAGTTAGTAAAACAGTACAGATACTGAGACTTTTAAAAGCAAAAATCAGTACTGGGTCTTTTTTAAAAAATAATTGTTTATTTCATTTATTTACTCACTTATTTTTAATTTTATCAGAGATAAACAGAGAGAGAAAGTGAGAAAGCAAGCCACCAGGTCCAGGATTCGAATCATGGTCAGTCATGTGGGAGTATCCAGCACCATCCACCACGCCACCTGCTGGTTCCCAGTACTGGATCTTGAGCTCTACAGAAAAATAAAGGAGATACATTTTTAAATAAGTTACTACTTTTTTGTTTTGTTTGTTTTTTAGTTTGCTGGAGGGTTCACGTGCTTGCCAGGGAAGGGGGAGAGAGAGAGAGAGAGAGAGAAATCACCCCACCTAGGGCAGATGGCTGTACACCCAACCCATCTCCTCCATTCTTTTGGAATTTTGGCTTGCACACACACAGCATGTTTTTTAAGCCACTGGGTTCAAGACTTGAACCGCGTAGTAGGGCCATGTAGGATCCAGCCACCCCAACCCCATGCCACCGGCTGTCTCTCAAAATTCCTTTTTAACAACAATCTCACAGGTAAAAAACTCCAGAAGGATCTATTATATGAATCAATCCAGAGCACATTCTAAGTTTATGTTCATTGAAAATAATCAGTTCAATCAGTTGGCTTTTTTTTTTTTAATTATTACCTAGAAGCACATGCACAGGGCCGGCAGGTGGCATTGTGGTTAAAGGTGCTGGATTCCCACGGAATGGCTGACTGAGGTTCAAGTCCTGGATCTGGCAGCTTGCTTTCTCACTTTCCCTTCTGTCTCGCTCTTTGTCTCTCTCAAATTAATAATAATAATAATAGCAAATGGAATTAAATAGATTTTTTTTTTCTTTTTTAAGAAAGAAGCACATGCACGTAACAAAGATAGAGGCAAGGGTAGCCACTCAGTCTCTCCTCCATTTATCTCCTCGGGATTTGGGGCATACATGCACACATGAACCCAGTGTGTTTCTCAAACCACCAGGTGTGGGACTCAAACCACACAGCCGGCCATGTGGTGCCTTAACTTCCACACCACCTGCTGGCCTGGCTCTTCACTTCTTACTCTTGCATACCAGCACTTCCCCTCGGTTGACTCTGGATTCGCAGAGGGCGTTGTCCCAGTGCCCACCGTCTATGGGAGCTGGGTAGGCGGCCCTCTCTCTGGGGACACTTCATTTTGGGGGCAGAGATCACATCTTGCTCATCTTCATGTCCAATTCCTCGCTCCACAGTGTGAACAGATTACAATCCAAATCCCATGACTCGGGTTCATTACGGTGTTTTTGTTGTTTGTTTTTTCTTGCTCATTAATGAGAGAGGATGTTGTACACAGCGGAGAGCATGTTGCACACACAGGTGAGTAACATCCTCCACCAGATGTGGGCATACTTCAGTCCCCTTCCTGCAGTCCTCCAGCCCATCAGATCCTGGGTGCTGACCAGATTGGGGATTTGAACCGTGGTTGCCATGTGGTATCTAGCTTCTCTTGAAAGCTAGTGGCACCACCGCACCACAGAGCTGGCCCCTGTACAGCTTTGAAAGGTCATGTAGACTTGAAAAGGACGGTTCTTGTCCTGATTACATGGGGTCAGAGGATGACGGGTGAGAAGCCTGAGTAGGAGGCCTGGAAATTATTCCCACTCTTCAGTTACAGAGGCAAGCTGTGTGCACAGTGTACTTTTGTGGCCTGATGGATGGCTTGAGATGAACTCCCAAACACGCCAGCATTCGGATCACTTTGGCCTACTCGTCTCCTTTAATTATCTTACCTTCTTTTGTTTGTTTGTTTCGTTTTGTTGTTGTTGCCATAGAGTGCATGTACTTGCTAAAGAAAGAGAGAGGGAAAGTAAAAAATCACCCACAAAGAGGAATGGCCATGCCACAGTCCCTTCTCCTCCATTCCCCTCTCAGGATTTTGAGTGCACATGCACTTGCACCCAGTGTGAGTTTCAAGCTACTGGGTCTAGGACTTGAACACAGGTAACCATGTGGGAGTCCAGCACCTTAACCTCCATGCCACCTGCGGGCCCAATTATCTTAATTTGTTTTGCTGCTTGAAAGGGGAAGAGGGCTGAATGAGGGAGAGATTTACTACATAGCATTTAATCCCAAAATAATTTAATGCAGGCTTAATACACATTTTATGATACCTGAAGACTATTATAGAATTAAGTAACTCTTAGTCGCTTGCTGGGTGTTCAGAACTGTGGCCAAAAAGTGTAACAGATGTTTTCTTCCTTTGTAAGCTTTTAATCAGCTAATTATAGGAATTATAGTATATTAAAGCCTGTCATCACTGGAGTCCAGCATAAGAAAGAATTGTTAAAGTGCTGAAATTTGTAATTGCTGGGTTATTCTATTCCAGGTAAAATGAAAGAACCACCATCATCAGATAGTTGTTAAGAGCCTGCCACTGTACAAAAAATTTTTAATTGCCAGAGGGCCTGGGCACTTGTCAGAGAGAAAGAGAGGGACAAGCACCCTTCACAAGGGGGCAAGACGTGCTGCAGGCTTTTCTCCGTTTCTCCATCCTGTCAGCATTTGGGGCACGCACACACATGCACTGCGTGTTTTTCACGCCAGGATTCAGAAGACAGCCAGCCACATGGGACCGGCTCCCTTGACTACTAGGCTGCAGCACTACTCTCCCCACCCCCCCCCCCATTTTATTTATTTTTATTTCTTAGTGAGTGCAAGTAAGAGAGAGACATTAGGTACCCTTGACAGGGTGTCACCATGCCCTAATCCTGCCCTCAGCCTCCCTGCCAGCCAGGATCACAACTGCACATAGGTATGCCCAGGATGTTAAGTTCACCCCAGGATCCGAACCAAGGGCTCCCACATGGTTCCAGTGTCGTGCAACAGCACCTGACCACCTGAGCCACCATGACAAACTTTAATTATTATTTTATTTAAACTCCAAAATATTCTATGAGCTAGCCATCTTACAGAAGAAGAAACTAGCTCAGCAAGTTTATGTGACTTGTAAGGTCGCATAGCGAGTAGGGTGCATGGCCGAGGGTCAACCCTGGTCTCCTCTGACCCTCTGACCTCCTAGATGATCTTTTTGCCTCTTTCCAGCCCATTGGGTGTAACCAGGGGGAGTGAACACCAGGGTGGAGCTGGAGTTAGAAGCTCCTGTGAGACATTAGCTTGTAGATGACATGGTGTAATGGCCATGTTGCTGGATTCCCATGTAGTTAACTGTGGTTCAGGTCCCTGTCCAGCAACTTAAATTCATGCTGGGCGCATGTGTGTGCGTGCCCAAGATCCCGGGAGGAGAGTAGAGGAGAAGGGATTGTAGCATGGCCATCCCCCCCTGGGGTGAGGGGGGTGATTTCTCGCTTTCTGTCTCTCTGTCTCCCCAGTGAGAACACATGCCCAATAGCAAAAATTTCTCTTAATAAAGACAAAAGATGATAGGACCAGCAGTTAGCGTAATGGCTATGTCACTGGACTCCCACGTAGTCGACCACTGTTCGAGTCCTGGAACCTGTGGGTTAAAACTCAATGCTGGCCGTGTGTGCATACATGCCCAAGATCCCAAGAGAAGAATGGAGGGGAAGGAATTGCGGCGTGACCATCCCCCCTGGGGGGTGATTTCTCGCTTTCTGTCTCTCTGTCTCTGTCTTTCTGGCGAGCGCACACGCCCTATAGCAAAAACCTCTCCAAAAAAAAAAAAAAAGAAAAAAGAAAAAGATGGTGATCTCAAAGTGATGAAGTTTAATGAAGGGTCTCTTTAGAGAGATGTGGTAGGGCTAAGGGAACCAGCAAGGACAGGGGAGGCTCTTGGGAAAGGCTGCCACCGCCAGGTTTCAGGGGACTTACTGGGGGAATGGCGTGGCGTGAATCTGGCATAGCTGTGGGGAAGGACTCCTCCCGCAGCCATGACCAAGGCTAGAGGACGCAGGTGGTGAGGGCCCAGGGAAGGAGGAAGAAACTCAGCCTCTCCCTCCTCTGGTCCCCAAAGGGCAAATGATCCCAGGTGGAACAGTCCCGAAGATCGTCCCGAAAGTCAGCCCGAGGGTGCAGAGCAGGGAGAGAAGAATGGGGTGGCCTGCAGGGAGGCTGTAGGGAGAGTAGGCGGCAGGTGCCAGCCGTGGGGTGAGGCCTCGGCATGGCCATGTTGGGGTCTGTACAGCTCAGCCTACCTGGCACAGAGGCTCTCACCCACAAGGCCAGGGAAGGTGACATTGGACAGGCACTTTAAAAGTCCCAAATATTGTGTAAAGGTGCCTGGTTTTAATTTGATACTCAATTTCACGTAAGCCAATATTAGTATTGATGTTTCAGGGCCAGCCTCATGCCACGGTTGCCCCAGTAGCCAAATCCCACATGGTCAACTGCAGTTCGAATCCCTTCCATAGGGGCTTACATCATGCCAGCACATGTGCATGCATTCTCAGAATTCTGACAGAGTATAGACATGGAGGAGAGAAGATTGCAGCATGCTTATGGCCTGTTGAGGGGATGCTTTCTCCACCACCACACCCCCCAATCTTTATGGAGAGCACCTGTACCTGGCAATTAAAGTAGTTTTTAAAAAACTTTTCTTAGAGACTTTTTGCTATAGGGCATGTGAGCTCTCTGGAGAGACAGAGAGAGAGAAAGAGAAATCACCCACCCCAGGGGGGATGGCCACGCTACAATCCCTTCTCCTCCATTCTCCTCTTGGAATTTTGGGCACGCACGCACATGAGCCTGGCATGAGTTTCAAGCCACTGGGTCCAGGACTCAAACTGCAGTTGACCTACATGAGAGTCCAGCAACATAATCCATTGGTCCCAAATTTTTAGAATATTAAAACTATATTGTATATTTCTTTCATAAGCCAGAGAGATAGGGCGCTATCCTACAGTGCCAAGGGACGGCAGGCACTGGGAGAGACCTTACATGGTATCTGTCACCCCAAACATCCCTCCACCAGGAGGACCCACACGGAGGCCTCTGGCTGCAGGCATGCATGCGAGTCCCCTGGTGGAGCTCATCCGGGCCTCTCTGTATTCCAGTGACCTATGGCATGATGAGCTCCAGCGTGTACTACTATACCCGGCTGATGTCACAGCTCTTCCTAGACACCCCCGTGTCCAAAACGGAGAACACCAACTTTAAAACCCTCTCTTCCATGGAAGACTTCTGGAAGGTATTTGCAGATGACTTTGCCAGGACCCTCTTTAGCACTGGCAATTGTTCTTGGACTCCCTAAGTTTGGTGCATGTGCCCCTACAGAGCTTGCTGTGCCTTCCACGCGGTGCAGCTGTCCTGAGTTACTAGGAGCCATTAACGCGGGAACAGGGGGAAGTTACCGTTGCTGCTCTCAGAGGGTAAACTAATATTTATCAAGAGCCTCGCTGTGCTGTGCACTGAGCTGAGTGTTTCATACCTTGCCTTCTTCTACCCCATAGTAACCGTATAAGGTCCGTGCTAATACTGTGCACCAGCTCGTAAGTGAAGAAGGTGAGATCCAGTGCTTCCATGCACGTGGCCACATGGCTGGGGACTCTGAAAAGCGGCCTTGTTTTCTTGCCTGACAGGCACTTCCTCACCCTAGTTGATAATCTATTCAGCTGCTTGTGAGTTAACGAACATTACTGGAACTTTCTGGGACGCTCTAAGGCAGTCCGTTTGGTTCCGTCTTCCTTTGGTTTTTGTGTCTTGTCTCTTTGTGGATGATGGTGTGTATCCTGGCTCCTTGAGCAATGCCCAATACAGCTAGACGTATTCCTTGAGAGTCTGCCGAGGTGAAATTCAGCACAGCTTCTTCCCAGATTGTCACAGATTCCGACACAGTAGCTGCACATGCAAGCGAGGGGTTAAGCTGACCTACAGGCTAGCTAAGGTGCTCAGAATGTTAGAAAACTGGGAGGGAAACTGGAAAGGAAATGATCGTTTTTCCCTGGAGAGATATTTTCCAAAATTCTAACTAAACCCTAGAGTTGTTTTTTGTTTTTTTGGGGTTTTTTTTGTTTTTTGTTTTTTGGTCATCGAGCGCATGTACCCACTGGAGAGACAGACAGTGAGAGGAAAAGTGAGAAATTAAGATTCTATATAAAAGTGCTTGTCCTCCAAAGCCACGCTTGCACAATGTGAATCTTTCAAGATCTCAGAGGCACGAAGCAGTCTATCTCTACTGATCATCTGATAAGGGCGACACACCAGGAAATGCTGAGCTGGTTGTGCAAACCGACAGGAGACCTCACATATGCGCAATCCCAGGGCAATACATGGCAAGGTCTGGAGAGTTCACCTTATAGCAAAAGAGCCCAGACACATGAAAGGTCCACTAGAGGGCAGACTGGGCCTTCTCGCCGCCCAGGCTCACAAAGGTGATTGTGTGGGGTGGTATTCTACTAAGGGAAAGCGGAGCTGGTCTTGGTTATGGATTTATGCAACATCACACCTCCGCCCCGATCTTCAGTCCTACAGCAAGAGTTGATGGACCCTCAGGGGGCATGGAGGTCAAGGTGCTGGATCCCACACAGCTGAATGAGAGATTTGAGTCCCAGGCCCAGTGGCTTGAAAATCACACCAGTCTTATGTGTGTACAAAATCCTGAGAGGAGACTGGAGAAGAAGGGATCGCAGCATGGCCATCCCCCCGGGGGCGACTTTTTACTTTCCTTTGTCTCTCTCTCTGTCTCTCCCTCTTTCTCTCTATGGTGAGTGCACACATACTATAGCCCCCCCCCCCAAAAAAAATGGTGCCATTTATTAAGTGGCCACTGTACCAGGTGCAGTAAAGCACCTGGGTGTGGGGGTGTTGTTTGTTTTTTATTTTTTCTGGGCAGTGAGTACATCTGCCAGAGAGAGAAAGTGAGAAATCACCTGCTGGGGGAATGGCCACACCACAATCCCTTCTCCTGCATTTTCCTCTTGGGATGTTGGGCACCCACACACACGTGCCCAGCATGATTTTCAAGCCACCGAGTCCAGGACTCAAACCACATAGTCGGCCATGTGGGGTCCAGCCATCCTAACTGCCACGCCACCTGCTAGCCCCAGAAGATGGTTTTCCCAGACTCTGGCTCTCCCTCAAGAGCCTCTGGGTCAGAAGCTCCTTGCAGCTAGCAACTGACAAAGCAAGAAACAAATTCAAATCTCCCTGACAACAAACCACTCTCACTGCTCTTATCGCCCCACTGTGTTCACGTAGTTGCTAAGCTCAAAGTCACGCACACACTCCAGGTAGGAGCGTGACAGCTGCTAAGCTAGAGAATTTTCAACAATGTTCCCTCACTTTCAGTTCACAGAAGGCTCTTTACTGGACGGGCTGTATTGGAAGATGGAGCCCAGCAACCAAACTGAAGCCGACAACCGAAGTTTCATTTTCTATGAGAATCTGCTGTTAGGGGTCCCCCGGATACGGCAGCTCAGAGTCAGGAATGGCTCCTGCTCTATCCCACAGGACCTGAGAGATGAAATTAAAGAGTGCTATGATGTCTACTCCGTCAGTAGTGAAGACAGGGCTCCATTTGGGCCACGAAATGGAACAGCGTAAGTATCTGCGACATACAGCCACTTAGTGACATCATTCACTCTCTGAGAGCTGAGAATCACCAAGAATTAGATGTCTTCAGTGACTCCTCAAAGCTTAAATTCATTTTTATAAAGGATTATTTATTCAGGGGCCAGCAGATGGCATGGTGGTTGGGGGCACCAGACTCCCGCATGGCTGACAGAGGTTCAAGTCCCAGACCTGGAAGCTTGCTTTCTCACTTTCTCTCTCTCTCTCTTGATAAATTAATAAATGAAATAATTTGTTTAAAAAAACTATGTAATTATATTAAGTTTTTTTTTTTAAATAATTATTCATTTAATTTTATTATGATGATTTTTAAATTTTTTCTATAGAGCACATGCACTCACCAGAAAGAGATAGAGAAAGTGAGAAAGTAAATCACCAGGTCCAGGACTCAAATTGTGGTCGGCCATGTGGGAGTCTAGTGCCTTAACCACCATACCGCCTGCTGGCCCTCAAAGCTTAAATTTAACCTTGGCCAAATTGGCCTTTGGTATTTAAAGTGTTCAGTACTTTTTTTTTTTTAAGTTTTTGCTATTGGGCACATGCTCTTGCCAGAGAGAAAGTGAGACATCATCGTCAAGGAGATGGCCATGCTGTAATCCCTTCTCCTCCACTCTTCTCTTGGGACTCTGGGCATGCACACACATATGCCTGGTATGATTCTGAAGCTGCTGGGTCCAGAACTGAACCCATGAAGCTGCCCATGTGGGATCCAGTGCCTTAACCCCCACGTCACCAGCTGGCCTGTGTTCTGTTCTTTTGAACTCCCTTTCAGATTCTGCATGCATGTTTTGCAAAAAAAGACAACCTAGACGATCTGATAGAATCTGCTCAGCACAGCTTAGAAGACATATGTCCATATGGCCCACAAAAAAGAAATGACTTGAGCCAGAGAAGCAGATGGCGTGATGGTTGAGGCGCTGGATTCCACATGGCCAACTTTGCCGTTCGAGTCTCGGACCCAGTGTCTTGAAAGACAGGCCAGGCGCATGTGCATAGGTGCCCACAATCCTGAGAGGAAAATGAAGGGATTGCGGCTTGGCCATCCTCCCTGGGGGATGATTTCTTACTTTCCCACTCTCTGTCTCTCTCTTTATCTCTCTGGCAAGCACACATGTCTTATGGCAAAAATCTCAAAAAAAAAAAAAAAAAAAAAAGAGAAGAAAAAAAAATTACCTGAGTCATTGAAAGTTTTGAAAGTTTTCTTTAAGGCACTTGGTCCTATTGTCACAGATCCAGTAGCATTGACCTCTAGGGTATTTCCTGAGAAATTTTCTGGTACCGAAATTCTATTGTCATTAGCTCTTACAAATGGGTTTTTGTTTAGACTGCATTATTTTATTTATTATTATTATTTTTTGGAGAAGTTTTTTGCTATCGAGCACATGCGCTTGCCAGACAGACAGAGAGAGACAGAGAGACAGAAAGCAAGAAATCACCTCCCCTGGGGGGGTGGCCACGCCGCAGTCCCTTCTCCTCCATTCTCCTCTCGGGATCTTGGGCACGCATGCACACGCGCCCGGCGTGAGTTTTAAGCCACCGGGTCCAAGACACAAACTGCAGTCGACTACCTGGGAGTCCCGCAACATAGCCATTACGCCAACTGCTGATCCCACTGCATTATTTTAAATGAGTCAGTTTTCCATCTGGCTTAAAGCCCATTCATCTCAAATGTGTGTTTATGATTTTAAGTATGTATTTGCACAAGTGCATATCTGAAGGGTTTTACTGCCCTTTCTTTTCATTTTATTTATTGTTCTTTCCATTTTTAAATTTGCTATAGGCATGTACACTCTGAGAAAGACAGAGTGATAGAAAGTGAAAAAGCAAGCTGCTAGGTCCCAGACTCGAATCATGGTCAGCCATGTGGGAGTCCAGCATCCCAGCCACCATGCAAACCGCTAGTCCCAGGATTTTTCTGCACTTTCATGTCCACAGGAAAATATCTCAGTGTTAAGGGAGGAAACTTATTATTTTCAGAAATTTTTTAGTTACTACAGAAAAATGAGAGGAGGGACCAGCAGGTAGCATAACGGTTATATCACTGGACTGCCACATAGTCAACCACGGTTCGAGTCCCAGTCCCAGAGGCTTTAAACTCACACTTGGTGTGTGTGCATGTGTGTCCAAAATCCTGAGAGGAGAATGGAGAAGGGATTGTGGTGTGGCCATCGCCCCTGAGGGGTGATTTCTCGCTTTCTGTCTCTGTTTCTCTCTGTCTCTCTGGCAAGCACATGTGCCTTATAGCAAAAATCTCTCAAATAATAAATAAATTAAATAAAAAGTAAAATATAAATAGGAGTTTTAGAGCAAAGGGACTGAGTAATCTTGAAAGATATTTTTTCCAGGTATCACACTGAGTATACTTTTATTTTTTTTAATAATTGCCAAAAGTTGTGTGTTCTCCCTAGAGAGACAGAGAGAAAGGAAGAGGACGAACTCCCATGGAGAATGGGCACACTGCAATTCCTTCTCCTCTCTTGCTCCGTTCTTTGGTGATTTTGGGCATGCACATACGTGCCTCTGGCATGTTTCTCAAGCCCACAGGGCCAGGAGTAGAACCACAGTTGGCCATGTGGGCTTTGGTTCCATTAACTACTAAACTACGGGACCAGCCTCCAACTCCAAACTTTTTGAAAGAATAATCTTCTCTTGCCACCTACTTTTCCTTATACTGATTCACCCTCTGTAGCTTCAGCCCTTGCTTTGAGATCTGGAAGGGCCATCTAGTGAGCAAATCCACAGACGAATGCTCCGTCTTCATCCCGTTCATCCCTCTGCAGAATTCTGCAGTGTTGACCACTCGCCCTTGTGACTTCGTATCACTGCATTCTGGGTTCTCCTAGCTCTGGAAACCCCTTCTCTCACTTCTCTCTCATTTGCACAATCTGTATTCAGATCTCCATCTTTTCTTTCTGTGTACTCCTACTCTTGCCATTCAGGTGGCTTCCACTCTCATTGATGACTCATCATTTCTTCAACAACTACACTCTGTCGGGTGGCACAGTGGTTAAGCGCTGGGTGTAGTGAACTGGGTCCACATGGCTGACTGCAGTTTAGAGTAAAGGGACTAAATAAATAGTCTTTTTTCCAGAAATGATACTGAGTATGCTCTCTAGAGCTCCTTTTTCTAGTTCTTGTAAAGCATAAGACCACCTATAGTCTGTGGTACCTAATAGTTGCTGGGCATCAGCACCCCAAATCCTGATGACTGGAGAAACGAAGGGGCAGCGATTGCGGTATGACCACACCCCACAGGCCCTCTGACAATGGAGCATGTACATATACCCTGTGTCAACAAGGTGCCAGGCCTTTCCCAGTGGTGTCTCCCTGTTCTAGCAGCGCCTCGGTGCTGGAATAACAAAGCAGCAGTAAAGAAAGGGGCCAGGAGTGGTAAAACGTGACGCTGTGAGGCTGCCCCATAGGGAAGGTTATAGGTTCATGTTTGGGGACCTTCCTGAATACACAGGGTGTGCACGTGCCCATGATGCAGGCTGGCTAAGGCTGGGTGTGGATCATGGCCCCAAGACTGTTGAGAACGCTGTCTCGCTGCCTCCCTCCTTGCTCTGTCTTTTCCACTCATGGGGAAAAGACTTAAAAAGAGAAAAGAGAGAGAAAGAAATGCCTGTCATCGTAGAGTTTCCATTGTAGTGGCATGAGAAAGATCTGTCTTCCATGAGCGTACCCCCACCCCCACCCCAAGCTCTGACAGTTCATCATGCCCCAAGCTGAACTCATCGGTATCTTCCTAAATCTGCTCTTCTTCCTGTTTGTGGCACCATCGTCTTCCCATTTCCCAAGAGCGGCTCCAGAGTCATTTTGCTCCTTTCCCCCAGCTTCTGAGTCAGTTGCCAAGATTTGCTGAGTCATCCCAGTGGCTCTCACTTGGGTCCTCCTTTCCCTTCCCAGGATCACTGCTCTAGTTCAGGTCTCATCCCCTTCGGTCAGTGCAGGCTCTGCTGATGGGGCTGTGTTGGGCTCCCCAAGGTCACCCCCAGATTCAGTGACTCTCCAGAAGGACTCAGGGGCCTCAGCTAGAGTCAGCCTCACACTCAGGTTCGTAGTGAAAGAATACAGACAGAAGCAGCAGAAGGGACAGGCATGTGGCAAAGGCTGGGGACCAGGTGTGGGCTTCCAGGAGGCCTCCCAACAGGCTCCAGGACGTGCTTACATTCCTCCAGTGACAAGGTGTAGCCACACGTGCAAAATGTGTGTCAGAGTAGCCATGAGACCCCGTGCCCAATGTGGTTACGGGGGCTGGTCATGTCACCCTTTACCTGCCCTATGTGGAATTCCTGACTCCCAGACAGAAAGCAGGGGCTGTATAAGCCTCCTTGCTTTACAGACAGGCTGTCTGTATAGCAGCGAGCTACACTCCCAGAGACCCTTTGTACCAGTGTCGGGAGCTGTTTCCCTGTCGAGTTTCCAGACGCCAGCCACGGTCCAACCCTGCTAGTAGGCCTCCCTGAAGAAGGGCCATCAGGCCTGCTGTAAGTCCTTTCTGCATCTCAGCCCTCTCCCCCTCCCCTAGCCTTCCCTGCTGCCGCCAGAGTAGCCCAGCTCGGGCTCACAGACACCTACCCTTCAGTGATGCCTCACTCTTGTCCTTCCCTGTCTGAGCACCGTCTACCACACGGCCGCCTTTTCAGCATACAGAAGCCCTCCTAACTGCTCAGGGGCACCGTGGCTTTCTCTGGTCCTGCATGGCTCAGGCTTGACGGAGCTCTTCCTGTCGCCGCGAGCAAGTTCAAACCCTGCTTACCTTTCACAGTCCGGGTCCAACCAGTCTTCTCCCCACGCCTCCTCTGATCCACCTCCGCCATGAGTGGACCCCCAGGTAGGGAGAGCTTTCCTGTGACCTGCCAATGTAATTTCTTTATACTTCTCTTTTAGTTCTTACCATCATCTTCCTTGTGCTTTAAATGTTTTGTTTTGTTTTGTTTTGTTTTGGGTAGAGGATGCATGTGCTTGCCAGAGAGAGAGAGAGAGAGGGAGGGAGGTGAGAAATCATCCCCCAGAGGGGGTGGCCACACCGCAATCCCTTCCCTCCATTCTCCTCTCAGGATTTTGGGCACGTGCAAACACTCACCTGGAGTGATGTTCAAGCCACTGGGTCTGGGACTCAAACAGTGTAATCGGCCATGTGGGCTCCAGCCACCTTAACTTCTATGCCACATGCTTGTCCCATATTGTAATTGTTTAATTACAACTTTTCTCTCAATACTTTTTATAAATTTGGGAAGGACTGGATCTGGGTTCAGCTTTGTATTCTCATTAGTGACACAGAAGCATCTGGTTCCTGAGAGATCCTTTGTAAATATTTGTAGATTGTGTTCCCAAATGCTGGACGGTGTGAGTATTTATTCAGCTCAGTTTGGTTCAACATGATGAACTTGTTCCTCTGGGCTATAATTTTCTTCGAGAGCCCAGAATCCTTTAGGATGCCAGAGATCCCCGAGGAAGGCAACATGTAAACTTAAGACCTACAGCACAGGCTCTGAAGACAGACCACCCTGCTGCAGGCTTCGACCCCAATCTCAAAGTTTAGAGACTAAGTTGACACCACTAAGTCTCAAGGTCTTGATTCCTAATATAGGGCCAATAGCTACATAAGAATGAAATAAGAAAATGCCATTGAGGGGACCAGCAGATGGTGTAATGATTGCGTTGCTGGATTCCCACATAGCTGACCACAGTTCAAGTCCCAGACCCGGTGGCTTAAAACTCACCCCAGGGACATGTGCATGTGTGCATGTGCAAAATCCTGAGAGGAGAATGGAGGAGAAGGGATTGCATTGTGGCCATCCACCCGGGGAGTGATTTTTCGCTTTCTGTCTCTCTGTTTTTCTGTCTCTCTGGTGAGTCCACATGCCCTATAGCAAAAATATCTCTTTAAAAAAAAAGAAAGAAATGCCTGCCCTTCCATGGCCTACAGCCCAACCCACATGACCAGCTGCTCCCATG
>NW_006159556.1:3180681-3199375 GCF_000334495.1 Tupaia belangeri chinensis | reverse complement strand
GTTGCTGGATTCCCACATAGCTGACCACAGTTCAAGTCCCAGACCCGGTGGCTTAAAACTCACCCCAGGGACATGTGCATGTGTGCATGTGCAAAATCCTGAGAGGAGAATGGAGGAGAAGGGATTGCATTGTGGCCATCCACCCGGGGAGTGATTTTTCGCTTTCTGTCTCTCTGGTGAGTACACCCACCTTACCACCCTATGGTACAAAACTAAAAAAAAAAAAAAAAAAAGAAATGGTATATTTTTTTTTTGCTATAGGGCGCGTGCGCTTGCCAGACAGACAGAGATAGACAGAGAGATAGAAAGCGAGAAATCACCCCCCATGGGGGATGGCCACGCCGCAATCCCTTCTCCTCCATTCTCCTCTTGGGATCTTGGGCACGCACACACACGGGCCTGGCGTGAGTTTAAGCCACCGGGTCTGGGACGCGAACCATGGTCAACTACGTGGGAGTCCAGCGACATAGTCATTACGCTAACTGCTGGTCCCAAGAATACCATTTCTGAAGGACCGTGCGAAGCACCTACCCAGCTTGAAAAGGCTAATTTTATGTATTGCATACTTTTTCTCGCCAAAGACAGGCTGTGTCTGCAATTGCCACGAGCGTCCTACTGATTTTCCTGTTTATTTGTTTTTGTTATTAGTTGGATCTACACAAGTGAAAAAGACTTGAACGGGAGTAGCCACTGGGGAGTAATTGCAACCTACAGCGGAGCTGGCTATTACCTGGACTTGTCGAGAACAAGAGAGGAGACGGCTGCCCAGATTGCTAGCCTCAAGAGGAATGTCTGGCTGGACCGAGGAACCAGGGCAACGTTTATTGACTTCTCAGTGTACAACGCCAACATTAACCTGTTCTGCGTGGTCAGGTGTGTGCTGAGCTTCTGCGTGGCTGGATGGACGTCCTATCCTGAGATAGGGCAGAAAACCCTCCCAGCAGCTGGCTAAATGAGAGTTCCAAAATTAGGGCTAATAGCAAGGAAGGAGTGAAAACCGAAAGTTTAGGTGAATAAAGATCTTTGAGGGGAGTGAGAATCCTTGAGTGTTATGAATTGGAAAGAACTTTAGGTCGGGTCCACATTCACCCAATTGCTGGGCCTCTCCAGAAAAAGCATTATGTTTTCTAGCATCTTCACCATTATGAGGGTGATCCGTACTCTATGCTTTGTCACCAAGCCCCTGCCATCAGTCTTTTTTTTTTTTTGGAGAGATTTTTGGTTTTTGCTATAGGGTGTGTGCACTTACCAGAAAGACAGAGGCAGAGAGACAGAAAGAGAGAAATCACCCCTGGGGGGGGGATGGCTACACCGCAATCCTTTCTTCTCCATTCTCCTCTCGGCATATTGGGCATGCAAGCACATACACCTGACATGAGTTTAAGCCACTGGATCTGGGACTCAAACCACAGTTAACTACATGGAGTCCAGCGATATAGCCATTATGCCAACTGCTGGTCCCATGCCCCTGCCATTAGTCTTGATCCATGTTCCTAAGGGTCCTGCTCCCAGATGGTGTATGCTGTTAAAAATATGAGTCAGGGGCATGGTGGCACCTTCCCGATGGCAAAAAACAATGGAGGCTGGAGGATTGTGGCATTGAGTCCATCTCTGTATGTGTGTCTCTCAATATTTTTTTTAAAAAAAGAAAGGAAAAACAATACCATGAGCCAGTAGTTATGGCTATACCTGAGGTCCAGGAGGAAACCCAGTTTCCTGCTCTGCTCAAAATCCACCAAAGGCTTATCAAGTTCCTTCCATAGATCCTGCCATGTTGCCACCATGGCCACTTTGGGAGATAGAAAGGAAACTGGCAAGGATTCCATTGGCTTGTCTGAGGCCTCGTTTATTCATTCATTCAGCAAACATTTACCGGACGCTGCATATGTGTCAGACGCTGTTCTGGGATCTTGGGAGACCTCCCTGAACAAAGCAGAGATCCCTTCCCTTACAGAGCTTGCTTTCCACCAGGAAAAGAGAAAGCGGCAATCAGTGATAAAAGAAATGTCTTGTAAGTGTGTTATAAGTGCAACAAGAAAAAAGATCAGTGCAGGGAGGATCCAGGAGTTATCCCCTTTCACCTTTCTGGTGGACTTGTCGGGAACACGCAGACCACCACTTAATGACCTGCACATATTTACATGCAAGATTAAGAGGGATGTTTTGTTCATAAGAGCCTGACCTCATCATGATTTTTTTTTTTTTTTGGAGAGATTTTCACTGTAGGGCGCGTGCACTCGCCAGACAGAGAGAGACATAGAGACAGAAAGCGAGAAATCACCCCCCGGGGGGATGGTCACGCCGCAATCCCTTCTCCTCCATTCTCCTCTCGGGATCTTGGGCACGCACGCACACGCGCCCGGCGTGAGTTTTAAGCCACCAGGTCCAGGACACGAACCACGGTCAACTACGTGGGAATCCAGCAACATAGCCATTACGCTAACTGCTGGTTCCCGCCTCATCATGATTTTTGAGGATTAAACTCAACCCTGCTTTATATGGCTAGTTGGATTGTCCCAGTCCTTGTAGTTAACAACTTTTATAGAAAATAGCACATGAAATCCATAAGCAGTCATTCTTAGAAATGGGTGACTATGTATTGCAATTATTATTGAGCCTTTCTTCATGATTCGGTGAGGACAGGAACAGGCAGGCAACTCTGACCTTTAACTATCTATCTATTTACAGAAGATCTTGAGCATGTCTTTTGCTTCCTCCTAATACTTTAAGGTTAAAGATGGTCGAGACGATGACTTTCCACTATTTTCTAGGTGTCTGGGAGTGTTAACAAATGCAGGGCCAGAATGGGCCAGAGAGAGATGACTTGACACACACAGGCCACTTCCTTCCCCTCTGGGTTCCCACCGAGGCTGTCACGAGGCTTTTTGCTTCAGTATTGCTCCCCTGAGCTTTTGTTCTCACCCCTAACCTCCAGCATGTTGAATAGGAAAAGGAGGAACTGACAGTGAAGTGGAAGAATTGCCAGGCTGCTTTGACCAGTTCTACTTTGCCACAGTCCCTGCCTTCACTTGATTATTGCTCAATGCCTGGGTCCTGCATGCCCAGTCTGTCACCGCAGCCCTATCTGTAACGGGAGAGGCCTTTTAGCTGGCTAAAGAGCTTTTTGAAAGTCTTCACATTTAAAAGCTAGAAAATCGAGGCCAACAGGTGGCATGGTGATTAAGGTATTGGACTCCCACATGGCTCACTGTAGTTCGAGTCCCAGACCCAGTAGCTTACTTTCTGCCCCTCTCTGGTGAGCACATGTGCCTTATATCAAAAACCTAAAAAAAAAAAAAAAAAAAAGAAGAAGAAGAAGAAGAAAAGAAAATTAGTAAAAGTAAATACCTACCTTTTTTCTTTTTGGAGAGGTTTTTGCTATAGGGCACATGTGCTTGCCAGAAAGACAGAGAGAGACAGAGAGATAGAAAGTAAGAAATCATCCCCAGTGGGGATGGCCATACTGCAATCTCTTCTCCTCCATTCTCCTCTTGGGATCTTGGGCACACACACACACACACGCCCAGCATGAGTTTAAGCCACTGGGTCTGGACTCAAACCGCAGTCGACTACATGGGAGTTCAGCGACATAGCCATTACGCTAACCGCTGGTCCTGATACCTAATTTTGTTTTTAAAGAAGTTAAACTATTCTATTTTCTACTAGAAAATAGAATTTTCTAATTAGATAGGGGTCACTGTACCAGTAAGTGCATCACTTTACTTTCTCAGGGTAATACCTACAGAATGGGAATTGTTTTCTTAAAAAAAAAAAAAATCCTACATTTGATTATATGAAAGCACTGAAGATGAGGGCCCTCAGTATGAGTGCAGAACAACGCATGGTAATGTCTCAGACAAGCAGACGTTTATCGAGCACCGTACCTACTGATTAACGATAAGGCTCAGTGAAGGGGTGCAGAAGGTTCCCTGGAGGGCAGTCTCATACTAATTAGATGTCACCTAATGAATGAATGAGAGACTCAGTCCCTGTATTTGTGTATGTCTTTGGCGTATATCCTACTGCTCAGTTAGGTCACACACTGTGAGCACGCAGCTTCTAATTCTGTAATAGCCTTCACTTTGCCTGTTAGAATGACTGGCATTTAGAAGAAGTCCTAGAAAGGCTGTTTGTTTATTAAATTTTACATTTAAAAAATGGTACAGTGGGCCAGCAAGGTAGTCAGGTTAAGATGCTGGATCCCACATGGTTAAGTATGCAGTTCAAGTCCCAGACCCGGCAGCTTGGAAGACATGCGAAGTGTGTGTGCGTGCATGCCAAAAGATCCCAAGAGGAGAGTGGAGGAAAAGGGATTGCATGTAGCCTTCTCCCTGGGGAGTGATTTCCAACTTTCTCTCTCTCCTTCTCTATTTCTCCCCAGCAAGCACACATGCCCTATAGCAAAAAACTATTAAAAAAAAAAAAAAAAAGTACTGTGTTTTGAGCAGTATGAATACCAGAAGAGTAAAAGAAAGACTAAGGAAGAAATAGTCACTTTGAGGTCTAAGAGAGATTAGGAAGTCTTGCTTCTTTGGTGGCACAAACTTCTACAAGTCGAGAATTACTAGCTGTGATAAAAGTGTTCTGCCCCCAGTCTGGGGGGACTGGTGGGAGCAGTTCCATTACCTTATAGTGCAGGAGCAGACTAGAGGGGCATCCTTTCCTGGCTACATGCGTGTGTTTTGTCACCACTGCTGTTAATTTCACCTGTTCTTATTGCAATACAGGTTACTGGTTGAGTTCCCAGCAACAGGCGGTGTGATTCCATCTTGGCAATTCCAGCCTGTGAAGCTGATCCACTATGTCACAACTTTTGATTTCTTCCTGGCCGCCTGTGAGATAATCTTTTGTTTCTTTATCCTTTACTACGTGGTGGAAGAGATATTGGAAATTCGCATTCACAGATTACACTATTTCAGGAGTTTCTGGAATTGTCTGGATGTTGTCATCATCGTGGTAGGTTTGAGAACACCACCCAAATTCCCTACTCTGTTCTAAAAGCCTATTGATCTCCTCAGCACTGTGCTGTGTCTTGTTTTGTTTTGTTTTTAAGAGAATTTTTTTGTTATAGGGCACATGCACTCACCAAAGAGATGGAAAGCGAGAAATCGCCTCTCAGGAGGGATAGCCACGCTGCAATCCCTTCTCCTTCATTCTCCTCTCAGGATTTTGGGTGCACACAGGCCCAGCGTGAATTTTCAAGCTGCTGGGTCTGAAACTCGAACTGTGGTCAATTACATGGGAGTCTAGTGACATAACCATTATGCCATCGGCTGGTCCCAGCACTGTAGATCTTGATAGTCCCAAAAGAAAATCTGAAAGTTCCCCCTCAATTTGTTAACTTTGGGGTTACAAATTATTTTCTCATTTTGCGTGAGTAACCTTCCTGAATAAGGAGAGGCACAGGGCCAGCAGGTGCCGTGGGGGTTAAGGCACTGGACGCCCACATAGCCAACTGTGGTTTAAGTGCTGGACCCAGTAATTGAGAATCATGACAGGCATGTGTGTGCGTGCCCAAAATCCGGAGAGGAGAATGGAAGAGAAGGGACTGCAGCATGGCCATCTTCTGGGAAGTGATTTCTCACTTTCCCTCTTTCTGTCTTTCTCCAGTGAATGTATGTGCCCTGTGGCAAAAACCTAAAACTAAACCAAATAAAAGAAATGAGAGGCATTTACAGTTAGTACTCAACCACACTAATAATGAGAGTAACTTAGTAGTTCATATTTGGCATGGCATGTTATATGAAATGTGAGGGAGAAGATAACGTTTTATGTGTTTTTTGCTGATGATATTTTTTCTTCAACTACTTCATTTGTGTTTTTCACATATGTGTAAAGTTATGCAAGAAGAAACAGCCTAAAAATATTTTGAACAGTAGGGAAAACTTCATGCAGTTTAAAACTTCTAGCCCACCACGTGTAAAATGTGCATTCATCTGAGTTTCCTGTACAAAATGCGAGAAATCCTAAGGCAGTGTTCTGGTCAAGATTATGTTACGGTCGTAGATGCCATTCCTGCCCCGATTCTGTTACTAGGTTGCTGGGAAAGTCATGATGTATTTTTCTATGCTTTTCTATGCATAAATGCATCATAACTTTTCCGATGACTCAATAATTGCTAATACTTGTTTAAGATTTCAGTATAGGGGGCTGGCAGGTGGCATGGTGGTTAAGGCATTGGACTCCCACATGGCCAATCACAGTTCAAGTCACAGACCTGGCGGCTTGCTTTCTCACTCTCTGTCTCTATCTGCTCAAATTGAAAATTTTCTTTCTTTGTTTTTAATTAATTAATTTTTAATACACAATTTCAGTATAAAAATGAATTTTTTGCAAGCTTAACTCCCTTGGTATTAACAGATAACATAGCACCAAGTGCTACTATGTGTTTAAACATTTAACAAAATGCTTAATTGCTAGATGCTTAAAAGTTTTGATTGGCATAGCTACGTTATGTATTACTTGATGTCCATCCTTCCTTCTGTCCTGTGCTAAGAAAGACCCTCTGAATTCTTTTTAAGTTAGGCACTACCCAGTTAGCATTCTCTCTTCCATGAGCTTTCCTCATGAGACTTATTCCTTTTTACTTTTAAAAACATATGTGGCCTTTATGAACCATTTACATCAAGTTATTATTATACCGTTTCCCACTTTAATTCACTGATAAAATATGGAAAATATAGTATTCGTAGGTGAGTGAATAACACTTCAGGCATGAAAAAGAACTACATGGGCCTATAACATGGCAATAACAACACTAGCAGAAATAATAATGATAGTAGTAATAATAATATTAATGGCCAATACTTTAGAAGCTACTGTGTGTTGGGCCCAGTTCCAAGTGCTTTTCATACACAGAAGTTTATTTAATTCTTACACTAACCCTTCTAACCACTCTGTCTCTCAAGCCAAGGTACATGTGTTTCAGAAAGAACTTTTACTGAAAATAAAAATTCCTATAAAAGAAACATAGTGTGGAACCCCCTGGGCCCTAATGCAGTTAGAAGTATATCCTACCCCCCAAAATGAAGCACATCCTACTTTTATGATGGCCAGGTAATATCGCACATTTACACGAATCAAGGTGAACCCTTGGTCCCCAATTCCCAGTGTATTAATAATGAGTTACAAAAGGGTTTCAGTAGGGAAGGAAGCAGGAGACGATAATATTAGAAATAGGTTTTTTTTTTCCATTTTCATTCATTTACTTTTTATTATTTTAAATCCTTGAGGGGTACAGCATCATAGGGACTCTGTGTCCAGTGGCCTTAACAGGAAGGTGCTTTGGAATTTGGCTCAAGCCATGCCTGTTTCCATGGGCATGTGAGTAAGCTTTCCTCACATTCCTCTGGTTTTATTCGAGTTGCCACCAGGAGTCACTGTGTTGTTTTTTTGCTTTGCACACATAAGCACACCTCTTGCCTAAATAGAATTCCATTTCATCTCGGGCATAAACACCTTCAATTTTAAAAAGAACTGTGTTCAGGACCAGCAGTTGGCATAATGGCTATGTCGCTGGACTCCCATGTAGTCAACCACGGTTCAAGTCCTGGACCTGGTGGCTTAAACTCACACCAGGCACGTGTGCGTGCATGCCCAAGATCTCGAGAGGAGAATGAAGGAGAAGAGACTGTGGCATAGCCATCCCCCTGAGGGGTGATTTCTCATTTTCTGTCTCTGTCTCTCGCTGTCTTTCTGGTGAGCCCACGCACCCTATAGCAAAAACCTCCCCAAGAAAAAAAAAAAAAGAGAGAAAAGCTGTGGGCTTTGGTTCCTGAGACCCTGCTTATAGCCAGCAAAAATGAGCTTGGACCATAGCCTTCCAGACATAGTTGCCTTTTAGAAGTCCTGTTCTCAGCAGGCCTCCACAGTCACCAAGATGGCGGATGGAGTAGAAATAATTTTTCAAAATATTTCTGTACTGAGTGATGGCAGACTGCAGTCCATATATGTTAGAAGTTCTCCTAGCACATAATTATCATTTGGAACTCTTAAGCATGGTTTATATGGATTTATATGGATTTGAGAGGTTTTTTGCTATAGAGCACGTGCACTTGCCAGACAGACAGAGAGAGACAGAGAGACAGAAAGCAGGAAATCCCCCCCCGGGGGGTATGGCCACGCCGCAATCCCTTCTCCTCCATTCTCCTCTCAGGATCTTAGGCACGCACGCACACGTGCCCGGTGTGAGTTTTAAGCCACCGGGTCCGAGACTCGAACCGCGGTCGACTACGTGGGAGTCCAGCGACATAGCCATTACACTAGCTGCTGGTCCCGATTTATATGGATCTGTTTACAGTGAGGTCATTGAGAATACTGTTCCTGACATGTGTGGTATTATGTTAATTCATAACAGATTTTGTTTTGTTTTGTTTTAATCAAATAACTTTAATATCAATAAAAGACTAGTCAATGGCAGTCAACTTTTTTGGTAATTCATGCCTATCAGTGAAAATCAGTGACCATCCACCCTAATGTACTTATTTATAAATTATACGTGTGTGTTGGTATAACAGATTGATCTGGAAAAACATACACATACATAGAATTTTAAATATTAGAATGAAAATAAGTACAAATATAATTTTTTGTTAAAAAATATTAATTTTCTTTTTATTATTATTATTTTTAATTTGCTTCAGGGCACACGCACCCACCAGAGAGATAGAGAGAGAGGGAAAGTGAGAAAGCAAGCCCCCAGGTCCTGGGACCCAAACCATGGTCAGCCATGTGGAAGTCCAGCGCCTTAACCACCACATCACCTGCTGACCCCACCCATAGAATTCGGATACCTTCTTACCACCCACCTACAAGTTTTTAGATTCCTTTCCCACCTGCCAGTGGATTTCCTTGGACCCTCTTTGGGAATCACTGGAAAAACAGCTGATAAGATCATGGAAATGGAGCTGAGCCTACAGCATTTTGCAAGTTTTTCTTTGAAAACTTGCTTCACTGTTCTTTTTATGTTTTTAACTCTTGGTCCTGCCAAGACAACAGTTCAGACAGTGTACTGTTGGAAAGAACAAGGAAGGGCTGCTGGAATCCCACTTCTCCTTTGAAACATTCTTTCAGTACGGGCGTGCTTTCTGCTCACTCCCAAAGCGTGCCCCAGGCTCCTTTCTATGAAAAAGCTTTTTGTTTTACTGTCCCAAATTTGCTGAAGTCCACCCAGAACTTGGGGGAAAAAAATTATATTCTAATGTAACGGCATCTTGAAGTCACTATGAAATGACTTCTATTTTCTCTTCCGGCCTCTCTGACAAATACTCTGACGTTGGCAGGCTTACGTCACTCACATCGCTCTGCCATTTGTTGTAAGCAATCGTCTTTTTTTAATTACTATTTTTTAAAGAATTATTTATGTAATTTTTATTTATGCATTCATTTATTTTAATTTGACCAGAGAGAGATTGAGAGAGAGAGAGAGAGAGAAGGAAAGTGGGAAGTCAAGCCAGCAGGTCCAGGACTTAAACTGTGGTTGGACAGGTGGGAGTGTCCAGCACCTTAACCACCACACCACCCACTGGTCCCATCAATAGTCTTTTAAAACCAGTAGAACTGCTGAAGAATGACTATTAAGAAACTGAAACTCAAATAATCGTGCTAATAGCTGGTTTCACAGGGTGCAGATGCGCTCACTGGGTTTCTGATCCTAGCTAAGAAAACGTCAGCAGTATGTCGTTTTACTTGTTTTATGGTCATGCTCAACGCTTTCATTCAGGTGACTTTGATGAATCCCACTGGGTAAGTTTAATAATGAGCCCTAGAATTAAAACAGGAATGAAGGAGGTCAGCAGTGGCATGGTGGTTGAGGCACTGGACTTCCACATGGTCAACTACAGTTTGAGTCCCAAACCTGGAGACTTGCTTTCTTATTTACCCTCTCTGTTTTTCTCTGGTGAGCACAGGTACACTATAGCAAAATTTAAAATAATTAATAATAAATAAATAAGCTTTTTTAAAAAATTGATGAAGATAGTCATTTTAAGGTAAATTATGTATTTCTTTTTCTTTTTTTTTTTAAGAGATTTTTGTTATAGGGTACATGTGCTCGCTAGAGAGACAGAAAGAATAGAAAGCAAGAAATTACTTCCCCGGGGAGATGACCACACCACAATCCCTTCTCCTCCACTCTCCTCTTAGGATCTTGGGCACATATGCATATGCTCCCAGCATGAATTTCAAGCCACCAGGTCTTGAACTTGAACCACAGTCAGCCATGTGAGAGTTTAGCAATGTAACCATTATGCCTTCTGCTAGTCCCAGGTTATGTATTTGTGAAACACAGTATTAAAATATAAACCTTTTGCTTTCCAGCTATCAGTGGTAGCTATAGGAATCAACATATACCGAACTTCAAATGTGGAGGTGCTAATGCAGTTTCTGGAGCATCAAAATACCTTTCCCAACTTCGAGCATCTGGCGTACTGGCAAATACAGTTCAACAATATTGCTGCTGTCACGGTATTTTTAGTCTGGATTAAGGTAACTTATAAATTTCAGGTCCTAGATTTTTAACACCTTTTTTTATTATTATTAACATGAACCATCCAAAACTTGAATTTGGGGGACTTGAATTTGTTTTTGTGGCTGAGTTCAAGTGGCCAGCCAAAGCCATTCCACGCTTCCATTACATGTAACATAAAGCAAGTTAGTGGAACTCCCCCGGGCGTTGGCTCACTCTGAGTGGTGCTACTTACGCTACTTGCATTCTTCCAGGCCTGTCCCTGTAGGTTTCCTTGAACAAATACACCAGGAGGCCTTTCAGGAAGTCCACTGGAACCCGAGGTCCCGCCTTGTCTGACATAGGGCCAGGTGTGAGTCTCCTGATTTGGGGTGACCAGGTGAAGGAGAAGGAACTGAGAGAAAGGAGAAGGATGGGACGGCGAGAGATGCTGGCTGCTCTTGGAAGTGCTGGGGGGAGGGAATTGCCTCTTTCTGGTGGAGGTAGTAAGGAAGCTTTAGCAAAAATTGGGGTTGGAATAAGCCCCTCTTCCGAGTAATTCCTTCCTCACTTACTTCCTCATTTTCTGCAAGCGTAATGTGCATTTCTATATGTGTGGAAAGTGAAGACACTTCATATACAATGAGCCCCCATTCTGGAGATGCAGGCAACATCAGTGATCTCAAGAAAGCTGCCAGCCTGTCACCAGCTCCGGCTCCACGACCCTGTGTCCAGGCAGTAGCTACTAGCCACACCTGGCTATTTAAATTAAATTGGAATTACTTAAGATTAAATACAATTAAAAAATCAGTTCCCCGGCCACATTTTAAGTGCTCAATGTAAGTGTAGCTAGTGGCTCCTGCACGGAGTACTTCAAAGCATTCGTGGAAATATAGGCTTAAAGGATAAATTTATTGTAGTACCAAAAAAAAAAAAAATTGAGGTGCAGTCAGGATTTTTTCATAATGCTCATTTTCCATGAACTTTTTGAAGCCTCCTCGCCTCCTATTTGACAGTGGAGACATGGGACATTCCCATCATCACAAAAACGTCTCTTGAACAGTACCGTGCTAGAAGGCCGCCACCAACAGTGAGGTTTTTCCGAGAACTGGTTCACACCTGGAAGGCCTGGGGGTTATCAGAGAGCTTCGACCGCCTCCTCTGTCTCTCAGGCTTGTTACTCGGTTGAGTACTTATTCAAGAGAAAACAGCACTGAAGCACCAAGCCTTTATCATAAAATAGTCACGATAGTCAAAATCGCAAATGAATAGAACATGTATTAGGAAATGTGATTATAACAACCCTCAAAAAAAGTTCTGTGGCTTGAGAACCAGCAGTTAGTGTAATGGCTATGTCACTGGACTCCCACATAGTCGACCGCGGTTCGCGTCCCGGACCCGGTGGCTTAAACTCACGCCGGGCGCGTGTGCGTGCGTGCCCAAGATCCCGAGAGGAGAATGGAGGAGAAGGGATTGCGGCGTGACCATCCCCCCTGGGGGGTGATTTCTCGCTTTCTGTCTCTCTGTCTCTCTCTGTCTGTCCGGCGAGCACACGCGCCCTATAGCAAAAACCTCTCCAAAAAAAAAAATTCCTGTGTTTGGAAAACAACTGCCCATACCAGAGACAGTGTGGACAAAGCAGAGGGGGCGGAGGGGGGGAATTGGCAGAGGGCAAGAGGTAGGGAATCAAGGGAGAAAAAAGGTGAAATATATAAGAAACAAGAAATAGAAAATTATTTGTTGATGGTAACAGGTATGATTATGTCCTTGACTTGGTTAATATACAATGTTTACTGGATGGAAAATCTCATTCTGTATGCTGTCTTCATGTACACTGAATGGCTATAAGTAAATGAATTAATTTTTAAAATAAATAAAAGGGAAAAAATAATCAGACTAAACTTAAAAAAAAAATGTGAATGTCTGTGGCCGGAAACAACTTATAATTCTAGAGTCCTTTCCCACATGTGCTCAGGGCGCTGTGTTTTATTTAGTGCTTCGGTTGGAAACAACTTTCCCAAGAACTTTCCCACTGAATCTTTTAAAGCAGGATGCTGCCTTCCCTCCGCAAATTCCCCCGTGTGTTCTTCACCAAGGCTTGCGTCGCTTGCTGTGCCCTGTGGGCCGTGAACTGCGCAGTTTGGGCAGCCATCCTCAGTGTTTGGTCTATAAAAACGCCCATGTTGGGGCCAGCAGGTGGTGTGGTGGTGAAGGGCACTGGACTCCCACATGGTTGACCATGGTTTGAGTCCCAGACGTGGTAGCTTACTTTCTCATTTTCTCTCTCTCTCTTTTTCTCTTTCATTCTCCCTGTCTCGCTGTCCCTCTCTGGTCATATAAAAATAAAAATGCCCGTGTTGCCTTTGCAGGCGGACAGAGCTGGGTTCCATTCCTGATGCCGAGCCCCAGTTGACTCCTGGGTTAGAAAACCGTGTTTTAATCACTGTGGAGATTTCAGGCACTGTACATGAAGCCCTCCCACATAGTAAATGCATGATAAAGGATAATTAATAATAATGTGAAGCAGTGTTCCCCATTTTTTTAAAAATTAGATTTCATTGTGTTTTTTTCTTTTTATTTTTTAATATGCCAGAAGGTATGAGTATTTGCAGAGAGAGTGAGAAAGAGAAAGAGAGGGAAAGTGAGAAAGAATACCCCTTAAGGCAAGATCATGCCACAATCCCTTCTCTTCTGTCTCCCTGCTTTTGGGATTTACAGCATGCACATTCACGTCCCCAACCTATTTCTCAAGCCACCAGGTCCAAGGTTTGAACCATACAGTGGGCCATCTGGGATCTAGCAGCCTTAAACACCATGCCATGAGCTGGCCCTTTTCTGTCTTTTATTTTAATCCTGGGGTGGGGAGACATCACTAGTCATTTTGATTATAATTAAGCCTAGTTTCCTTATGTTGCAGTCATTGTGTAAAGGTGACCATGAGGGCGGAAGCTCTGCTCTGTTCACTGCAGCATCCCCAGCTCCACGAGGGTCATGTGCATGGGAGGCCCTCTCCAAATACTTCTTGAATGAGAGAATAGAAGTTGCTGGGTTTGGGAAGAAAAAAGAGCAAGTCATTTTTCTTTTCTCTCTCTCTCTCTCTCTCTTTCTCTCTCTCTCCCCCTCTCTCTCTCTTTTTATTGTGATAAATATACATAACACAAAACTTATTATTTCTGGGCCAGCAGGTGACGTAGTGGTTAAGGTGCTGAATCCCAAATGACTGACTTGGTTTGAGTCCCAGACCCAGTGACTTGAAAATCATACCAGGCACATGAGCATGCATGCCCAAAACCTCAAGAGAAGCATGGAGGAGAAGGGATTGCTCCATGGCCATCTCCCCTTGGGGGTGATTTCTCACTTTCCCTGTCTATCTCTGACAATCTCATATACTCTATGGCAGAAATCTATGTTTTTTAAAGAATTACTTTATTTAACTTTACTTATTTATTCATTTTTAATTTGACCAGAAAGGGACAGAGTGAGAGAGAAAGAGAGAGGGAAAGTGAGAAAGCAAGCCACCAGGTCCAGGATTCAAACCGGAGTCGGCACCCCCGACTACCATGCCACCTGCCAACCCCAAAAATCTATATTAAAAAAAAAAAAAAAAACTTAACCATTTCTCTATTTCTGGAGAGGTTTTTGCCTTATAGCACATGTGCTCACCAGAGAGAGAGAGGCAGAGACAGAGACAGTGAGAGGGAAAGTGATAAACCATCACCCAGGGAGGATGGCCACATCTCAATCCCTTCTCTGGTGTCCTCCCAGGATCTTGGGCACATACACGTGTCCGGTGTGATTTTCAAGCTACCGGGTCTGGGATTCAAACTGCAGTGAGCCATGTGGGTGTCCAGCAGTATAACCACTATGCCACCTGCTGATCCCAAACTTCTAATCAATTTTAAGTGAATAATTCAGTCACATAACTACTTTGCAGTGCTGTGCAGCCATCACCACTATACATTTCCAGAACTTTCTTCACTCCGTATCCATGAAACATGCCCCATTCGGGCCTTGCCCCAGTGCCCAGTAACCTCTATTCCTCTTTCTGTCTCTGTGAATTTGACTGGTCTCACAGACATGCAGTCAGACAGTCTTTGTCCTTTGGAGTCGGGCTTACTCCACTGAACACCTTTTCAGGCTCCATCCCGGCAGTAGCATGTCTCAGAATCCCACTCCTATTTGGGACTGAACGACATCCTGTTGCATGTACAGACCACGTTTTGTTGATCTGTTTGTCTGCTGATGTCTTACTTTTCCTTTACAGCTCTTCAAATTCATCAATTTCAACCGCACCATGAGCCAGCTCTCCACGACCTTATCTCGCTGCGCCAAAGACCTCTTTGGCTTTGCCATCATGTTCTTCATTATTTTCTTGGCATATGCTCAGTTGGCATACCTTGTCTTCGGCACCCAGGTGGATGACTTCAGTACTTTCCAAGAGTGTATGTAAGTATATACGAAATTAAGGAGGAGAATGGAACTAGGCATGCCACCACCATCTCAAGGACAAAGAACTCTTCATGGGTAAAACTGTTCATTTAAAACAGGAATCAAGGCCAGCAGATGGCATAATGGTTACATCGCTGGACTCCCAAATGGCCAGCCATGGTTCGACTCCTGGGTCCAGCAGCTTAAAACCTATGCCAGGTACATATGCGTGTGTGCCCAAAATCCCAAGAGGAGAATTGAGGAGAAAGGACTGAAGCATGGCCACCCTCTTTGGGAGATGATTTCTTGCTTTCCGTCTCTCTTTCTCTTTCTGTCTAGCAAGTGCACGTGCCCTATAACAAAAATCTCTCTTAAAAAGAAAAAAAAAAAAAAACTACCAAAAAAACATAAAATAAGAATTAATTACCTTTCCCAAGGGCATTGACCCACCAATGGCAAGAACTTCTGAAATACTAATACATAAGTTAAGAGCCCTTACGTTATTAGAGCAGCCATAGTAAATAGCACTATTCCAAAATCCAAGGTGTTTTCTTTTGTTTTGTTTTTATAGCACCACATGCAGGTAGTAGCTTTTTTGTGTGCTGTTATTTTTTTAAAGGCAAGGTCTTGCTATATTGTCCACCCTAGCCTCAAACTCGTAATCCTCCTGCCTCAGTCTCCCAAATAGCTGGGATTACAGGGCACATCACCACTCCCTGCAAGAGGTAGCTTTTACAAGACCCTTTACCTGTATTTTTATTCTTATTGAATATTGTTGCCATTTACTTTGGACTTTTAAGTTATTTTCTCAGAAGAAAAAAATAAAGGTATTTCTAATATTCTAGGAGAAACTCAGCCTCAGGCATTTAGATTTTCCAAAGTTCCTAAATATAATACTAGTGACAATAACAACCAAAAAAAGTAGCCAGTATCAGATTTCCATGCCACTTAGTAAGGAGTTAGAAAAGGAGATGATCCTCAAGAAGGGAGTCAACGGAGCTTCGTGCATGGGATTCTCTAATTACTCAGAGGGAAGGGAAATGATTTTAACAAGCAAGAACCAGCTCTGACCACAGCTGGTACTTTTACCCCACCTTCAGTGTATGTAAGAATATTAGGCCTTTGGACACATTCATTTTTGACTATCCTTCAAAATCTTTTTTAAAATTATTTATTTACTTGTATTGGTTGTTGTTATTATTATTATGGTTTTTTTTTTTTTTTTTGGAGAGATTTTCACTGTAGGGCGCGTGCGCTCGCCAGACAGACAGAGACATAGAGACAGAAAGCGAAATCACCCCCCAGGGGGGATGGTCATGCCGCAATCCCTTCTCCTCCATTCTCCTCTCGGGATCTTGGGCACGCACGCACACGCGCCTGGCGTGAGTTTTAAGCCACCGGGTCCAGGACACGAACCGCAGTCGACTACGTGGGAGTCCAGCGACATAGCCATTACGTTAACTGCTGGTTCCCTTATTATTATGTTTTTAAAATTTGACCAGAGAGAGAGAGAAAGGAAATGTGAGAAAGCAAGCTACCAGGTTCGGGACTTGAACTATAGTGGGCCATGTGGAATTCCAGCAACTTAACCACCTGCCAGGTCCTTAAATCTTTTTGAAAAAAAATATTTTAACTTCAGACCCCAGGTGACCATTGTGGAGTTACATTTTTACCCAGATTAAGTACTGAGTTCTGAATTATGTATGTCATTTGCAATTGATCTACCAGTTTCTTTTTACCAAAATGAGCTGCAGTATGAAAGCATATTGCTATAATTCCAGAAAATTTCCATTACCAATGTAAGTAGCAAGAGTTTTCAAAGGAGATGACTGTTTCTTTTTCTTTTTTTTTTTTGGAGAGATTTTTGCTATAGGGCATGTGCGCTTGCCAGAAAGATAGAGACAGAGAGACAGAAAGCAAGAAATCACCCCCCAGGGGGGTTGGCCACACCACAATCCCTTCTCCTCCATTCTCCTCTCTGGATCTTGGGCATGCATGCACACGTGTCCTGTGTGAGTTTAAGCCACTGGGTCCAGGACTCGAACCACAGTCGACTACATGGGAGTCCAGCAACACAGCCATTACACCAACTGCTGGTCCCGAGATGACTGTTTCTGTTTGTGGTAGCAATCTATACCTCTGTAAGAGCCCAAAGTGTGAAATCAACTTTAAGAAATGTTTCATCAACAGCTGGACATTCTGTGGTTTTGTATTATGTATTTTGTTTTTGTTTTGTTTTTATAGCTTCACTCAATTCCGTATCATTTTGGGCGATATCAACTTTGCAGAGATTGAGGAAGCTAATCGAATCTTGGGACCAATTTATTTTACCACCTTTGTGTTCTTTATGTTCTTCATCCTTTTGGTACGTACCCCTTTGTTTTTGGTGAGGTGATTGTAACTTTATGGCCATGAGTCACCATCTCTTTTCTCTCATACCCTGTTTTTTTTTTTTATCATTTAAGTCTTAACCAAATGTCTTTCCCATGGTTTTTCATTTATCCATGTGTATTTTGGATTGTCGGAAAAATCGTGACGTAGTTTTTTCTATCTTTTTCTATGCAAAAATGCATCCTCATGACTTTTTCTGATGACCCAATATAGCTATGTGTCTATTCGATGGTAAAAAAATAAAAGGTAAAGTGCAAACTTACAAAGTTGTCTAAAATAGTGCTTTGCATAAGAAGTAGAATATGCTTACATGCTTTTTAAAAGCATATGTCAGCACTTTCTTAGTCACTTGCTAGCATGACTCTTCATTTCTCTCTTTTCTTTTAAAGAAATAGGAACTGAAAAAAGCAAGCTAGATCTGGAATGTCAAAAGTACTATCTGACTGAATTGCTATATGTCAGGATTAAGATATTGCTTTTTTAAAAGACTTATTTTATTTAGCTTTATTTATGTATTTATTTATTTTAATTTGATCAGAGAGGAACAGAGAGAGAAAGTAAGAAAGCAAGCTGCCAGGTCTGGGACTCAAACCATAGTCGGCCATGTGAGAGTCCAGCACCCTTACCTACTACCCTACCTGCTAGCCCCTGAAGCTTAAGATACTGTTTTAACTTATTCATATTTCACATACCTAAACACTACATACAAAGAATATTTAAATATTTAGTTTAATATTAAATTTTAAAATGAATGGAAATTACTTAAATAATTTTCAGAAATTTTTTTTATTCTTTTAATTTATACAATTAAGCATTTTTAACCTTTTTGCCCTTAAGATCTCACTTTCTGTCTCTCTGTCTCTCTCTGTCTTTCCAGTGAGTACATGTGCCCTATAGCAAAAAGCTCTCCAAAAATTAATAAATAAATAAATAAATAAATAAATAAATAAATAAATAAATAAATAAATAAATAAATAAATAAATAAATAAAGATGTATTTATTTGTTTGCTTTGCATTTATAAATTGGGAAACTAATGGTACCTTTCTCCCAAATTTGTTGTGAGGACTGATGAGAGATCTCTGTAAAATGCTTCGGACAGGTACCAACACAGAGTGAGGGTTCCGTGATTTTTAGCTATTCTTATTCGGTAATGATAAGCTTATTTTCCTGACATTGCCCGTCCCAGTAGCAATGGAGTGTATTTCTGACACCTATTTCCAACAGACTTTCTCAAAGTACCAAGCCCAACAGATCACGTGCCTCTTTTACATGCCTCTCCTTGTTTCTCCTTTTTGTTGGGTTGCCAGAAAAGTCATGACACGTTTTTTGCATAGAAAACATAGAAATGTGTCATGACTTTTCCCATAACTCAATAGCTCCTAACTACGGTTTACACTATTAAGTTGTGAACTTGATAATGTCTTCATGA
>NW_006159556.1:3120402-3180666 GCF_000334495.1 Tupaia belangeri chinensis | reverse complement strand
TTCCCTAACCACAGTATCTTCAGTATTGCTAAATATCAAAGCATTGCTTCATAGTCTATAATACATACTCCACATAATCTACGTATATTGGAATATAGTGGCTCAGCAAATACTTACTAAATGGTGGATCAATGCAAAAATGAGGGTTCTCTTTATTTTAATGGCCTACTAAATCTTTTATTGAATAAGAAAAAAAATCATTTCAGCTTCTGTAGAAGAGATGAGAATAGAATATAGAATACAAGTAAGTTTCTGTCCTGAATGGTTAATTTCAAGGGAAAATAATTGCACCTTCCTTATTTTCCTTCCCTATCCAGGAATCTAATATTTTATTCCAAAAGGCTATTAACTCCAATAGGAGAATAGAGGAGAAAGGATTGTGGCATGGCCATCCCCCCTGGGGGGTGATTTCTCGCTTTCTGTCTCTCTGTCTCTCTCTGCCTGTCTGGCGAGCGCACGCGCCCTATAGCGAAAACCTCTCAAAAAAAAAATTTAAAAAGAGAGAGAGAGAGAGAGATTTCTAGGGCCAGGCAGTGACATGATGGTTAAGACAGCTGGATCTCATATGGCTGATTTCAAAGTTTGACTCCCAGACCCCAAGGCTTAAAACACAGGCTAGATGCACATATGTGCATGCCGAAAATCCCAAGAGGAATGGAAGAGATGAGACTGTGGCATGGCCATCTCCTCTGGGTGGAGGGGTGATATATCTCTGTCTTTCTTTCCATCTCTCTCTCTTTAGCAAGCACACATGCCTTATAGCAAAACTAAAAAAGAGAGAGAGACTTTGAAAAGTTAATCATCATATTCTTGGCAGTGCCAAAACTGAAACCCAAGTTTGCTTGGCTCCAAAGTCTGCTTTTCCATAAAGGTTTTCTTCACTATCTTCATACCGTTTTCCTACTTTAAGAGGTTTTTTAACTCTTTAAAGTATGTTCTGTAAATCCTTGACTATATAGCAAAGTTTAGAGTAAGCGTAGAATTCTACTTGTCTTTGTTGGCTTCTGAAATTCGAAGAGCTTTTTGGAATTCTAAACTCATAGTAACTTATGTAAATTTTGAAACCGTACAGCATATAAATAAGAAAAACAAGAAATCCACCCGTTATCGATAAATACACTAATATTTGTCTCACTTTGCAAACTGTATCACAGTATATGGTTTTGCAAGTAAAAATATATATTATATATCCCTTTGGCGTGATTTAATGAAGAAAATAATTTTCCCAAAGAATATGGTAACAAAACTATTAATATGTGACTTCGTGAAGTACTCAGGGTAGGGGGCGAAAGGTGAACAGAAAAACTTGTGTCAAATTTTGGATCGGTATTTACAAAATATGTATTTCTCCCTTTAATCTCTGCTTTCTTTCGGTTTATGAACAGAATATGTTTTTGGCCATCATCAATGATACTTATTCTGAAGTGAAATCAGATATGGCCCAGCAGAAAGCTGAAATGGAACTCTCAGATCTTATCAGAAAGGTAAGACAAGCCCTAGTTCTCAGAATTATTGTATTTCCTGCATAAAATGGAGCATTGTTTTAGCCAGTCTTCCAAATTAACATTGATTCATCGCAGTGGTTTAAAGTTGGCTAGCTGGTGGCATGGTGGTTAGGGTGGCTGGATACCACGTGGCCGACTGTGTGGTTAGTCTCAGACCCAGTGGCTTGAGAAGCATGTCAGATGCATGGGTATGTGTACCCAGAATCCCAAAAAGAGGGAGAAATGGAGACGAGATTGCAGTGTAGCCATCCCCCACGGAAGGTGCTTTCTCATCTGGCCTCCACCCCTGTCTGTCTCTCTTTCTTACAAGTGCCTGCACCATCTAGCAAAATACATTCATACACACACACATATATACACACATAAAATAAAAAAGAAATTGTTTAAAATTAAGAATTGACAGGGGCTGGCTCTGTAGCCTAGTAGTTGAAGGAGCCAAATCCCACATAGCCAACTTCTGTTCAAATACCGACCCTGCCAACATGAAAAATAAGCCAAGCAAGTGTGCATGCATGCAGCAAATCCCAACAGGGTGGCAAAATGGAGGAGAAGGAATTGCAGTGTGACCACAGGTCACTGGGGGTACTTCCCCCCAGGTCCCTGGGGCTACTCCCTCGCTTTCCCTCTCACTCCCTCCCTCTCTCTCTCTCTTTCTCTGTCTCCCTGTGCCTCTCTCTGGTAAGCACTGGCGCACTGACCTCAAAAAAAAAAAAAAAAAAAAAAGGTAAAGGTCAATGAATTCAAGCTGTAGCCCAGGGACCTGAGGACTTTTACTAACACACCTTCTTAGAAAGGGCTTGTTGGGGCCAGCAAGTGGCATAGTCGTTAAGGCACTGGACTTCCATGAAGTTAACCACAGTTCTAGTTGCAGACCTGGTGACTTGAAACTCATGCCAGGTGCATGTGTGTGCGTGCCAAAATTCCTGAGAGGGGAACGGAGGAGAAGGAGTTGCAATGCGGCCATCCCCCCTAGGAGGTGATTTCTCACTTTCTTTCTCTCTTTCTCTCTGGTGAGTGTATGTGCCCTATAGCAAAAGTCTCTCAGAAGAATTTTAAAAAGGAAAAAAAAAAGAAAGGAAGGGCTTGATAAACAGAAGGGCAGGACTGGAGAGCTGGATAGTTCTTTTCAAAGTGACTTTTTTAGTTGGGTTTAAAGCATAAAACTTATACAACAATAAAAACTACATGTAAAGCACAAAGCTTGTTCTCGAACCTCATTTGGCTAAGATATCGTGACTCCTTAACTGAATTGTTTTCCTGTTTGAGCCTTCGGACTATGTTGCCTGTGAATCATGTGGAGTTTTTTCTATTTTGTTTTATTTCATTTGAAGTTTATTTCATTTTCTTCTTTCAAGAAAAAGAGAGAGAAAGGTGCCCTTCCAGGGTCTCATGCCATAGTCCTTCCCCAGTCTCCAGCCAGCCAGGATCACAAGCACGCTCACACTCATTCAGCATATTCAGGTTGGACCTGGGATCAAAACCCGGTCTCCCATGTGGAGTCCTGCTGCCTGCACCACTGCAACTGGGCTGTCATTCATGTTGTAATAAAACTTCAGCCTCTTGGACCAGCAGTTGACGTAATGGCTATGTCACTGAACTCCCATGTAGTTGACCGCAGTTCAAGTCCTGGACCCGGTGGCTTAAACCCATACTGGGCACGTGTACATGTGTGTCCAAGATCCCAAGAAGAGAATGGAGGAGAAGGGATTGTGGCATGGCCACACACACACACACACACACACACACACACACACACGGGGGGTGATTTCTCACTTTCTGTCTCTCTCTTTCTGGCGAGTGCATGCACCCTTTAGCAAAAACCTCTAGAAAAAAATAAATAAAACCTTCAGCCTCTTAAAACAAGGTCTCACATGGATCTATGATTTGTGTTACCCTGAATTCTTTTTTTTTTTTTATTTAATTTTATTTATTGTTTCTTTTTTAAGTAGCCACAGGGCACATGCACTCACCACAAAGAGAGAGAGAGTGAGTGAGAAAACAAGCTGCTGCGTCTGAGACTCCAACCACCGCCAGCCGCGTGGGAGTCCAGCCCCTCAACCACCACACCACCTGTTTTCCAGAATTCTAATCGTTGATTGCATTTTAGCAAATCAGCAGTGTGTACATTAACACCCCTCACTCTGCCGAGTTCTGATAGGCACACATTTCAGTAATTACGGTTTTGTTAAACACCAGGCCCTCACCAGCACAGTTCGAATGTCAGTTCTCAGAGTACAATAAACATGAATAACAGCACAAAGCACACACTCCACTGCTCACTCTCAGTCTCCAGGTCCTTGCACACGTAACAGCTCCTCATTGCACCCCACGAGCCACCGTGCGGCCACTTCCCGTCCGTTCTGACTGGTCCCTGAACATCTGCTGTTGAGTTCATACACAAACAAAGCACGTTGTGTTGCTTCCTTGTCTCCCAGTAATAAACCCGCGTGACATTTTACAAACTCATGATTGAAACAGAGGAGGCCAGCAAAGATGAAAGTACAGCAGAGAAACAAAACAGAAGACAGGAAGTGAAATTCAAAACAAATGTGTCAGATTTACAGCCGGCCATGAGAATGTGGACCCTCGGGAGATCGGACATGCAGCCAGAGAAACTTAGGGAAGGCGAATTTATCAACATACAGGATGAGAGCAGTTGCTGTGAAAATGTCTTGGGAAAAGTGGCTCCCCAAAAACTTCCTGGCATAGGAACTCTTATTTATGAATAATGAAGGCACAGAAAAATGTGGAAAGCTGATCTCTAGTTAGAGCAGAGTACAGCAGTTCACCTAGGCATAGAAAAGATATTCGCTCCATGTGTGCATACGGTAAGGCATACAACAGGGACTCAATACATGTATGATTTATACGACGAGAAGGCTCAGGCACAGTGTACTCACGCTCACATGAGAGGGGAAGAAAGCGATGGGGCCTGACCATGTATGCCATGGTCCAGTCCTTTCCCCTTCAGTCTCTACCCTGTCAGGAACCAGGGCACACGTGTGTGCAAATGGCGTTTTTCAAGCCACCGGGACCTGGACTTGAACTCTGCTCAACCATGTGGGATCTAGTTTCCCATACACAGTGCTTAAATACTGTGCTATAGAACTGGCCTAATTTTTAATGTTGCTAAATTTCAGTGTGCTAAGTTGTTTAAGTTTCCCCTGTAAATTTAATAAATTGTTTCATTTCCTTGCAAGAAAATGAGTTGCTGAAAAGCACTGCAAGTCTGGGAGGTGAGATTCGCCCTGGTGGAGGAGGTCGGCTCTCATCGTCCTCCTCATCTGTCTTTGACCTTTCTGTACCTTCTGAAATGTTTTGATCTCCTCCCCCCAAATGTATAACTGATTCTTAGGAGTTTTCGTTATTTTTACAAAAAGTTTCAAAAATCATGGAACAATTAGAATTTTTCTCATCGATTGTTCTGGTCACTTTGTACCGTTTCAGCTTGCAAAGTTATTTTACAGTCCAGCACCACTGTTCCAAGCAAGGTCTGCCTGTAGTTTGTTAGTGAAGAGTCCTCACCCTCATCTCACTGGCATTTTCTTTCTTTCTTTATGTTTGTGTATTCATTTCACAAGTGAGAGTGTGAGAGAGGACGTGCACATTGCACTTGAGAGAGACAGACAGACAGAGAGGGACAGAGACAGGTACCTCCCAACAGGCTCTGATTACACGGAATCCCCTTACTCCCAGGCCTCCTGCTTGTAAGGATCTTGGGCATGCCTACATCTGGTCTGTTTTCAATCAGTTGGGGGTCTGAACCCACTGTCGGCCAGATGGCTTCCAGCCCTGCACTGAGAATGGGCCTGGGACTTTTTGTTCTCCATGCATATCATATAAGGAAATCACTGATTATGAGATAGCAATAACAAAAAAGAAAACAAGCAATTCATGACTCAAGTCTCTTGGTATTTTTTTAAATTGTTGTCTTTAAATCAGCTAAAAACAATCTTTTTCTTTCCTTCTTTCTTTCTTTCTTCTTTTTTTCTAAAGACATTTGTGATTTGCCAGAGGGCACATGTGATCACTGGAGAAAGACAGAGAAAGTGAGAAAGCACCCCCCACAAGGAAGACCAGATGGCAAGCCTTCTCCACTTCTCCCTCCTTCGGAATTTTGGGCATGCACACACACCCACTGGGTGCGTTTCTCAAGTCACCAGGGCTAGGACTCTAACCACATAGTTGGCCCTATGGGATCTGCCTTAAAACCATCATACCACCAGTTGACCCACAATCCTTTTTTTTCCTTTATGCATGATACAACACATGCACACGCAGATGAGACTAGGAAAAGCGGCCGAGATGAGCACTCTCCACAGGGCCTGTTCATGCAGAGAGCCCCTTCCCCCAGGCCTCCAGCCCTTCAGGTCATGGGCACTCACAGAATGCCAACATGTTCCACGCTGACCCAGAGGGGATTCGAACTGTGGTGGCCATGTAGGATCCAGCTTGTCTTGAGCAGCACGTTACCACTGCACCACAAAGTCAGTCCTTGATTTCTTGTTATTCTTAAGAACCGGGACAAGCAGATGGTGTAATGATTACATCGCTGGACTCCCACAGAGTCAACTGTGGTTCAAGTCTCGGACCCGGCAACTTAAAACTCACACCGGGCACATGTGTGTGAGTGCCCAAAATCCCGAGAGGAGACTGAAGGAGAAGGGACTGCAGCATGGCCATTCCCCCTTGGGGTGATTTCTCACTTCCCATCTCTCTCTCTCTCTCTCTCTCTCTCTCTCTTTTTCTCTCTCTCTCTCTCTCTCTCAAGCGTATACACACCCACAGAGAAAAACCCCCTTAAAAAAAAAAAAAAAAAAAAGAACCGTTGCATGTTCCTATATGTTTTGAAGTAGACAACTCTGGACTATGGAGTGGTTTTCATTTCTGTCACCAGAACTAAAATACGGATACGAGGAAAACGTTCTTAGTTCTTGAATTATTGAGACTCTGACTTGTTTCATATAGCTCTTCCACAAGACTTTATGGAAACTAAGGATGCGTTCAGTTCTTTCATTCAGCACATAGATACTGAGGGTCCACCGTTCCCCAGGCGCTAGGTTATCGTAGCTACCGTGAACAGAAGGTAAAGCAAATGCAGAAGGAAAATGAACTAAACCACGTCACTGTCCTTTTTTTTCCTTTTTTTCTTTTTTCTGACAGGGCTACCATAAAGCACTGGTCAAACTAAAACTGAAGAAAAATACTGTGGATGACATTTCAGAGAGTCTCCGGCAAGGGGGAGGCAAATTAAACTTTGATGAACTTCGACAAGATCTCAAAGGGTAAGAACTGCCCGGGGCCAGCAGGTGGCATGGTGGTTAGGGCTGCTGGACTCCCACATGGCCAACTGTGGTTTGAATCCCGGACCTGGCGGCTTGCTTTCTCACTTTCTCTCTCTCTCACTTTCTCTCTCTCTCACTTTCTCTCTCTCTCTCCCACCCTCTCTCTCTCTCTCTCTCTCTCTCTCTCTCTCTCTCTCGCTTGTCAAATTAAAATAAATGAATGAAAAAAAAAAAATTAAAAAAGTAAATTTTAAAAAAAAAAAAAAAAAAAGAACTGCCCTTTTCAAGTCCCTGGAAAATTCCTATTTGGAACGTAAATTCAAGGTGATAAGACTATTTCTGTCTAAGCATTCATAGAGAGGCGCTTTTTTTTTCCCCAGAGGCAGATGTCCTTCTGGAATATATTCTAAGAGGTGGACTGGCTCCTACTCAACAATTACTCCTTTCCTTCTTTGTTTTGATGTCTGTGTTTGGGTTGGAGCATGGACAAGACAGGGTTTATCTGTATCCTCTCGATCGTTTCAGGAAGGGCCATACTGATGCAGAGATTGAGGCAATATTCACGAAATATGACCAAGACGGAGACCAAGAACTGACCGAGCACGAACATCAGCAGATGAGAGATGACTTGGAGAGAGAGAGGGTGAGTCTCATTTAGGAGAAAGCTCACTAATGCAGCACGCACTGTGTATCAAATACTATACAAGGGAGTGGCCCCTCGAGTGTCTGTCTCGTTTTCCCTCTTTCTCTTTCTCTCTACCAGTAATTTACGTATGAGTATTCTGCTTAGTCCACAAAGGAGAGACACATGGAAACTTTGCAAGGTATGGGAATATAGATTAAAGTACAAGTATATTTTGGTGCAAAACAATTTTGAAATCCACACATGTTTTCTTTTTATAAATGTACATTTTTCGTGAATTTTTGGAGACTCCTTGTAGAGCACAGTCATGTGTAAAAGTGAAATAAGCACGAATGTGAAAAAGTCAAAATGATGAGTGAAGCAAAACAAAAGTGAAAATAGTACATTTTGAATGAAGCTCAAAAAATGATTTTTTATAAAAACAAATCTAGGGACCAGCAGATGGCGTAATGGTGACAGTACACTGCACTCCCATGTAGTCAGCCGTGGTTTGAGTTGCGACCCAGTGGCTTGAAACTCACTCTGAGTGCTTGTGCATGCATGCCCAAAATCCTGAAAGGAAAATGGAGGACAAGGGATTGTGAAATGGCCATCTCCCCGGGATAGGAAGTGATCTTTCACTTTTTTCTGTCTCTCCAGTGAGCACATGCACCCCATAGCAAAGCAAACAAACCAAAAAGCAAAACAAAACAAAAAACAATCTTTCTTTCTATTGGGCTACAAGTTTGACTCTAAGCTCTCTAGTCACCAGGTTGAAAAGAGAAGCCTGATTAGTTGAATAGTTTTTTTTTGGGATTTTTTTTGGTTTTTTTTTTTTTGGAGAGGGGGAGAGGTTTTCGCTATAGGGCGTGTGCGCTCGCCAGACAGACAGAGAGAGACATAGAGATAGAAAGCGAGAAATCACCCCCCAGGGGGGATGGTCATGCCGCAATCCCTTCTCCATTCTCCTCTTGGGATCTTGGCCACGCACACACACGCCCCCGGCCTGAGTTCCAAGCCACCAGGTCCGGGACACGAACCACGGTCGACTACGTGAGAGTCCAGCGACACAGCCATTACGCCAACTGCTGGCTCCCACTAGTTGCATAGTTTTCAATATCCATGAAAGTGAGGGGGGGAAAAAAGGCTTATCAGGAGATATAACATTATCCTGGTTAGTTAGCCGTTGTTTAAATGATTAACATTGTCAAGGAAATAAAATTATGAATCAACAGGTGATGTGGTGGTTAAGGCAGCTGGATCGCCATAGCTGATTTTGTGGTTTGAGTCCCAGACCCAGAGGCTTGAAAATCACATCAGATTGGGACGAGCAGATGGCATAATGGTTATGTCACTGGACTCCTACATGGCCGACCACAGTTCAAGTCCGGACCCAGCAGCTTGAAACTCACACCCGGTGTGTGTGTGTGCCCAAAATCTCAAGAGGAGAATAGAGAAGGGATTGCGGTGTGGCCATCCCCCTGCGGGGTGAATTCTCACTTTCTGTCTCTCTGCCTCTCTCTGTCTTTCCAAAGAGCACATGCACCCTATAGCAAAAATCTGTCTTTAAAAAAAAAAAGAAAATCACACCAGGTGCATGTGTGTGTGCCTAAAATCCTAGGAAGAAAATGGAGGAGAAGGGATTGTGGCATGATCATTCCCACTCTGGGGTAGTTTCTCACATTTCCTATCTCTCTCTCTCTCTCTCTCTCTCTCTCTCTAACAAGTGCATGAGCCCTAAGACAAAAACATAAATTAAAAAACTAAATGAATTTAATTGCACCATCTCATTTGAATTCTTATTACAATGTAGTTACAAGTAAATTTCTGTGGGCTTTTGTACTCAGAAAAAAAATAATAATTAGGAGCTTTACAGTTGGGCTGGCCCAGTGCCAGATCCCACATGGTCGACTGCATTTGAATCCAGGAATCAGTAGCTGGCAATGCGTGTGCTTGCTCAATATCTCAACAGGATAGAAAAATGGAGGAGAAGGGGTTGTGGCATGACTACGCCCCATTGGGGGGGGTGCTTTCTTCTCCCCTTCTCGGTTTCTCTCTGGCAAGCACACACACCTCTGGCAAAAAAATAACTTTTTTAAGATTCTTGCCATAGGGCTCATGAGCTGGCTGGAGAGAGACAGAGAAAGACAACGAGAGGGAAAGTGAGAAATTACGCCCCGGGGAAGATGGCCATTCCACGATCCCTTCTCCTCCATTTTCCTCCCTGGATTACGGGCATGCACACACATGCTCCCAGTGTGATTTTCAAGCCACCGGATCTAGGACTCAAACTGTAGTCAGCCCTCGCAATTTTTAAAAAATGCTTTACCACTAACTTTCAAAAATAATGATTAAACAAATTTTTAATGTGATAATGGAGGTACAGAAAATACACATGAATGTTAAATACAAGAGTCACTTTCCTATGAGAAAAAGTATAGATTGGAAGTTTCCAAATGCCTCTCCACTGAATAGTGCCAGTAGCTGACAAACTTCTCCAGTGGGAGTGAGGTCCACACAAAAACAGTAAGTAAAACTTTCATAAGGGTATGTTTAGGGAAAATCTTATTTTTAAAAAAGAATTATTTTATTTAACTTTATTTATTTATTTTAATTTGACCAGAGAGGGACAGAGAGAGTGAGAAAGCAAGCCACCAGGTCCGAGACTCCAACCACTGTTGGCTATATGTGGGAGTCCAGCGCCTTTAACCACCATGCCACCTGCCAGCCCCTAAGAAAAGTCTTATTCTGGGACCAGCAGTTAGCGTAATGGCTATGTCGCTGGACTCCCACGTAGTCGACTGCGGTTCGAGTCCCAGACCCGGTGGCTTAAACTCACGCCGGGCGCATGTGCGTGCGTGCCCAAGATCCCAAGAGGAGAATGGAGGAGAAGGGATTGCGGTGTGGCCACCCCCCCTGGGGGTGATTTCCTGCTTTCTGTCTCTCTGTCTCTCTCTGTCTGGTGAGCTCATGCGCCCTATAGCAAAAACCTCTCAAAAAAAAAAAAAAAAAGAAAAGTCTTATTCTGAGTTATTATTCTTTGCTTTGTTAGTTTTTTAATGTTCTTTCTTCTCTACATGAAAAGTAACTCCCTACTGGTTGTTAAAAATCTGTTGTGTGGGACCAGCACTTGGCGTAACGGCTATGTCGCTGGACTCCCATGTAGTTGACCACAGTTCAAGTCCTGGACCCGGTGGCTTAAACTCATGCCAGGCACATGTGCATGTGTGCCCAAGATCCTGAGAGGAGAAGGGATTGCGGTGTGGCCATCCCCCCTGGGAGGTGACTTCTCGCTCTCTGTCACTCTGTCTCTCTCTGTCTTTCTGGTGTGTGCATGTGCCCTATAGCAAAAACCTCTCAAAAAAAAAAAAAAATCTGTTGTGAAAATTTTCCAATCCATGGAAATTGTAAAGGCTGGGAATCCCACCCTGGCATTAACCACAAAGACATCCTGGGTAAATGGCACATACCCATTTCTACTTGGCCAAGCCCTTGAGGAAGCTTTGTGGGGTCTCAGGTGTCCCTGCTCCTCACTCCATGACATGTTCTTTAGGAGGACCTGGACCTGGACCACAGCTCCTTACCACGTCCCATGAGCAGCCGAAGCTTCCCACGAAGCCTGGATGACTCCGAGGAGGATGATGATGAAGACAGTGGGCACAGCTCCAGAAGGAGGGGGAGCATCTCCAGCGGGGTTTCTTATGAAGAGTTTCAAGTGTAAGTATAAGTGAATTGGCAGAATTTGGGTTAATGAGAATCTAAAAGACTGAGCAATTTTCCTTCATCTTTCTCCATTCATTACTAATCAGTTACTTTTATGACTTGTATTGGTGTTATTTTTTCTCTTTAGAGAAGTAGTTTGTTCATTATAGGAAAATTAGCAAATAAGTAACAGCAAAAGAAAACATTAAAGTCTTCCATATTCCTGCCACTCAAAGGTGTCTATTACTGTTTTAGTGTTTGTAACTCTATTTGCATGTGTTTATCAATGATTTCTTATGTTTTTGTGGACTAACATATCGTTTATCCTAGAGAATGTTCTGTGTAACCTTGAGAAAAATTTATATGCTGTTGTTGCTGACTATTCTGAAGATTTTTGTTGAGTCTAGTTGGTTTATAGTGTTATTCAAGTCTTGATTCCTTGTCAATATTCCTCCTACATATTCTTCCCATTTTCAAAAGTGTACTATTAAAGTCTCCAACTATTATTATTAGATTGCCTGGTTTATCTTGTAAATTATATGAGATTTTGCTTTGTGTATTTTAGAACTCTTTTATTAGGTGTATACATGTTTGTAATTAGAATATCTTCCCGTTAGACTGACCCTGTTTACATTATAAGATGTTCACTCTATCTCCTATACAAATTTTTGTTTTGAAGTCCTTTGGTCTGATGTAACTATAGCCCTTCCAGCTTTCTTAGGCTTGCTGTTTGAATTAACATCTGCAATTTTTTTTTTTTTAATTTCCTGTATACCTATGTCTTTTATGTTCCTCTGTTCTCACTTTATTGCTTTTTTAAATTTAAGTGAATGTTCTAGGGTACCAGTTTACTTGTTTTAATGATTTTTTTCACTATTTTTAAAGTTATTTTCTTAGTATTGCTCTAGGACTTAACATATACAAAATGACATGTTTTTCAAGTCACCGCGTCTGGAATTCAAACCACATGGTTGGCCATGTAACAGCTGGCTCTCTAAACCATAAGGCCGTGGGGCTGGCCCAGTGATCCATTATTAACCAACACTCTAGTGAATAACTTTGTAGCCAAAAATTACAAAATACTTATGAAATATGCCTTCGGAGAAATTTATGAAAATGGAATATCTGAACAAAATGGTAGGCATACTTTTTTTTTTAGTTTATTTCTCTCTGTCTTTCTGGTGTGTGCATGTGGCCCAAAGCAAAAACCTCTTAAAAAAAAAAAAAAAATCTGTTGTGAAAATTTTCCAATCCATGGAAATTGTAAAGGCTGGGAATCCCACCCTGGCATTAACCACAAAGACATCCTGGGTAAATGGCACATACCCATTTCTACTTGGCCAAGCCCTTGAGGAAGCTTTGTGGGGTCTCAGGTGTCCCTGCTCCTCACTCCATGACATGTTCTTTAGGAGGACCTGGACCTGGACCACAGCTCCTTACCACGTCCCATGAGCAGCCGAAGCTTCCCACGAAGCCTGGATGACTCCGAGGAGGATGATGATGAAGACAGTGGGCACAGCTCCAGAAGGAGGGGGAGCATCTCCAGCGGGGTTTCTTATGAAGAGTTTCAAGTGTAAGTATAAGTGAATTGGCAGAATTTGGGTTAATGAGAATCTAAAAGACTGAGCAATTTTCCTTCATCTTTCTCCATTCATTACTAATCAGTTACTTTTATGACTTGTATTGGTGTTATTTTTTCTCTTTAGAGAAGTAGTTTGTTCATTATAGGAAAATTAGCAAATAAGTAACAGCAAAAGAAAACATTAAAGTCTTCCATATTCCTGCCACTCAAAGGTGTCTATTACTGTTTTAGTGTTTGTAACTCTATTTGCATGTGTTTATCAATGATTTCTTATGTTTTTGTGGACTAACATATCGTTTATCCTAGAGAATGTTCTGTGTAACCTTGAGAAAAATTTATATGCTGTTGTTGCTGACTATTCTGAAGATTTTTGTTGAGTCTAGTTGGTTTATAGTGTTATTCAAGTCTTGATTCCTTGTCAATATTCCTCCTACATATTCTTCCCATTTTCAAAAGTGTACTATTAAAGTCTCCAACTATTATTATTAGATTGCCTGGTTTATCTTGTAAATTATATGAGATTTTGCTTTGTGTATTTTAGAACTCTTTTATTAGGTGTATACATGTTTGTAATTAGAATATCTTCCCGTTAGACTGACCCTGTTTACATTATAAGATGTTCACTCTATCTCCTATACAAATTTTTGTTTTGAAGTCCTTTGGTCTGATGTAACTATAGCCCTTCCAGCTTTCTTAGGCTTGCTGTTTGAATTAACATCTGCAATTTTTTTTTTTTTAATTTCCTGTATACCTATGTCTTTTATGTTCCTCTGTTCTCACTTTATTGCTTTTTTAAATTTAAGTGAATGTTCTAGGGTACCAGTTTACTTGTTTTAATGATTTTTTTCACTATTTTTAAAGTTATTTTCTTAGTATTGCTCTAGGACTTAACATATACAAAATGACATGTTTTTCAAGTCACCGCGTCTGGAATTCAAACCACATGGTTGGCCATGTAACAGCTGGCTCTCTAAACCATAAGGCCGTGGGGCTGGCCCAGTGATCCATTATTAACCAACACTCTAGTGAATAACTTTGTAGCCAAAAATTACAAAATACTTATGAAATATGCCTTCGGAGAAATTTATGAAAATGGAATATCTGAACAAAATGGTAGGCATACTTTTTTTTTTAGTTTATTTCTTCCTTGAGCGAGAGAAAGGGGCTAATGGGTGACATAGTGGTTAAGGCACTGGCTTCGCACATAGCCTACCACAGTTTGAGTCCCAAACCCAGCGGCTTGAAAATACAACAGATAAATAGATAAAGAAATAAATAAATGTCTTTTTAAAAGGAGGGGGAGAAGGAGACACAAGACAAGCATTCCCAACAGGGTCCTCACACCATGAGCCACCCTCAGCCCAGATCACAAGCATACATGCATACCTAGTGTGCTCAGGCAGGTCCCAGGACCTGAACCCAGTCCCCTCTCCATGTAAGTGCAGATACATTACCGCTGTGCCACCACATGGCCCCAGCATATATTTTTAAGACTTTTGATAAATTGTTGATTTGAAGGAAAGCTGATACTCCCAGCAGCAGTGTTTGAGAGTTTATCTCTAAAGCTTGGGACCACTTAGAAAGTGTTGCAGATTATCGCACTAAGAAAAAGCCCATAGCATCTCCATTTCAAAAGACAACGACACCTTGGTGTGACCCTTCTAACTGTGGCTTCCTGCAGCCTGGTGAGAAGAGTGGACCGAATGGAGCACTCCATCGGCAGCATCGTGTCCAAGATTGACGCTGTGATAGTGAAGTTGGAGATCATGGAACGGGCCAAGCTGAAGAGAAGGGAGGTGCTGGGGAGGCTGCTGGATGGAGTGGCTGAGGTGAGTGGTCATAGGTGTAAAAGCTGAGCAAGGTGTTTGTTTGTTTGTTTTATGAGAGAGAGCACGTGCTAACACACACAAGAAAGAAAGCAACCTCAGCAGGGTCTCATCACTCTGTGTTCCCCTTACCCCAGCCCTCCATCTCCTCAGGACAAATGCACCAAGTGCATTTTCAGGCTGACCTGGGATCCAAACCACAGTCACCATATGGCTTCCGGCCTTGCAGGGCACCAGCATTGCCACTGTGCCACAGTGGTTAGGCTCAAAGTGGGTCATCAGAAAAGTCATGATGCATTTTTGCATTAAGTCATGAGTTTTCTGATGACCCAATATATGTTGGCGACATTGTTTTCTATTTGAACTATCAGAGAATAAAAACGAACTTTACATAAAGATAAATGAACAATCATTTTTCTGTTTACTCTCATTTTCACATTTTTTTCTCTAAAACAGAAATACGTATAGAGTCTGTAAAATATCAAGGTAGAGGGTCAGCCTTGTAGCTTAGGGGTTAAGGGAGCCAGATCCCACAGCTGACCACTGTTGGAGTTCTGCCCCAGTGGCTTGAATGGCATGCCAGAAAAGTATGTGTACATGCCCCAAATCCCAACAGGATAGAGAAATGGAGGAGAAGGGATCATAGCATGACCATGCCCTGGGAAAAGGGTTTATTTTCTCTCTGTCTCTCTGGATAGCATACATACTCTCTGGCAATTAAAAAAAAACAAACAAAGAAAAAAATATATCAAGATAGTTACTTTATACCTCTTAACTATAGATGTTTGGCTTTCTCCATGATGTTGCTTTTTTCTTTCTTTAAGAATTATTTTATTTAATTTTTATTTATTCATTCATTTATTTTAATTGGACCAGAGAGAGACACAGAGAGAGAGAGAAAGTGAGAAAATAAGTCTCCAGACCCAGGAGTTGAACTGTGGTTGGCCATGCTTTCTTGTCCAAATGCCCTAACTACCATGCCAGCAAGGTGTTGCTTGCTTGCTTGCTTTCTTTCTTTCTTTTTTTTTTTTTTAAAGAATTATTTAGCTTTATTTAATGATTTACTAATTTTTTAAAATTTTACTGGAGAGGGACAGAGTGAGAAAGAGAGAGAGAAAGTAAGAAAGCAAGCCACCAGGTCCAGGACTCAAACTGCAGTTGACCATGTGGGAATCCATTGCCCTTAGCCACTTTGCCACCTGCTGGCCCCATGTAGTTTCGTAATGGCGCATGTACACCATCATGACAGTACACTTCCACTGGAGGGTAGAATTAAGTGAAAAATTACTCCAGCAACTAAGAATTGTGTTTGTATGCTGTAAATCTCTAGCTTGACCTAACCGTAAATTATCTGGCCCCCAGATTTCCTAACACAATTTCTGAATGTAACACCACGCGTTTCCCAGACCCCAATACCCTGGTTTCTTTTCCTTTATTAGGATGAAAGACTGGGTCGTGACAGTGAGATCCACAGGGAGCAGATGGAACGGCTGGTGAGGGAAGAGTTGGAGCGCTGGGAATCTGACGATGCAGCTTCCCAGATCAGTCACGGCTTAGGCACGCCAGTGGGACCGGATGGTCAACCTCACCCCAGAAGCTCCCGCCCTTCTTCCTCCCAGTCTACAGAAGGCATGGAAAGTGGAGGTGGAAATGGGAGTTCCAATATCCATGTGTAACACGTAGGAGTCCCAGTACCTGTGTAGAATGCGTGTGTTAGGATGTGTGTTTGTAACAGGTGAGACGGTGCTGTCCTGAGTTGCCGTTAACAAGTACACGGTATTTATATGCCCTGACACAATATGATGCTGGTCTTTGGGACTGCATATTAATCTTCTGCACTTTAATTTATTTGATATAAACTTTGCCCATGAATCAACTTGTTCCTTTTCTCACATAAAAAATCTAGGTGTAAATATTCAGTACAGAAAAGAAAAATCTTTGTAAAGTCTGTTGAGTGGTATGCCCAGTTGCGACCACAGCTGTCTTCCCAGCTGACAATGAAGTGGCCTTTTAAACCTAGTAGAGAACTTTCAAAGGGCTTCTGAGTTTCATTTCCACCCACAGAAATCAGCATTGTCACTTTTGTCCAGTGTGTGAAGGGAAACTAGGGCATTCCTTTGCACTGGGGCATAGCTCACGAGCTTAATACATAGCTTTCTTTAAGGGAGGAATCTATTATTTCAGCTACTTTTATGGGGTACACTTTTCTGTAAGATGAACTGGAAAAGAACTCCAAGCCATAAAATGGATATGTAGTCATTTTTCTAGAATTTGTATGAATGGCTAAGGTAAATGTTTAGTACTATGCTCTTCGGTTCTTTTATCCCGTCTACTGTCTGCAGAACTATCTGTGTCACTTAATTTTTACATCGCATGGGCTCTCATTTGAAGTAAGCTAAATGAAACCACCAAAGATGAACCAGTGTAAAGTAGCTTCCTAACCATAACCTAGGAGGATGGGGATGAGCCCTAAACAGTAGCCCCCACAATTTGACTTTTTCTAATAATTTGTGTAGCATAAATATTTATCCATTAATCTCTTTCCCATGTGACTCAACTCATTTACAATTGAATTTCATGCCATAACTAATCTAGTAAGACCAATTCACTAAATTTTTATATACACACTGAAAGTTTTAATTCAGCAAATATGTTCATTTTAAAGCAAAATTGTAAGAAGTTTTGAAATGCAGAAGGCATTATAAAACTGAAGTTTTGGTTTTATACTGTTTTAAGGATATGGTACTCAAATAGTCTTGATCCTGCATTTCAAAACTAGAAGTTAGGGAACCAGCAGTTAGCGTAATGGCTATGTCGCTGGACTCCCACGTAGTCGACCGCGGTTCACGTCCCGGACCCGGTGGCTTAAAACTCACGCCGGACACGTGTACATGCGTGCCCAAGATCCCAAGAGGAGAATGGAGGAGAAGGGATTGCGGCATGACCATCCCCTCTGGTGGGTGATTTCTCACTTTCTGTCTCGATATCTCTCTCTGTCCGTCTGGTGAGCGCACACGCCCTATAGCAAAAACCTCTCCAGAAAAAAAAAAAAAAACTAGAATTTATAATCCAAATGGAGCTTAATGTAATACAGAGGCCTTGGTATTGAAAGTTCGTGTTATCAAAGGTATCAACCCAAGTATGAGTACGCAGCAGTTGTTTTTATTAGGAGAGGGTCTCACCAACTTTCTTAGGAAAATTCTGTTTGTCGATTAAGAAGAATTCTAGTTTTTCCTAAACTGTTGAATGAAATAACCTTTTGAGCGAATGCGACAAATGAGAGAATGCAGTGCTGGGCTATGATCCTCTCTTGGAAAAACAATGAGAGAAAGGCCTGTTTCTTAATATTTTACTTTCAATTCACCAGTTGTTCATTTAATTGGTAGACTGTGTACATGGACTCTCCAAGGATGGCCAGACCTCTTGTGTAGTGGTTAAGGGAACTAGATCTCACGTGGTTCACACACATTCTGGCCCTGGCGGCTTGGAAAACATGTTAGACACTTGTGTGTGCATGCCTCAATGCCAAGCAGATGGAGAAATGGAAGAGAAGGAACTGCAGTGTGACCATAACCTATTGGGGGTGCTTTCTCCCACTCCTTTTCTATTTCTAGCAAACGCATGCACCCTCTGGCAAAGTTTTTTTTGTTTTGTTTTTGCTTTTTTGTTTTTTTAATTTCCAATGAAAACGTGATCAAAACAGGCCTTTCTAGGTTGGCTTCTATAGAAGGAAAGCATCTTGGCTTTAATAACTATATCTCATGGCTTCATTTCTCTCTTCACTTTTGTTTAAATATGCTACGCAAAGTTCTTTATTACCAGGTGCAAAAGTTGGTATTCCAGGGATATTGTGTACGTGATTATGTGTGTGTATCCTGTTACAGGTAAACAAACTTCGATTTGAAGTGCAGCTATTATGTGGTATCCATGTGTATTGACTATGTGCCATATATCAATTATGGTCACTAGAAAGCCTTTTTTATGATATACTGTTTTTATCTCACTTGTAAAATTTTATAGAATTCCTAATTTTTTACCTGTTACATATATTTTTCTTCTTTAATCATGGAGAATTCCCTCCCAATCCCTTCCTAATCATCTTCCCCTCCTTGTTGGTATCATTAAAAAGTATTACATATGCAAGTCTTTCTCGACAATCAAGAATTTCATTAATACTGAGCACTTTACTTAATAAAGAGTTGATATAATAACAGGTGTAATGGTTGTTGGTTTCCTAAATAGAAATAGTTAGATAATTTGCCTTTTATCATGAGACTAAATATTAATATAGGCTTTATTAGACTTTAGAAAAGGCATCTTCTCTTTCTAAATCCAGAAACATCATTGGCACACTTCCATATTACACCAAATATGCTTGCTAGATAACTAGATATTCTTTCAACACAGGGTTAATCATGCATGAAATCTTAGTTTTTAGTTCCCTCGAAAGGGCTGGCCCTGTGGCTCAGGGGTTATGGGAGCCAAGTCCCACACAGCTGACTACGTTTCAAATCCCGAGCCTTTGTGGCTTGAAAAACAGTGTGTGTGTGTGCGCGCATATGTGCCAAATATTCCAGGATGGAGAAACAGAAGGGGTTGTGATCTGACCATATCCACTAGGGATTTTCTCCCTTTTCCTTTCTCCCTGGTGAGCATGTGCGTGCTCTGGCTAATTTAAAAAAAAGCAAACTCAGAGGCAAGGATTCCAGGGCTTTATCTGGAAGGTTTAAGCAGTGGGGATGCTGAGTAGGGCAAGCCCTTAATAAAGGGTGTGTTACAGCTAACACTCTAGGCTGCGGAAGCGTAATTCCCGGGGTGAAGCTCAGGCAGACAGTGTAGAACACAGGATTCAGACTTGCCCCACCTGAGGGACTAGGGCTTTGGTGGGAAAGCTACTCTGGGAGAACAGTGGTCATTTCCTAGCATTCTGATAGGACCAGTCTTGCCAGCTGCTGAGAGATGCAGACCCTGTAGCTAAAACTCGGCAGGCGTGCACTGGAGTGCTATGCACGAAGGACAGAGGTAGGGCGCACACATTGCCCACTACAAGTAACCACACATGGTTCAACTCGAGGACTCCATTCCCTTTAATCACCCCTGCAAACAGTGCCCCATGGAGCGGAGCCACACGACTCTGTCCACGCACATAAAACACAGAGAAGTTCCTAGGGAAGACAGGACCAGACCAAGACTGGGCCTCATGCTGTCCTTGGCAGCCACGTAACCACACTGAGACCTGGTACGGGTCCAGTTCCTCTGAAGCCCCTGCGTTCTCATTTGTAAAGTGAGGAAGGAGTGCTTACCTTGTCTCCGTCACAGTTCTGCTGACAGAATACGAAATTCCTATTACAAATGGAGGTAGTAGGGCCAGGGTATCAGGATGTTAAGTAACAGGCTGCTCTATCAGCAAAAGTCAAGGAATTCTTGACAACTTTTAATTTGAAAGGTAAGAGACTGATATTGACAAATGGCAATAAAAAACTGACAAGTCTTCTATATATTTCAGCATTGGGATATGGGGGACAGTAGGTAGCGTGGTGGTTCAGTTTAGACTCCCATGTGGCCAACTCCAGTTCAAGTCCTAGACCTGGTGGCTTAAACATTACACCAGGTATATGTGTATGCATGCCCCAAATTCCAGGAGAACGGAGATTAAGGGATTGTGACGTGGCCTTCCCTGTTAGGGGGTTCTTACTTTTTCTCTCACTATCTGTCTCTCCATTGAGCACATATGCTCTATAACAAAAACCTAAAAAAAAATAATAAATTGGGGTATAGTTTGTAGCTTTGCATACTGCTATTTCACACCATGTTACATATCACAATCACGCCATAAAACCCTGTGTTCATGGTTACAGAGCGAGTTCATATAAATTAACAATATATATTATAGGCCCAGCCAGGTGGGTGGTGGTTTAAGGAGGCTGGATCCCACATGGCCGACCGACTGCAGTTCACACCTCAGATCCTGTGGCTTGAAAAAAATGCCAGGCGTGTGTGTGCGCGTGCGTGTGCGCACACATGTGCATGCATGCCTAAAATCCCGAGAAGAGAATAGAGAAGGGACTAGAACATGGCCAGTCGTTTGGAGGACGATTTCTCCCTTTCTGTCTCCAGCAAGTGCACACGTCCTATAGCAAAAAGGAAAACTAGAAACACAAAAGGACATTTTTAAATGCATTACTTTATTCTGGTCTGTTCTTTAAATGAAAATGACATTTGTTTCCCATTAGATCCTAGTATAAAAATGTAAAGGTTGAAAGCAATCCTCCAGGTTTCATTTAGAGTTCAAACATAGTATTCTCTCGTCTTGGCTCTCCTCTTGATTAAGACCAAAGTCTGTCCAATGTCTTTTACATAAACCAAGTTTCTTGGTTGAGAATTCTTTTTTACCAAGATTCCTAATATGCAAATAATAATTTGTATTGTTGAAGTTGTTTCCGTGGACATGACGTCGTATGCTTCTCACATCAACCATAACGAATATTTTAGGCGCTGACCTCCGTTACATTGTTTTCCTGTGTCCTCAGACTGCAATCTCTGCCACTTCCCTCATCAGGCCCCATTCTGATCAATTTGGATATATAGAAAAATTACATATTTTGATGACCAGACAAGTCCATTATACACCTTCTTTTTTTTTTTTTTTACAACACTATGCTCTTAAGGTCTGTTTCTTCTGTCTTAGGAGGTTCTAGTAAATTTAGCTGATTACTTTTATCAGCATGTAGCCACTTATTCATTCCTATAGTGAATGACTGATTCAAATTCCTTTATTTCAAGATCTTTGTACATGCATAATTCTCAAGAAAGCTGGTGGTGTGGAGGTTAAGGCACTGGATCCCACATGGCCCAATGCACAGTTCAAGTCCTGGACCCTAGCAGCTTAAAAAGCACATGGGGCACCTGGGCGTTGTGCCCAAAATCCTGAGAGAATGAGAAAGGATTGTGGCATTGCCATCTCCATGCCCCGCCCCTGGGGGCGGGGTGCTTTCTCATTTACTCTCCCACTACCATCTCTGTCTCTCTCTGGCAAGCACACATGCCCTACGACAAAAATAATTCCCACGTTGACTTTTTTTTTTTTTTTTGGAGAGGGTTTTTCTACAGGGCACCTGCGCTCGCCAGACAGACAGAGAGAGACATAGAGACAGAAAGCGAGAAATCACCCCCGGGGGGATGGCCACACCACAATCCCTTCTCCTCCATTCTCCTCTTAGGATCTTGGGCACGCACGCACATGCACCGGTGAGTTTAAGCCACCAGGTCCAGGACTAGAACCGCAGTCGACTACATGGGAGTTCAGCGACATAGCCATTACGCCAACGGCTGGTCCCAAGTTTCTTGTTTCTTTTTTCTTTTTTCCACTCTTAATGTTTGAGTAGAACGGTTTTAAGGAAAATCCTCACTTTTATTCTGCATTTCTGGATCCCTATTAGGGGTGGATGTGCTTTCAACACAGCTGTTAATCATTTACCTTTCTCTTTTTGTAAATCATTCATTCAAACCTTTAACATCGTATTTTGATCTGATGGGAAACAAGTACGTTTTTGTTCATTGCCTCTTCCCAACAGGTCAAAATAAAAGTTCTTTTTTGTTGATTTGTGAAATTCCTTGTAGGTTTAAGTATTAATCCCTTATCAGTGCTGGACCTGTTAACTTCTCTCATCCATCTGGTAACACTGCCAATGTTCCCCTCATCTTTACAGACTAAAACCTATCTTTTTTTTTTTTTTTTTTTTACCTTATTGCGTTAGGGAGGCGCTTAAAGAGAACACTGCAAGGTAGCAATTTTTATTTATTCAACGTATGGTCTTGCCTTTCTCATTTTGTACATCTTCAATTATGTAAGGTCTATAGATACTTTTCTCCGTATGAGCTAGTTTTGTCAAAACTATATTAAACATGTTTTTTTTTACTAGTTCATCGTGTCATTAATATATTTGAGATTCTTGTATAAGTGCCTTTAAAAAAAAACAAGAAACTCCTTTATCCTTTTATCATCTGTGATGGTTCCTGCACAACCATTTGTATTACTGTCTTTGTAGCATGTCTTCATGTGGTAAGGTCGTGACTTCATTTTGTGTTGCTTTGCAATATCCACTATTTTTTTAAAGAGATTTTTGCTATACAGTGCATGCGCTCGCCAGATTCAGAAACTGAGAAGTCACCCCCCAGTGGGGATGACCACACTGCATCCCTTCTCCTCCATTCTCCTCTTGGGATCTTGGGCATGCACACATATGTGCCTGGCATGAGTTTTAAGCTGCCAGGTTCAGGACTCGAACTGTGGTCCACTATGTGGGAGTCCAGCAACAAGGCTATTATGACATCTATCCACTATTTTTGTGAATCTTTTCTTTCCCAAGTAATTTGAGAACAATTCTAATCAGTTCCCAGGGGATGGAGGAAGAAAAAATTATTGCTGAAATTTAATAGGAATTGTGTTGAATTTACTGGTTTGAAAACTGACAAGCTTGGGACCAGCAGTTTGCGTAATGGCTATGTCGCTGGACTCCCACGTAGTCAACCACGGTTCGAGTCCCGGAGCCGGTGGCTTAAACTCACGCCAGGTGAGTGTGCGTGCCCAAGATCCCGAGAGGAGAATGGAGAAGGGATTGTGGCGTGGCCATCCCCCCTGGGGGGTGATTTCTCGCTTTCTGTCTCGCTGTCTGGCGAGCGCACGCACCCTTGTAGCAAAAAAACCTCTCCGAAAAAAAAGAAAGAAAGAAAACTGACAAGCTTATGGTATCAAAAACACAGTAATTCTTCCCGGTCAGGGAACCAAAAAAAAAAAAAAAGGTAACTCTCTACTATCATTCACTATGCTTGTGTGTGTGTGTGTGATTTGTGGCTTGTGGGGATGGGAGAGATAAAAAGAGACAGAGAAAAAGTGAGAAAACATCCCCATCAGGGAGGTGGCCATACCAAACATGTCTCCTGAATTCTCCCCCCAAGTTTGGACATGCATGTACACATGCCAGGTGTGTTTTTTAAGCCTCTGGGTCTGTGACTCAGAGCAGCTAACCATGCATGATCCAGCCACCTTAACCACCTTGCCATGGGCTGGCCCTACGTTAAGTGCTTCTTACATTTTCTTATTTTTAAATGTTTTATTGCTACTATAGTTTTACTCCTATTTTATGGTCCTATTACTACTATGAACAGAATCTTGCATCATATTTTCTGATTGGTTATGGCTGTTACAACGTAAAATTATTTTAATGTTTTTTTCTTTTTTTTAATTGCCCAGGATATGTGCGCTCACCAAAGACAGAAAGGGAAAATGAGAAATCATCCCCCCGAGGATGGCCATGCAGCGATCCCTTTTCCTCCATTCTCCTCAGAACTTTGGGCACCCACATACCTGCATAGTTCTCAAGACACCAGGTCTAGGACCTGAACTGCATAGCTGACCTTGTGGTGATATGGAAGAAACCTGAATTCATGAATAACTCAAGGCTGATAGCTGCCTAAAATTTCTGCCCTCCAGCAAACCTTCTGCCCCTCCTAGGAGCTACAGGATAACCAGAAACCTTGAAGAGATTAATGCCTTGAATAGATTAGACTTCCTGCTTCTCTGACTCCTCCCTTTGAAACTGCATAGGGCGGGCTCTGAGCCCATTCTCCATCCCAAGACCTCCCCTTCCCTAATTCCCTCATAAAAGACTGTATTCAACCCCCAGTCCGGGCCAGAGATTCAGACTGTTAACTCCTCTGTACCGGCCCGCATAATAAACAGTTCTCCTAATCTCTCCAAGTGCTGCCTTCCATTCCTCAGCATCTGGTTTTCTGCAAAAGTGGGATCCAGCACCTTAACCTGCATGCCCCTTCTGGCCCAAATAAGTACACTTTAAGAAGTTGCTCAGGGAGCCAGCATATGGTGTAGTAGTTACATAACTAGACTCCCACATGGCTGACCATGGCTCAAATCCCAGACCATGGCTTTAAAAATCACACCAGGCATGTGTGCATGCCTGCCCAAGATGGTGGGAGAAAGGATTGCAGTATGACCATCCCCCCTGGGGTGGGTGATTTCTCATTTTCCCTCTCACTCTCTCTCACTGTCTCTCTCTCTCTCTGATACACGCCCTAAGGTAAAAACCTCTTTAAAAAAAAAAATTTTCCTCAGTCCTCATGATTTCCACATGAGGTACACACAATATTACCCATAGAATCATATAACCCATCAAACCAAGACACTAAAAATAAAGAGGCAGATATGATTGTACAAATTTTGGAAAATATTTATTGATTCCATATTTGCTTTATCGTATTGACAGACCTATAAAAGTTCTAATTTCAAAAAAATATCATTCAGAATACACCATGGAAAACATGTCTGGATTGTGTCTCTACACCAAGAAATGAGATGTAATATGAAATACAGTTTTTTTGCCCTTTTTTTTAAAACATGGAAGCCAAAGTTTTTAAACACTGCAAGGACTTGGAGGTGCTCTCAGTCAATGACCTTCTACAATCCTACTGCCCCCCCAAAAGAAAAAATCCTTACACACAGTATAGCAAGAAGCATCATAAAACCCTACATGGCTCTGCCTAAAAAACAAAACAAAAAACATAAAATAAAATGTACAGCACTGGGTCAAGTTAATGCCTCCTTGGACCCATAGCCCAAGGGTAAGATCCCTACAGACCTGAAGTCATTAGGTGTCACCACCTTCTCACTGAGTGGCTTGACTGGTCTGATCTCCTCACAGGGATCAGCAGTGGAGGTCAACAGGTCAGCCCTGCTCAGGGCCGGGATGCCAGACCGGGGAATAGCCGTCATCCCTGCTACCCTGCTACGCGACAGTCTGTGCATTAGGGGCCCTGAGCATGCACAGGGACAGTTGAAAGCTGTCTCACAAAGGAGTGATGCTATTTATCAAAAATATGTCAGTGGCACTGATGCCACTGAAGTTTAAATCTAAAGACCATGGAGGAAGGCGTCAAGAGCAGGGAAACAAATATGCATGTGCACTTCCTCTTTCCCAACTCTTCCTTTCCTTTTTTACTGCCTTGCCCCCCCCCCCCCCCCCTGCCTTCCTAACAGTCTGAGCCTAAGAGTAACTGAAGGAGCGTCACCAGCAACCGATAGTCACTTATTCCTGAGTTTCCTTTTATTCTCAATGAAATTAATCTGACCCCTCCATTATAGATGAGTTCGAGCATCCAATAAAATAAAAACATGATCTATGTTTTATTGACTAAAAAATATATACATGGTAAGTAACCTATAAACATTTCCTTTTCTTTCTTTCTTTTTTTTTTGGGGGGGGGAGGTTTTTGCTATAGGGCGCGTGAGCTCGCCAGACAGAGACAGAGAGACAGAAAGCAGGAAATCACCCCCCAGGGGGGTGGCCACGCCACAATCCCTTCTCCTCCATTCTCCTCTCGGGATCTTGGGCACGCACGCACACGCACCCAGCGTGAGTTTAAGCCACCGGGTCCGGGACTCGAACCGCGGTTGATTACGTGGGAGTCCAGCGACACAGCCATTACGCTAACTGCTGGTCCCAACATTTCCTTTTCTATATTATAGGAAAATAAACACTTTCATTGTTCCCTACTTTAGAGAGTAAGCTTTGTTATGTTTTCTATCAGAATTTTAAAGAGCATATTAAGAAGCAATTATAATACAAAAGGATAAATAAGATATATTTAAATTCTTATTTAAAAGTATCAATAATTGTGTTTTGCTTTGTTAAATATCTTATGTATAAAGCGTGTGTGCATGTGCATACAGGTGTGTGCATCTGTGTAATAAGGGACGGATACACAGGAAACATTGAGGAAGGCACAGATAATGAAAAATAAGATGGCCCTGTGGCCTAGTGGTTAAGAGAGCCAAATCCTACATAGCTGATAGTGTAGTTCAAATCCTGACCCAAGCAGCTTGTAAAACATGCTGGGTGCATGTGTCTCCAAAATCCTGACAGGGTAGAGAAATGAAGGGATTGCAGCTTGACCATGCCCCAGTGGGAGTGCTTTCTCCCTCCTTCTCTGTCTCCAATGAGCACACGCACCCCCTGGGCAATTATTTCTTTAAATGCTGCAATATTATAAACACTGTATGTAAAAAAAAGTTTTTTAAGAAAATTATGCAGAGCCAGCAGATGGCGTAGCTGTTACGTCACTGGACTCCCACGTGGTCAGCTGCAATTCAAGTCCCAGACCCAGTGGCTTGAAAATCATGCCAGGCACATGTGGGTGCATGCCCAAGATCTGGGAGGAGAATGAAGAAGGGATTGCCTTATGGCCGCCACTCAGGGGATGATTTCACATTTTCCTCTCATTGTCTCTGTCTCTCTACCAAGTGCATGTGCCCTAAAGCAAAAAAAAAAAAAAAAAAGAAGAAGAAGAAGAAAAAGAAAAGAAAATGATACAGTAACCAAACATCAATTTAAAAAAATACTCCTGGGAACAGCAGATGGCACAATGGTTAAGTCACTAAACTTCCACATAATCAACCACGGTTAGAGTCCCAGACCCAGTGACTTAAAACTTACACAGTGTGCATGTGCATGTGCACCCAAGATCCTAAGAAGAGAATGGAGGAGAAGGGATTGAGGTTTGGCCATCCCCCCTGGGGGAGTGACTTCTTGCTTCCTGTCTCTGTCTCTCTAGGGAGCACACATGCCCTATAGTAAAAATCTCTCAAAAAAAAGTTCTTCAAAGTTCAAAAATGAAATATATTGCTATGTCCACAAACTGATGTTGCAATAAGGCATCCACTGATGAGCTAAAGGACATACCAAGATGGCCAGTCATACTCTGGTGGTCCTCCACCTCACTTATTCCTACAGAAAGAGTAGGAAGTCTTTACTTTATAAAGGGAGAACTAGAAACAGTGCGTCTCCTGGATTGGATCCTGGAACGAAGAAAGACCGTGAATGGAGAAGAGGAAGCTCTGCATGGTGTAACAGTGAGGAACCAAGGTTCATTTCTTAGCTTTGACAAAGGTGCCCGGGTCTCTAAGTGTTAGCAATATGGGAGCCGGCAGAGAGAATATACAACTGTCCATGTTATCTATGCAATTTGCCTATAAATTTAATTTTTAAACTTTCTCTTTTCCTTCAGTAGTTTGCTAGAGAGCACACATGCTTGCCGAAAAAAAAGAAAGTAAAAAAAATCACCCCCCAGGGGAGATGGCCAAGCCACAGTCCCTTCCCTTGGGACTTTGTGCACACACACACACACACCTGCACCCAGAGTGATTTTCAAGCCTTCAGGGCTGGGTCTTGTATTACTCACTCATTCGGTCATGTGGGAGCCAGCCGCTTACACCTCCACACCACCTTTCAACCCCTAAACTTATTTTAAGGTTAAAAGTGTATTGAAAAGTGTGGTGGCACACAGGAGCACAAAATCAAGCACAGGGATGTTTTGATAACAGCAGCCAAGAGGAAGACACAGGGTCATTTTGAAAACGACCGAGGGAGGCGGGAGGAAGCAGTTACCCAGATGTGGACAGATGACTCACTGTGGGCTGTAACTGCATTAGTGACACTGGGTGACCAAGACCACCTGACCTGCAGTGGTTTTAAGGTCTGGGGGAGGGGACAGATGAGCCCTGGCATATACTGGTAATAGTTTGTTTCTTAGCCTGGATGGGTGGTTGCCCATCCACATTATCCACATTCATTTTATGGACCAAAGTACACTCCCCTTCAATAAAAAAAGTAGTTTCAGATACTTCTCTGCTATTACAAAAGGTTAGAATGATAAAAGATAGGGAAATAAATTAGGTGTAATTAAAGAAGAAAGAGAAAACAGCTCCGTGGGGTGGTGGTTAAACGGGCTGGAGCGCACGTGACCAACCACACAGGTTGCATCCCAGGCCCAGTGTACTGAATGCCGGGTGCACGTGCATGTGTGCCCAAAATCCTGGAAAGGAGAAACAGAAGGGAAGGATTGCAGCATGATCATTCCCCAGGGGGTGTTTTCTCCTCTCTCTCTATGGTGACTGCACACACACCTTCAAGAAAGAAAAAAAATTACTGTGTAGGTACAAATATCTAACAATTAAGAAACCCTTATGTGCACAGTTCTCAAAGTCTGAAAGGATCTTTGGACACTAACAAATACAGGAGTGGTTTGAGTTCCTTATGGAGGTAGCCCTGGAGAGACCGATGTGACGTATCAGGCAAAGCCCAGATAGGTATTTTAGCTAAGGCCCTCAGCGGATTCTGACACACACCCAGAAGTATGAACTCCCAAAGACGAAGTAACTCCAGAGCTAGAAAGTCCCCCCAAAGGAGTCATATCAACAGATCCCGGCCTTCAACTCCACCCTAAAGTCCAAGGGCTCTCTGGTCAAGATCCCTGAGAAATGATAATACCATGAGAGAGAAATACCAGTAAGTTCTAATATCTTACATAAGCTTATCAGAGCTATGTTCTTCTATCATAATAGCTTTTTTATACCATGTTTTCCCAACATATCATGTATTTGCAATACAGCATTATTACACATTTTATTAAATAATGGCAGATCACAGACTCATAAAATGTTTTCAAAGGAGGGCTACAAACCTACCTTTTCATTTTAAAGATGAGAAAATAGGTATTAGAGATAATAATAACCTGTTGAGAATTTCTAGAATTCATCTTTCTTAGGCCAATCCATTAGACTAGATTTCGTCCCCATGGATACCGTCTGGCGAGATGAACTAGTATGTGTGTGTCCATAACATCATCAGTTTTGAACTGAGTTCTTTCACTCGTAATTCAGTTCACTGTGATTTCAAGGAATGTCTGTTGAAAATCATCATTCCTGAGCCACAGGATGAAGGCAACAAAAAGCTTCATTGAATACTTGAAATGAATCAAGGTACTCCTGTCCGATGTGAGGATAAATGGCAGAAACTTAAAGGGGGAACTTAAGAGTATTTTTTCAGAAACAGCAATTTCAGGTAGGCAATCGTGAGGAAGATAACAATCATACAAGCCAAGGCCACATGATTCCTCCACAAGCCCCAAGGGGAGACGTCGATGCCTTGGCTCGTTAGATAGTCTTCGCCAGAACATCTGGAATGCAACAGAAACACAAGGTTAACTGCATTTCTAGCCTCTGTCATGTTTTACGCAATGTCATCACTGCCCCTTAAAGAAGCACATAGAGGCTCGCCAAGTCTTTCATCCCTTCCATCACAGTAGCTAGCAGCTATCGCTGAGTACTTACAATTTTGCTAGACAACATGCGGAGGAATGCCCACTTAATAGTTCAGTCAATCCCTACATGGTCCGTTGGGTAGACACTATGCACATTTCAAAAATGTGAGGGGCCAGCCTATGGCCTGGTGCTTAAGGGAGCCAGATCTCACATCGCCAACCCCACAGTTCAAGTCTCAGACTCGGTGGCTTGAAAAACATGGCAAGTGCATATATGTGCATGCCCAAAATTCTCAAAAGAAGGGAGAATTGGGAACCAGCAGTTAGAGTAATGGCTATGTCGCTGGACTCCCACGTAGTTGACAGTGGTTCGCGTCCCGGACCCGGTGGCTTAAAACTCATGCCGGGCGCGTGTGTGTGCGTGCCCAAGATCCCTGGAGGAGAATGGAGGAGAAGGGATTGCGGCGTGACCATCCCCCCTGGGGGGGGTGATTTCTCGCTTTCTGTCTCTATGTCTCTCTCTGTCTGTCTGGCGAGCGCACGCGCCCTATAGTGAAAAAAAAAAAAAAAAAAAAAAAAAAACCTCTCAAAAAAAAAAAAAAAAGAAGGGAGAATAGGAAAAGAAGGAATTGTGGCATGACCATACCTCATGGGGGTGTTTGCCCCCTTTCCCTCTCTCTCCAGCCAGCCCATGCACGCAATGGCAATTTTTTTCTTTTTTGTTTTTTTTTTTATTGAATAAGAAAATAAAAGTGCCAGCAGGTGGCAAGAAGGGTTAATGTGGCTGGCGTTCACATGGCTGACTACACGGTTTGAGTCCCAAACAAGGCAGCTCGAAAAATACACCAGGTGCGTGTGCAGGCGTGCCTGAAGTCTGAGGAAGAGACTGGAGGGGAAGGGATTGCTGTGTGGTCATCTCCCTTTGGTGTTCCCACATTCCCCCTATCTCTCTGGGTCTATCTCCAGTGAGTGCACACACCTTATGACCAAAAAAAAAAGTTAAAAGGGACGAGAGTTTAAGGAAGGTGACCAAGATTACAGGGTCACACTTTTAACCAAGTTTTTAATCTCCTGAAACTCATCTGTTTCTAAATCTATAGTGCCGTTCTCAAAGTGCTGACCATGTATCAAGTTAAGTTTTCACTTAGTCCCGATGGGAAAACTGCAGCTTCATAACATGACACCTATGGCCAGCACAAAGATAATCAAAGTGCCTTCTAGTACTGCTGGCCCACAAAACGGCCATACGATGGACGCACACGGTCTGCGACTTCGACAACTAGAAAAAGGGGGAGACAGGGCTTCCTGCCAATTGTGGTTGTCTGCTCTCAAACCTCGCTCACATGAGCATCACAGCTGCATTTCCACCAGCGTGCCCACTAACCAGATTTCTGCCTCAACTAGCAGGAGTGAGCCTGCACAGGGAAGAAAAGCACCTGGCGCTGATAACACCGGGTAGAGACACAATTTCCCGGTACCATTTTTCTGCAACTCTTGGAACTATGCACTTCCCAAACAGCTAGCCTCTTTACTATAAGAGTAGCTTCCTCCTTCATCATGGGAAGATGAAACCTTATCTTCTGTGACCATGAAGGGGATGGCTGCTTCTCCTTACCTGATTCCACTTCTAACACCGGCCTCATCCTGACCAGACAGCTGGCAGTGACTGTGTTACACATCACACCCAAGGGGAGTGAATACAGAGAGCATCCCTTCATAGGGCTGTTTCTGGTCTACAAGTCAAGAATAGCAATCTGTCCCATTAGTAAGTCATTTCTATTCTATTGGAGTGTGCACGAGAGATTTGGGGTGCCAGCAGCCTTTGCATATCACCCCGCGGTGGAGACCACACCGAGAACGAGACTGGAACGAGAACTCACATTACAAAGTCACTGCAGGTACTGTTTGCTGTTACATTCAATCCCGGGCAGAAGTCCTGTCCCAAAAACTCATTATGCTGCAAAGCCTATAACACAAGGGGGTGGGGTGCAGAGGGAGGGCAAGAAAAATAGTTTCCAGTTTCAAACTTTTTCCACACAGTGATCACAATCATGTCATGTCCTCCAACTTTCCTCTTTGTTCTTAGGTCTAAAAACATACCAAGTCTCACACTCATATTCTTTGTCACACCAAAGTAACTAGAGTTATTTACCCTGGTAATCAAGACACCGAGGGCTGGGATTCTGGCTTCCAGTACAAAAAAAGCAAAGAATTTAGGGAAGAAGAGAGACCTCTGGCTATGTCAGTCCAGGTCTCCGTCCATCTTCTCTCCCCAATTTTGTAATATGAACATGTTAATGAAGATGATCCAATGGTGCTCAATGAGTATTGTTAATTTAGAGTAATGACCTTTTATTCTTGTTTGTTTTTCCATTAGAGCCCATCATACTTAGGAACTGGGTTACGGTATATACTAAGACACAGTTTTCTTTGGATTTATTAAGCTTACTAGAGTCAACACAGCTATGAGTAGTACATGGTCTTTGTTTTTCATCTAATTTCCTTTTTACTTTTAAACTTGGTATTCAAGTCTCCTGTTCCCATCTTTCTTTACTGAACTGAAATCCAACATGGACACTTTTTAATCAATGAGTCAATCTTTCTCTCTGACTGTGAGTTCTCCACTTCTCTGCCTCCCTCAAACAACAGGGTGACCAATAAACCCCACATGGCTTTTGGCCTTGGTTACAGGACTAATAGGTGATTCTCATTCATTGCGCTTAAGACTCGCACAGTTCATGGCCCGGGAATGAGGTGGTAAGGCTTTATTCCGGCTGTTCCTAGCTCAAGAACTCACTCACAGTGACAGAAGGAAAAACGCACCGTGTAGCCATATCGAGGAATGCTGAAGTACTGCAGCCACGAGAGCCAAGCCGCAATGGTTTTGAGATTGACCAACAGACCTGAAAAAATCTGCAGAAAGCAAATACCAAGAGTCAGAGCCAGTTGAGTGATTTCATTCTAGAGAATATGCTCCTCCTATCCCTTACAACCTTCTCAACCTTACTCTTAAGGCCAACTCATTCGTGAAATTCTTCTCACTTTCAGACCATCGCATGCTGTCGAGGTTAAGGCTCTGGATCCCACATGGCTAGCTTTGCAGTTTGAGTCCCAAACCCAGTGGTTTAAGAATCATACCAGGGACGTGTGCGTGCCATGCCCAAAATCCGGAAAGGAGAGATGAGGAGAAGGGATTGCGGTGTGGCCTTTCCTTCCTAGGGAGGGTGACTTCTCACTTTCTTGGTCTCTGACTATTTGAATGATACAACTGCTATGGTGTTTCCACCAATCACCTGGCAGTGAAACACATATCAGAACAACCCCCGAGCACCAAACGCCCTTACTATTTTCATTCACAAAGGTTTGCATTCTCTATCTGCATGCCTTTAAAAATAACGTGGTTGAGACCAGCAGATGGCATAATGGTTACATTGCTGGACTCCCATGTAGTCAACCATGGTTCAAGTCCCAGACCTAGCAACTTAATACACACACCTGTGCAAGCGTGTGTGCCCAAAATCTCAACAAGAGAATGGAGGAGAAAGGACTGCGTGTGTCTATCTCCCTTGGGGAGTGATTTCTCACTTTCTGTCTGTCTCTCTGGTGGGCACCCACACCCTACAGCAAAAAAAAAAAAAAATCTCTCTCAAAAAAATGAAAAGGAAAAAATAATGTTGGGTTCCCAACGCAGGCTTAAAATACGCTAAGGCTTGGTACTGATACAGAGCGAAATGTAGTACTGCACAAAACATGGCCGACATCCTCATTTACAGTTACCATGACGCAGTATTGCAATGGAAAGGCCAGGAAGGACTGCTTGAGGCGGACGGAGACAGCTGGGAGGCTCACAGAGAACTTGTCTGACCTGACACCAGGATACCAGGATGCGTAACAGTGACCTGCTGCTGGTATTCAACCACATGGACTTAGATCTGACCTAACCAAGTGCTTGTACATAACACAGCATCCGAGTCAAAAGATACAGTTGTATACCTGGTTTTTAAAATGCTCTATATAGAAACCTTTACATAATAATAAACCAAACCATCAAATATATCAAAGAGAACATTCTACTTGATGACATAAGAAGTAATCAAGATTTATCATTTCCTCCATGATGTTTACATTGAGAAACAGAAGAATGAAGCTTTGGAAAGGGTTTGAGCTTCTTAGGTAAGGACAGCTGCTCCGACTCTATCAGAAAGGACGTGTCTATGAGCAGACCAGGCATTCCCAGCTACGTGATGGGGGGGGGGGGGGGGGGGTACTGGTTCCGTTCACCTGCTGTTTCATCTCTGTGAGCGCAAAATTTAGGGATATGTAAGATGACAATTATGCAACCATTGAAAAAAAAGACAAGCAGAAATATATTGACATAAGAGAATGTAAGGAATCTAGAAAGGAATCACTCAGCACTGTGAACTTTGGAATTTTCCAGTATTTATTAAACACTCCTTCTTAAAATATTAAGAGGAACCCAAAATAGATCACTCATACCACAAACTGCTCTCTGACTCCCGGAGCTGAGTCACTTGGAGAGCAGTAAATCCACTCAAACCATCCCTGCTGTTAGCGAAATGAGCTCTTCTAACTCATGAGCAGTTAGTTGAAATTAGAATTCTCTAACATCAGCATGAAATGCAGGCAAATAACCTGCCCCCCCCCTTTTTTTTAATGGTTTTTGCCATAGGCTGCCTGCACTTCTGGGAAAGAGACAAAGAGAGACAGTGAGAGAAAAAGTGAGAAACCATCCCCTGGTGGTAGGGGGGGCAGGAGGAGGGAACACATGTTCCCTTCTCCTCCACTCACCTCCTGGAATTTGGGACACACACACACACACACACACACACACACACACAGGTATGCATGGCATGATTTTCAAGCTGCCCCAGGACTCAAACTGCATGTAACCATATGGGAGTCCAGCACCTTAACCAAGACACCTGCTGGCCCCAACCGACCATGGTTTTTGTAGAGGTTTTTGCTATAGGGTACATGTGGCTCACCAGAAAGACAGAGACAGAAAGCAAGAAACCACCCCCTAGGGAGGATGCTACCCAGCAATCCCTTCTCCTCCATTCTCCTCTCAGGATCCTGGGCACGCATGCATACACACATGTCCGATGTGAGTTTAAGCCATCGAGTCACAGACTCGAACTGTGGTCGACTACATGGGAGTCCAGCGACACAGCCATTAAGCCATCTGCTGGTCCCACCAACCCATCATTTTAAAGAGGGAATCTGTCCATCAAACCTTTTTTTAGGTTTTTGAGTGCCCAGTTTATCAAGCTTTCATATGTCCTCAAAAAGCTCATTAGTGTATGTTCACTAACATTGTAGTAGCTGCAATAGAACAGGAGCCGAAACTGCTGGATCTGGGCCACAAGGGAAGCTATATTTCAATCTGGAACCTCCTTAAAGCAGAGTCCCATTCACAGAATCCACAAAATCAATTTCATCTGACGGGCAAATGGACAAGGAAAAGGAAAGGAAAAACTCCCTCTCGAGAAGCACAGTGTACACTCACCATCATGAACACAAAAGAGATGGTCATGAGAAGGGTTGCTACGGACACCACACTCTGGCCTGCTGCTATGGCCAGCGCCATGGAACTGGCCGAGTAAGCCACCATCATCAGGCTGAACATCATGATGAAGAAGGCCTCCACCGTGGGTTTCAATCCTTCAGAAAGAAAGGCAGGGTTGGATCCAGCTGCTGAGGCCACTACGTCGGGGGATTGCTCACGGCAAAAGTAACGCTGTAATATTCTGAGAAACTAATGTCTGGATGAAAAAGACGTCATCCACTCACTCTTCAATGACCCTGCTTACCGGTTTTATCATTCCCACCCTACGTCACTGCATAAAGTTACTGCATGGTTTTCTCTTTTCCACTTACTGTGTAAGCTTTCCTGCATGTAACACCTCGCTTCTTTATGTGCAATTACAAACAGCTACCGAATTCCAGAGATAGAGAGTGACAGGCGACAGAACTGGCCTTGGGAAATTATCAGGAGCACATTCAGTTACCCAGACATCACACAGTGCTTCCTGTGGGCTGGAACTGCACCAGCGAAGACACTGGGGTGATCAGAAGACCCACCTTCCCAAGGGTTTCAATAACTGGAGAAGGGGAGGACAGGGCGCCTCTATAACCCAAGTCTCCCCAGACAAATACCACATGACTTGGAGATTTAGAACAGGACTAAATTTAAGTTTTTCATAAAACCACTTTATAAACTATAATGAGCTAATACTGCCCTGAGTTTTGGGATAGCCACAAGAACATCGATCAGAAGTGCGGGGGTCTATGCGTATCTCTCTCTTTTTAAAAGAATTATTTATTTAATTTTAATTATTTAAATAGTTATCTTAATTTGGTCGGGGAGGGGGGGGGCAGGGAAAAAGCAAGCCACCAGGTCTGGGACTTGAACCATAGTCAGCCAGGTGGGAGTCCAGCACCTTCTCTACCACACTATCTGCTGGCCCCCTCTAAGTGTATCTCTTAACAGCACACCTTTCATATGCAAAGTGGGAGGATTTAAGCTCCATCAATGTTCTTATCCTACAGTGTTTGGTGAAAAATAAATATGGTGAGGCTGGGACCAATGAAATAACTGGAAATTCTAATACAATCACAGCCTGAGTGAAACCTGAGCATTGTTATCGATATTAAATCAATAAGCCTGCAAAAATCACCATCTTTCTCTCACTAGAGGGAGGGAAGAGACTATAAATATAAATATACACACAACTATAGAGAGATCTATAAAGATAAAATATAGATAATACCTTAGCTCTTTCAGCACAATTTCAAATACTTTTATACTTTCTTTTCATGTGTGTGCATGACACATAACATCTCTCAGTAAAATACGACTTTATAAATGGTTTCAAATGTTTGCCTGGGGGGAAAGTCTTGACAAAAATGTCCACAGTGGGGCCAGCAGGTGGCACAAAGGTTAAGGCAGCTGGATCGTATGGCCGAAAGAGTGGTTCAAGTCCTGGACTCGGACTTGAAAAACCGCACCAGGCTCGTGTGTGTGTGTGTGTGTGTGTGTGTGGGTAGCCCTGGGGACTGATTTCTCACCTTCTTCCTCCCTCTCTCTCTCTTTATCTATAATTCTGAGAGTCACAAAGAGGCTTATAAAGAGAAACTGGCACCCTTTACGTCTTGGCACTTACCCAACATAAAGTATATGATACAGGTAAATATAATACTTGGTAACATCCTCATGGGCAGCAGATCAGATAACAGTTTTCCAAAGAAATAAGATGACACTCTGTAGTAGCCACTGATATACTCGTGTCTGTGAACAAAAGCACAGAATGCAGCCCGGTTAGTAGTTGAAGAAGGCACAGAGCAGGGCCAGGGGGTGGCGTAGTGGCCGAGGTGCTGGACACTCCATGGCCTGCATAGTTCAAGGTCTGGACCTGGTGGCTTTATCTCTCTCACACACACACACATGCCCTGCAGCAAATAAAAAATAATAACAATAATAAATTAAATTAAATAAATAATTCCTTTTTTTCCCCATCTTTTTTTTTTTTAAACTTGAGAGAGAAAGGGAAAGTGAGAAAGCATGCCACCAGGTCCAAGACTCGAACCAGAGTAGGCCATGTGGGAGTCCAGTGCTCTCAACCACCACACCACCTGCTACCCTCTGAATAAATCATTCTTAAAATATAATAAAATACATAGCCCCTTACTGGTCCAAAAGCTGCAGGGCAGCCCCCTCCAGGGCGTCCTCCCAGACCTACTCACATAAAGAGCTTCTTCTCGACCACGAAGAGCTCCACGGCCGACACGCTGCTGAAGCACTGGTTGGTGGTCAGGAAGAAGAGCACCCCGGCTCTGCCGAGAGAGGGGGACAAAGGCGCCGCAGTCAATTCAGTGTTCAGCTCCATTTTCTTTTTCTTTTTCTTTTTCTTTAAATTTATTTATTTACATTCATTCACTGTACATCATTACAGCATACAAAATGAGATTTTTTTCCATCCAGAGTACATTGTATATTGGCTCAATCATGCACATCAACATACATGTTTTTGTCAACAAATAATTTTCCATTTCTCGCTTCCTGTATATTTTGCTTTAATTCCTCCATCCTTGATTCCCTGTCTCTTACCCTCTGCCATCTCCCACTCTGTCTCTGGTATCTATGTTTGCTTTCTATACTGTTTTTCCCCCACGTTTTGAGTCACCAAAGATCTTAATTAATCTAAATATTTTCATAGCACACACAGCAGATACATACATTTCTATGAACACAAGTCCAAATTTAGGCATAAGCCTCAGTGAGTAGAATGAACATCCTATAAAGTAGCACCTGGCTGGGGCTATATATCTTACTGCAGTCATCAAATAGGTATTTTTAATGTATTTTTTTTTAATTTCACAATAACAGTTTTAGTTTTTTGGGGTTTTTTTTCTGAAACTTTTAATTTTTTTTAACTTAATTTACATTCCACTCCATTTTCTACCCACCACACCCTAACAGATGATATCTTAGAAATAAAAGTGAAATTGAGGAACCAGCAGTTAGCTATGGCTATGTCGCTGGACTCCCAAGTAGTCGACCGCAGTTCATGTCCCAGACCTGGTGGCTTAAAACCTCATGCCAGGTGCGTGTGCGTGCGTGCCCAAGATCCTGAGAGGAGGATGGAGGAGAAGGGATTGCGGGGGGACCATCCCCCGTGGGGGGTGATTTCTCGCTTTCTGACTCTCTGTCTGTCTCTGTCTGTCAGGCAAGCACGCGCGCCCTATAGCGAAAAAACCTCTCAAAAAAAAAAGAAAAGAAAAGAAAAAGAAAAAAAGAAATAAAAGTGAAACTGATCTAGGGAAAAGAGGGAAGCAGGAACCCCTCAGGCATCAGCCCCATCCCTGAGGTCATCTACCCAGAGACCCTGGACTGCTTGCTGCACACTGTGAAATGCGGTCTCAGGCCCCTGCTCCACATCAGTCAGGGGCTGAAGACCCACACCTGAGGGGATGGTGCTTCGAAAGGGGGATTCGTGGAGTAGGGTCCTCATGATGGAATGAGTGCCCTTCAAACAGGAGAAACAGACCACAACACGCTCACTGCCACAGAAGGACACGGCGAGAAGGTGGCCACGTGCAAGCCAGGAGGACAGACCGCAGAGAACCGAACCATGTGGCACCCTGTCTCAGAATTCCAGACTCCAGAACTAAGAAAAAATAAATTTCCATTGTTTAAGCTATTTGATATACAGGATTTTATGGCAGAGAGCTAACATACATGACATATATAGGCCATAAAAATACCATCCTCTTGAATTCATACTAAAAAAGTGCCTAGTATGGGGGCCAGCAAATGGCGTAACAGTGATGTGGCTGAACTCCCACATAGTTGACAGCAGCTTGAGTTCTGGACCCGGCGGCTTAAAACTCACACCAGGCACGTGTATACACATGCCCACGATCCTGAGAGGAGCAATCGAGGAGAAGGGATTGTGGTGTGGCCATTCCCCTTGAGAGTTGATGTCTCACTTTCTGTCTCTGGCAAGCTTACATATACTCTAGCAAATTTCCTCTCCCTCTCAAAAAAAAAAAAAAAAAAAGCCAAGTACTATTCCTAATGCAAAAACAGACAATGGAGTGGTCAGCAGGTAGTATGGTAGTTAAGAGACTGAATTTCCACATGGCCCACCATGGTTCAAGTCCTGGACCTGGTGGCTTAAAAATCACACCGGCATGTGTGCATGCTCAAAATCTCAAGAGAAGGGATTGCAGCACGGCCATCCCCAAGGGGGTGGGGGATGTGATTTCTCACTTTCCCTCCCACTGTTTCTTTCTGTCTCTCTCTGGCAAATGTATGCACTCTACAGCAAAAATCTTAAAAAATAAAAAACAACAGACAGTGTAGGAAGCCTTGACCAACACCTCATTATATATACCCACCACACAACTACCACCAAAGCCTTCATAGAATCCTTGACACGATAAGGCAACCAACCTCTTACGTGGTCCCCGAAGTGCTCAAAAAAGAAAGTACTTATGTATACTGCAAACATTGTGCCCCTTCTTTTCTCAACCTGCAGCCAGCCAGGGTCACAGGCACACACATTTTTTAAGGTCACCGGGAAACCAAACCGCAGTCTCCCACGTGGCTCCCAGCACTGCACCTCCACAGCAGCACCAAGGCTAGGCTTGGCAGTGTTCATTCCTCAGAAAACTGATAAGACTTATAAAGGAAGCAGCTCAGTTCATCTACAACTGAAACGAGGATTTTACAAAATGATGCCAGCATCCCTGAGGCAGGGATGGACTTTCCTTCATACCTAAACAAGTTAAGGACTTGGAGGATGTGAGTAGAGATGAAAGAATATCATTTGAATGACATAAAAACAAGAACATATGCTTAGGAATGTAAACCCAAGTGAACAACACCAACTCTCTTCAAAGAAAAATATTCTCAGAGTAATTATTTAAATACTTACAGAACTAAAGGACCAGGGTATTTTAAAAGTAAGTACTTTGACAATAATGAAAATAGTGAATTTCAAAAACATGGGACATGGCAAAAATTCAGTTCTCTTTGTTTTCTTGCATCTATCTAACACTACAGTCATGTTCAGACTGCTGATTCTAAAACACTTTTTTTCATACACAGGATTCTGAAAAAAGCAGACAGTGAAAATACATATGACAATGTCCCTACAGAATGATTATGAAAAAGTAAATGGTGGGGACTAGCAGGTGGCATGGTGGTTAAGGGTGCTGGACTCCCACATGGCCGACCACAGTTCGAGTCCCAGACCTGGTGGCTTGCTTTCTCAAATTCTCTCTCTTTCTTCCTCTCTGGTCAAATTTAAATAAATAAAGTTAAATAAAATAATTACTTTTTTTAAAAAAAGAAAAGAAACAGTAGATGGTAAAATTTCTTTTAACTCTTATATTTTATTTTACACTGAAAATTTTAAATTATTTTTTATTGCCAGAGGGAACAAGAGAAAAACACAGACAGAGATGAGTGGGCTGTGGTCAAGCCACAATCCTTTTCCCTCTATTCCTCCTTCCCTACAGGATTTTGGGTACACACACATCCCCAAGTATTTTTCAAGCTGCCAGGACTGGGAATCGAACTGCAGTATGCTGGGTGAGATCTGGCTTCCTACGCGCAACAGCGCCAGCCATAAATTTTATTATTAAGGAACTAAATACACTGTAATTATTTGTTTTTTTTAAAAGATTTATTAAATTCCACTACTTATTAATTTGACAAGAGAGAGAGAGGGAAAGTGAGAAAGCAAGCTGCCAGGTCCGGGATTCAGACTGCAGTCAGTCATGTGAAAGCTTAGCACCTTAGCCACCTGGGGAGGGATGGCCAGGTCACAATCCCTCCTCCATTCTCCTAGGATCTTGGGTATGCACGCACACACACCCTGTGTAGGTTTTAAGCTACCAGGTCCAGGACCCAAACTGCTATATGGGAGGCCAAAGACATAACTATTCCACCACCTGCTGGTCCCACCTTCTCACATTTTCTCTCTGTCTTTCTCTGGCGAATGCATTATCCCTATGGCAAAAATTAAAAAAAAAAAAAAAAAAAAGCTGCTGCTGTGGAAGACAGTTTGGCATGTCTTCAAAAATATCATTGAACTATGAGGCCAGTAGGTGGCGTGCTGGTTAAGGGCACTGGACTTCCACATGGCTGCCTGCAGTTTGAGTCTCAGACCTGGTGACTCACTTTCTCACTTTTCCTCTCTCTCTCAGATTCTGTCCTTCTCTGGTCAAATTAAAATACAAAGTTAAATAAAAATTCTTTTTACAAAAACATAATAGAATTACCACTTGGTCCAATCGCTCTATATCAGGGTACACACCGAGAGCAGGGACTTGAACAGGTATTTGTATACCCACAGCAGCACTTCTCACAACAGCCAGAAGGTGGACACAATCCAGCAATTACGGGTCCATCACTGGGTGATGGATGAAGAAAATGTGGCACATATACACAGTGCAATTATTCAGCCTTATGAAAAGGAAATCTTGGGGACCAACTGTTGGCATAATGGCTATGTCACTGGACTCCCATGTCATCAACTGCGGTGCTAGTCCTGGACCTGGTGGCTTAAACTCATGCCAGGCGTGTGTGCATGCCCAGGATTCCAAGAGGAGAATGGAGAAGGGTTACTTTCTGTCTCTCTCGGTCTTTCTGGCACACACACGCACCCTATAGCAAAACCTCTCAAAAAAAGAAAAAAAAAAAGGAAATCTTGTCATCTGTAACACTATGGCTGGATCATGACAATTTCATGCTTAGGGAAAAAGGCCTGTCACCAAGGGACAGATGCTGTATGATCCACTGATGAGGTTCCTAGAGTAGTCAAATTCAGAGGCAGAAAATATGATGGTAGCCAGGGGTTGGGGGAGGTGGCATAGGGAGTTACTGAGTAATGGGTATGGAGATCCTATACAGGAAGACAAAGAAAGTTCAGGAATTGTACAATGATGGGAATATACCTAATGATACCAAAATGTCTATTTAAAATTAACTAAAAGGGTTAGACCATCCCATGGCATGGTAGTTAAGGTGTAGTGAAATCAGTCAATTTTATCTCCTGTATATAGTTCCTAAATTTTTGCCAGAGAGCGTGTGTGTATGTGAGTGTGTGTGTGTGTGTGTGTGTGATTGCAGAAGTGAGAGTGGGGAAAGAAAGCACCCTCCATCCCCACAAAATAGTCATGCCACAATCCCTTTGGGATTTTAGACATATAAAGGTGCTCAGCATTTTTAAAAAACTTTCAGTTATTTTTTGTAATTAAGATTTTTAACATTATTTCATTGTATTTGTTTATTTTTTTTAATTTGACCAGAAAAAGAGACAGAAACAGAAAGTAAGAAAGCAAGCAAGTTGCTAGGTCCAGGACTCAGTTCGCATCGTGGTCAGCCATGTGGGTGTCCAGCACCTTAACTACCATGTCACAGGCTGGCCCCAGCAGAAAGAACGTTATCTCTTCCATTCGGTTTCCAATTCGTTGGCTAACCCTACCCATCAATAAACAGTAACACTTTGTGCCTGTCTTAAACTCAAATTCTCAATGAATTCTCAAACGCTTAAACAAAGTAACAGCAAACATCCTCTCCAAATCAAGATCCAAATTGACTTACCTATTCTGGATTCCAGTACGATCATGTTTTAGACCAAAGAAGATGGCACCTATAACCAATCCCAGTATGACTGTGACAATTATCTTTTCAAAAAAAAAAAAACAAAAAAAGAAAGAAACAAAGTTTCAATTAGAGGTAAATATGTATACATACCATTTATTAGTTAATAACATCTATCTATGGTTACATAATCAGATCTCTCTGTGGAGATAAGCACTTTCAATGACTTGGCTCAAGTCCCAGTGAGAATATAAAGCAGAGTACATTCTTAGACTGCTTGCTAAATCAAACTGAAAAATCAAATTATCTGTGGTTTAGGGAGACTGATAGGACTAAAGCAGACAACTGGACACCCTAAGCTTCCTCCCAGGGCTCCACGAACAATGCCAGTTCGAGCCCCAGTCCAGGCTACCAAGCCCCTAAGAGTCATGGAAAGGGCAGAGTGAGGCGACCCACGAGCCAAGCTGTTTAGGATTAAAGTCCAAGAGACACTGAACCCAGAGTAAACTCTCGAGCTTCGTGCCAGTGAACACGCATAGTTTCACTTTCAAGAGGTTCAAACAAAAACAGGATGTCTTTACTCTTAAAAGTAAAAATAAATAAAATTTTGAAAATACACATACACACAAATTCCACAGGACAACTGTGCACGATAAGGAAAGGGGGGAGCCGTGGCCCGCCGGTCCATGCTCTGGGGAGTGCGTGCCTGGCCTGGGAAAGTGCACTGTCACTGTCACCGTCACCAAGCACTCCACAGCTTCCTCGGAGAGCATCTGGGAACTTCTCTCATCCGATTGCTAGTCATGCTTCTCCGCCGACCTCACCCACCTCCGGAGCCCGAGCTGCCAATGCTTGGCCGTCCCTACCTTCACCTATGTACTCTCCCTGGCTGGCTTCCGAGGGGACTAGACAAACATCACCTTAGTTTGTAGGACAAAAAGTCTCTTCTGAACACCGTAATAAATAGAGATAAGGGTTCTAATGATTTATGTTGAGGAAATTCTACCTTTTTTGTTTTGTTATTTTTATTTGCTATAGGGAGAGTATGCTCGCCAGAGAGAGACAGAGAGAAAGAGAGGAAAAGTGAGAAAGAACTCCCCAGGGGGGATGGCCACACCACAGGCCCTTCTCCTCCATTCTCCTCTTGGGATCTTGGGCATGCAATGCTCACGTAGCCATTGTGCTTTTCAGACTGCCAGGTCTGGGACTCAAACCCCACAGTCGGCCATGTGGTGTCCAGTTGCCTTAACCACTGTATCACTAGTTGCCCTCTACTTGTGGTCTTTATTAATGGCCTAAATAGTTACCTATTGAAAATAAAATATCCAGGACCAGCAGGTAGTGTGGTGGCTAAGGCGCTGGACACTCCATCATGGCTGACCATGGTTCAAGTCCTGGAGCTGGTGGCTTGGTTTCTCACTTTCCCTCTCTCTTTTTCTCTCTCTGTGTCTCTCTCTGGTAAAATTAAAATAAATGAATGAAAGAATAAATAAAATTTAAAAAATAAAAGAATAGAAAATATCCTACAGTATGTCTCAAAGTTCAAAAATGAAAAACAAACCAAAACAAAAGTCTTGACACTAAGGCCAGTAGTATGAAGACCTAAAGTAATCTGTCAAGCTCATTTCTGGAGGTCAGGAAGCAGAATGGTAGTCAAGGTGCTCGACTCCCACATGGCTGACTGTGGTTTGAGTCCTAGGCCTGGCAGCTTGCTCTCTCTCTCTTGTGAGTACACGAAAGAGCAAATCGAAAAATAGTAATAATGATAAATAACAATGAAATTAAATAAAAATAATTATTAAAACAAACAAACAAATGCTTCTGGCATGATACCAGCCAAAGTGGAATAACAGGACCAAGAACTGTGAATACACGTTGGAGAGACCATAGCCTGGAAAGAATATTACTTAAATGTCTCAGTTATGAGAAAGCCTTAAATTTCTTCTGCTAATATGACAGAAATTTGGGGGGGGATCCATTTCTTTGACATATTTTCATTACCCTCAAAATATAGTCTATTATTTCAACAGCTCAAGCTTCCTAACAAAATGCTGTTGACTCTTCTATGCTAACTGCTGGTCCCACACACAGTACAGCTTTTAGGAACAGTCAGACTTCAACTGGAAATTCCACTTGCTTTGTTTCTTCTGCACTCTAATTCGTTGTCTTCTAATAACCCTGTTGGTATTACCCTTGATGTTTCCCAAAGGCTTCAAAGTTTTAAAGTATATTCAAAGGCAGCTTTCACACTGACTGCACGACTCATCCCATAAACTTATCGTGTTTGTACAAGGTGTGTGCTTCCCTGTTATTCTTTCTTGCACCAAGAACAGAAAAACAAACAGGCACCCGTTATACAATGGAGCAGAGTGACCTCTGGCCTCTGTTTTTAATAGAATACAAAAGGGAAGATTCTCTAAATACCCTCTGCTGTATTTATTTAAATGGGTTAACAACTTGTGTTACAAGGGATGTTTATGGATGTCCCTAAAATGAAAATTAGCCCACAGTAAATATTTAATATGCCAATGGAAGTGCCAGATCTCCAGAAGACTGATAGTAATGCCTTCCCAAAAGATTAAAACCGCTGGCACCAAAAACGAACACTAAATCTTGATAAAGACCATTTGATCACGCTGGGATCTTCCAAATACAACCACTAGTTAAAAGCATTATCAGAGATCAAGGTCAAAACTGGTAAATAAATAACTAGTTCACACCAAAGTTCAGCTTTAAGACAATAGATACAAGATTTACCAACAAGAAGCCATAAAACATTTTACCAACGCCATGCTCAAAACTTGGAGAAGTAAAAAACATGTGAGAATATATTCCTCTTCTAAGACACGAGTCAGTAAACTATGGCCCACTGAGCTCATGAGGTTAAGAATGGTTTTGACATTTAAATGATTTCAAAAATCATTTCCTGCCATATGAAATCTATGTAAAATTCCTATGTCAGTATCCCTGAGTAAAGCTGTAGTGGAACACGGCCCTGTTCGTGCGTCTACGTGTTAGCCCTGACTGTTTCTGCCCTAAAATGGCAGAGCGGGTTACACGAGAAGCACAAAACCTGGTCTGCAAAAACCCCCAAATTATCGAGCACTTTACAAAAGAAAGTTGCCACCCCTGACCTCCACTATTATTCCAGTATTTACAAACCTGAATAAGAGTCTCCCCACTGGGCAGGTGCTCGGGGAGATACAAGGTTCTATTCTTACCAAGACTGTCACTGCTCTGAACTGTGATTCCTTTCCTGGAACCAAGTTCACGGAGGAGGCAAAGATACTGAACACGCAAAACTGGAGGCACTGGGCTCATGTGTGCATCAGAAGGAAACCGAGCATCAAAACATGCCGAATCTTGGGGCTGGCCGGTGGCTGGGGCAGTGGACTTCCACACGGCCAACTGTGATTCAAGTCCCAGACCTTTTGGCCTGCTTTCTCAATTCTCCGTGCCTCCCAGTCAAATTAAAAAATAATAACAATTAAGCAAATAATTATTTAAAAAGAAAGAAAGAAGAAGAGAAACCAGCATGTGGCACAGGGGTTAAAGGTACTGGACTCCCACATGGCTGACCATGGTTTGAGTCCCAGATCTAGCAGCTTGCTTTCTCACTTTCCCTCTCTCTCTAGCTCTGTCCTTCTCTGGTCACAGTAAGTAAATAAAGTAAAATTAAAAAAAAAAAGAAGAAAAGAAACAGGTAAGAATTGAAATTGTGCCCTGTTCAGAACTACCATCAGTGTGACTTCAATTAGATACTTATAAATCACCTTTATAGACAAGCAAAATTTAAGGCTTTTTCCAAATAAGACAAATCTACCACATAAGTCACAATTAAGAATAAACCCTAGGCCAGCCTAGGCCGACGTGATGGTTGAGGCACTGAACCCCACGTGACTGACTGTGTGGTTCAAGTCCCAGACCTGTACATCGGTATATGCCAAATATCCCAAAAAAGGAATGAATTGCAGCACGGCCATCACTTTCCCTCTCTTCCTGGGAAGTATACATGCCCTGTAACAAAAAAAAAACTAGCAAATGGGACCAGCAGACAACATAATGGTTATGTTGCTGGACTTCCACGGAGTCAACCTCAGTTCAAGTCCCAGACCCAGTGGCTTAAAACTCACACATATGCTTGCATGCCCAAAATTCCAAGAGGAGAATGGAGGAGAAGGGACTATGGCATGGCCATCCCCCCTGGGGAGTGATATCTTGCTTTCTGTCTGTCTCTCTGGACGGAACACATGTGCCCTACAGCAAAAATCTAGCTTTAAAAAAAAAAAAAGAAAAGCTATTCATACGTAAAATGTTACTCTTATGTGTTCTAATGACGGACTCTTCATCTCAGAGTGGGGACAACAGATACAAGCAAGGGTGGGTAGAAGATAAACGACCATAATGCAGACATTGTATCACAACCAAACTGTTCCCACACGTGTGTTTCACAGCACGATGATGAGAGTCTGCCAGATTACCTGAGCAATGGAGGCCTGGGGGTTACCCAGTAAGTTCTTGAATGAACGCCTGGAAATCCACTTGAGTTGATGACAAAAGGAGGTGGCATAGGCGATCTCCTTGAAGGCCACGCTCTTCTTTTTCTGACCCTGTGATAACTGATCTAATTCAGCCTTGGTTTCTGAGTAGAAGGAGGAATTGACGTAAAATTCTGCTAATTTTTCTATGAGTGGCTTGTCTCCCATGGCAGGCTCTTTGGTCTCCTTGACTTTGGAAAAAACATGGAAAGGAGAGGAAATATTATTATCAACAGAGCTGGATTAGCTCATTCTTCTGTGACCTCTTTCTTAGATTCTTCCCTAACATAGTATTCTTTTAAAAAAAAAAAAAGTCAGAGGGGGACCAGCAGTTGGCATAATGGCTATGTCACTGGGCTCTCATGTAGTTGACTGTGGCTCAAATCCCAGATCCGGTGGTTTAAACTCACGCCGGGTGCGTGTGCGTGCGTGCCCAAGATCCTGAGAGGACAATGGAGAAGGGAACGAGGTGTGGCCATCCCCCCTGGGGGGGGTGTGTGTGGTGATTTCTCACTTTCTGTCTCTCTGTTTCTCTCTGTCTTTCTGGTGAACACAGGCACCCTATAGCAAAAACCTCTCCAAAATTTTTTTTTTAAATGTCAGAGGGCATGTGTGTTCATAGGTAAGAGACAGGGAGAAACCATCCCCTAATGAGGCATGGCCCTGGCAAAGTGCCTTCTCCTCCATATCTCCAATCTGTCAAGATCTGTTGCACATATCCACATGCAACTAGCATGTTTTTCAAGCTGCCATGTCTGTAATGCAGACTGCATCATCACCCATGCGGGATCAAGCTCCCTTAACCACCAGGCCACAGAGCTGGCCCCTAACACTGTAATTCTATTTTTTTAGAGAGATTTTAGCTATAGGGTACATGTGCTCGCTGGAGAGAGAGAGACAAAAATGGAGAAATCATCTCCCAGGAGGGTCTGGTCATGCCACAATCTCTTTTCCTCCATTCTCCTCTCAGGATCTTGAGCATGCACATCCACATCCCCAGCATTAGTTTTAAGGTCCTGAGTCTAGGCCTCAAACTGTGGATGACTACGTGGAAGTCCAGAAACATACCCCTTATGCCATCTGCTGTCCCCACAAAGTCATCATTTCATCAGCCACCACATTGCCAAACTAAGCCAATACAATTAGACAAAAATTAAATAAATAAATAAATAAATAAATAAAAACCTGTGAATCTGGGCAGGTCTATAGCTAAGTGGTTAAGGACAACTGGGTCATATATGGCTAACCAAGTTCAAGTCCCAGTCCTGGTGCCTTAGAAAACATAGCAAGTATGTGCACGTGCATGCCTGAGTCCCAGAGGGTGAGAAATGAAGAAGGGACTGTGGCAGGACCAGGCCTCACCGTGTCTGTCATGACCTCCTCTCCGACCTCTGTCTCTGTCTCTCTTTGGTGAGTACAACTGAAAAAACCAATCTGTGAATCTAGCAAATTCACATACCGTCATGGTCCTCCTCTCTGTTCAATACCACAGCAGAAGAATCTCCATTAATGACGTCCAGGAAGAAGTCTGCAGGGTTGTTATAGGGCTCACAGTGGTAACCTAGGAAAGACGATAGCCCATGAGTACGAATTTCCATGGCCCAAAATAAAGTGGATTCCATTCCAGAAGGTGAGCAAGGTGAGGTGAGAAGACAGAATCTAACTTCTTCATCTGCTTTCTCTCCTGTTCCCTCAGTAAATGACTCTCCTCTTACATATCCGATCACACAACTTTCCCACAGCTGTGTCTCTCTGCCGAAGTAAGGCATATTGCGAACCATCCCTGGGCTCTCAGCACATCCTGCCTTGGTGGTTGGTCCATCCCTGGGCTCTCAGCACATCCTGCCTTGGTGGTTGGTCCTTACCTGTCATCACTCATGGGATCTGACCAGCTCTCATGATGCTCTGGGACTTATCAGTGCTTCTTAAAACACAAAAACTTAGCCTATGTGTGTTCCACTCTCTGGGTTCAACTAGGGAAGGCAGGAATGGCATTCCGTATTAGCAATGACTGCTTCTCCACCTACTAACTTCAGAAATTCAAATGATCTTTCGGGATGTCACAGCTCCAAAGAGAGCAAAAGCAAATCCCCAGAGCAGCACCGTGGGACCACGACCAGCACAGCAGCCCTGAACTCTCACCTCAACCTCGGTGGCACCATCACACTCAACTTGGCCTGAAGTCGGACTTCAGGTGCATGTTCCCTGACTTCCTCAGATCTGCATACACTTGGCTACTGCAAGTGATAGAGATTAAACAAAACTAACTTCACAAAGACAGCGAAGGGGCCAGCAGGTGGTGCACTAGTTGAGGCACTGGACTCCCACTTGGCCGACTACGGTTAGTCCTGGACCTGGAGGCTTGCTTTCTCACCTTCTCTCTCTCTCTCTCTCTCTTTGGTCAAGATTAAAATAAATAAATCCATAAGTAAAACTGAATAAATAACCTTAAAAAAGAAAAAGATAGCTGATGAATATTTACAGTTGTATTTGGGGCCATCTGAAAACCATTTACAATCATATCCAAGTACTTCCAAAATGAAACAGACTGCACAAGCCATTAAAAAGAGAATCGCATGTTTGAAATAAAAAGAACCAGGCAACCTAGAGCTATTAGAAACATCAGATTTAGGGCTAGGCACGCTGTTGACTATTGACAGATCACACACTCAAGACCCAAATCCGCAATCCAGTGTTACTAGACAATTCAGGAGAATCTCCAGATAAACCAACATCACATGCAAGGGGATGCATACTGGTGATACCTGGCCTGTTCTATGGTCAAGAAGACAATGATATTAGGCCTTCCCAGAAATGTTCAACCATCAGAAAATCTGGCGATGAGGGGCCAGCTGGTGGAATAGTGGTTAAGGGAGCTAGATTCCACATGGCCAGGTGTGTGATTCAAGTCTTAGACCTAGCAGCTTGAAAAATATGCAGAGTGTATGTGGGTATGTGTGTGTGTGTGTGTCCAAAAATCCTGAAAACAGAATGAAGAAGAAGGGATTGTGGCATGACCATTCCTCCTTGGGGTAGGGTAGGGGGGTGATTTCTTACATTTTCTCTCTCTTTTTCTCTCACGTACCCTATAGCAAAAAACAGGACTGGCTGAGTCCAATGCATCATTATTGCATTTTTTAGGGAACAGTCACCATAACTGGGAAGGGGAATAGATGTAGGCCTGGTAGAAAAAGTATGCACACAGGGACCAGTAGTTAGTGTAATGGCTATGTCACTGAACTCCCATGTAGCCGATAGCGGTTCGAGTCCAGGACCTGGTGGCTTAAACTCACGCCGGGCATGTGTGCATGCGTGCCCGAGATCCCAAGAGGAAAATGGAGAAGGGATTGCAGCATAGCCATACCATCTTGGGGGGTGATTTCTCGCTTTCTATCTCTCTGTCTCTCTCTGTCTTTCTGGTGAGCGCACACGTCCTATAGCAAAAACCTCTCCAAAAAAAAAAAAAAGAAAAGAAAAGAAAAATACACACACACACACACGCATGTTCAAACAGGAAGAACCCAACACAACCCAACACAACAAGCAAGTGCTGTAAAATGAGGGAAAATTTTAGTATTAAATAAGCAAAGGTGTCTAGAGTGGCCCAACCCGTGTCGGTCTTCCCAAGATCGACAGCATTCGGCCCCTTTTGCTCTCCTTCAGAATTCTACTTAAAGAATCTTATCTCATGAAAAAAAGTCAACCTTACCAGCTGATGAAAAGTAACCCAAAGCCTCCTGGGCAGGCCCATGAAACATAAGTCTTCCTGAGGCCAATAAGGTTAGGCTATCAAACAATTTGAAGATGGAGTATCGAGGCTGATGAATGGAGAAGATGATTGTTCGACCCTGTTTAGACATTCTAAGTTAAAAGTGAGAAAAGAAACAAGTTATTAAATTTCTGAAACGTACACTTCTCAACATAGTACTTTATTCTTGCTTTTAGATTATTCGTCCTGAGGTTAATCTGATGATCTCACACTAATCTCTCATTTCATATTATGCACCTAATACTTCGGGAGTTTAAATTCAAAGCTTTTATTTTAAAAGACCAGGGTTTCTTAAACTGTACTGCATGAAAGGCTTAGAAAAATCTCGTTTCAGTTTTTACAATATTGTTCTATGATAGTTCCAATATTACCATTTCCTTCATTTCATAGATAAGGCTTAAAGGGTTAAAGAACTGGCCAAGGTATCGCGGTACTGGGCAAGTCTGGGACTTGATCTCAGGTAATTCAATAACCATCAACATGCTAAACTACCTATTTAATGGAGGTACTGGTTTGAAGGTGACGTAAGTAGAGTATCAAAAGGCCTGATAGGAATAAGCTAAGAAGAGAGAGAAAAGAGACTTAAGACAAAGGGACAAGGAACAAGAGTGAAATAAAGCCCTAATCAGGGACCACCAGATGGCGTAACAGTTACGTTGCTGGACTCGCACATGGTCAACCGAGGTTCGAGTCCACTACAAGCAGCTCAATGTTGCAGAGCGTGGAGCTTGCACACCACGCATGAATGTGTGTGTATTGGTTTAGGGTAAAGAATCAAACTAAAGGACCAGCAGTTGGCATGGTGGTTAAGGTGCTGGATACTCCCACATGGCCAACCAAGGTTCAAGTCCCGGACCTGGCGGCTTCCTTTCTCCCTTTCCCTCTCTCGCTCTCTGTTGTCTCTCTCTGGTCAAATTAAAATAAATGAATGAATAAATAAAATTAAATAAATAATAATTTTTTAAAAAAAGAATCAAACTAAAAATGTCTGCTGCAACACCTGCCATTTCCCTTCACTGAGAAGCAGGAACCTTAGGCAGTAGTTAGGAGCTGTGAAAGTAACAAAATGGAACTGGGGGAGAGCCCTGTTATCAAATGTGGCCGGGGACCAATGGTTGCCCCACTGACTCCTGTCAGGGTCTCCTCCAGGGAAGCCTGGACTCCACTCAGACCTACAGCAACAGAGGCTGCACTTGAACAAGTCCCCAGTGGTGCATGTGCTTGGAGAGCCCGAGAAGGACAGTGCCAGACCTCTCCAGCAAGACCGAGCATGCACGTGTGCCACCAGCTCACTTTATGAAGAAAATATCCCAGCATGCCACATCAATGCAGCATTCTCTGCTGAACAGAGGTTACGGAGTTTTCAAAGTCATGACTATATTCTTTATCTTAACCAGAACGCCAAACCCACTGTGTAGCTCCTTTATTTGTAAGTACAACTGGCCCCTCACAGGTCAGATGTCTAACACCTTGGCTACCTTCCCATCTTCTTAGTTCTCTCCTAGCACAGGGCTGCTAACAAAGGTACAGGCATTAAAGCAAGCATAGGAGTGAGCGGGAAGAACCCACATGAAGGTATAGTGTCTCCTAGGTTGGAAAACGGAGCAGAAGGAAATTTCCAGGCTGAGGGAGTGGCCGGAGGCATTGGGAGATCGATTACATTGAACAAGTAAATGAAGCAACTGAAGTGAGTAAATATATTAGATAATGGGAAACAAGTATACCACTATCTCAAAAGTCATTCACAGGAACCAGCAGTTAGCATAATGGCTATGGCGCTGGACTCCCACGTAGTCGACTGTGGTTCGCATCCCGGACCCGGTGGCTTAAAACTCACGCTGGGCGCGTGTGTGTGCATGCCCAAGATCCCGAGAGGAGAATGGAGGAGAAGGGATTGCGGCGTGACCATCCCCCTGGGGGGGTGATTTCTCACTTTCTGTCTCTATGTCTCTGTCTGGCGAGCGCACGCGCCCTATAGCAAAAATCTCTCAAAAAAAAAAGTCATTCACAAACGTGAAAAGAATAAAGACTAAAAAGGAACACTGAAGTGTTAGATTGGAATTGGAAATATTATTATGGGGGGGTCAGTCAGAGGCATGGTGATTAGGGTGGCTAGATTTCACATGGCCAACTCGGTGGTTTGAATCCAGACCTGGTAGTTTGAAAAACACCCCAGGCATGTGTGTGTGTGTCCAAACTCCTTGCAAGAATGGAGAAGGGACTTTAGCATGGCCATCCATCTGGAAAGTAATTTCTCACCTCCATCCCAATTTCTCTCAGGCAAGCACACATACCCAATGGCAAAACAAAACAAGAAACAACCAAAAAAGAAATTATGAACTCATGGGCATACACACAGACACTAAAAGGTACTATTTCTTAAAGAATTATTTATTTGAATTCATTTACTATTATTTTTTAATTTTGCTGTAGGGCTTGAGCACTAACCAGAGAGAGAGTGAGAGAGAGAGTGAAAAAGCAAGCCACGAGGTCTGGGACTCGAACCATGGTCGGCCACGTGGGAATCCAGCACCTTAACCACCATGCCACCTGCTGGCCCCAATACACTAATATTTATAATGTGTATTTGCATGTGTCTTTTTGTTATTTTTGTCAGGAAGTGTGCGCATTCATGTGACCTGGTTGGGAAGGAGCAATGCACAATGGGGGGGGGGGGGGTGTCAAACCACAATCCTTTCTCCTCCATTATTCCTTTTCAGATTTTAAGCAGGCACATACTTGCACATGGAATATTCAAGTCACCAGGCCTGGAATACGAACATGGCTGGCTCTGTAGGACCCAGCTCCACGTGCACGATGCTTAAACGCTAGCCTAGGGCCTACCGAGGTCTACATATCCAACTGCCACACACCCAATTCCACTTCATGTTCTTTTCCAACTGGAAAGGGCTAAACCGTATCCCCTAAAAACACACACGCTGGGACCAGCAGATGGCGCAATGGTTACGTCGTTGGACTCCCACATAGTTGAGTCCCAGACCCAGAGGTTTAAAAAAGGGAAAAACTCACACAAGCTGCACGTGCACACATGTCCAAAATCACGAGAATGGAGAGGGACTGCAGTGTGGCCATCCTCCCTGGGGAGCGGGGAGGGGGTGCTTTCTTGCTTTGTTTCTCTGGCAAGCACAAGAGCCCTCTATAGCAAAAAAATCTCTCAAAAACAAAACAAACAAAAACAAAAACAAAAACACAACTCCCCAGTACCTCGAAAAGTGACAGTATCTGGGGACAGTCTTTAAAGAGGTGATTAGGTTAAACATGGTCAACAGTAGGCCTTAATCTAATCTGATGGTATCTTTACAAGAGGTTTCAAGGACACAGCCACACACAGAGGAAAGAGGAAGTGAAGACACAGGGAGGAGAAAATCTTCCACAAGCCAAGGACAGAGGTGTTTATTCTCACACCCTGACCTCAGACCTCAACCTCCACAACTCTAAGGAAATACCTTTGTTTGCTTACTCCACTTTGGCATGACAACCCAAGCAAACTGTCCCAGGAGCCACCACAGCCAGCCTTCTTCCTCTTTGTGTCTCTTGTTCACACTTATTTCCTATTTGGCCGTTTCCCCCCAGCAAAGAAGGAAGGACGGACTTCCGCGTCTCCTGCACCGAGAGCAGTGTCTGGCACACGGGGAGAGGCGAACGGATTTTAGCTGCACGGAGGAATGGTGCCCTGAACATTCACCTCTTGAGGAGCAGAAGGACAGCGTTGGCTGTGCTGGAGTCTAAGCCAGTTGTGGGCTCATCCAGGAACAAGATGGAAGGGTCGGTAATCAGCTCCATTCCTATACTGGTCCTTTTTCTTTCTCCTCCAGACACACCACGGATAAACTGAGTTCCAACCTGAATCTCAGACAGAATCATTAGCAGCACTGACACAGCACCCCTGCCAGGAGGCACAAGCAGCACTGACACAGCACCCCTGCCAGGAGGAGCTCTGAGCACGTGCTGGCCCGAAGGAGACATGTCGTTATCTCGTCCTTGTTTATTCTGAAGGGCAAAGAAATGAATCCCTAGGGGGGAAGATCTAGGTAGGTCAGAGCTAGCAGGGGCTAAGCCCGATATGAAACCTAAGCTTTTAGCACTTCTGTTTTTTCCTTATCAAGTCAAACATTTAGGGATTTTTTTTAGAAATTATTTTATTTAAATTTATTTATTTTTAATTTGACCAGAGAGAGACAGAGTGAGGAGAGGGTCAGAGTGAAAGAGAGGAAAGAGAAAGAGAGAGAAAATAAGAAAGCAAGCAGCTAGGTCAAGGACTCAAACCATGGTAGGCCATGTGGGAGTCAGGCACCCTTAACGACCATGCCACCTGCTGGTCCCCAAACATTTAGTTTTAAGATTCTACATTAGAGTGAAAAAAGAGATGGCCCTGACATAGTGAAATCAGCCTAGAACCTTAAATATATATCTACCCAACAGATTGGAGAGGAGGCCCAGCTCTCTACCTTGGTAGCTAAGGAAGCTGGATCCCACATGGACAACTGCATGGTTCAAGTCCCGGACCTGGTACCTTTAAAAACATGTTAGGCACTTGTGTATGTATGTCCAAGATCTTGAAAGGGGGTGTGACATGGAGAGGAGACTGCAGTGTGACTGTCCCCTGTGCTTTCTCTGCTCCCTGTCACTTTGTCTCTCACTGGAGAGCACATTCCCTATGGCGAAAGAAGAAACAAAACAGCTATCGAGGGCTGGCTCCATGGCACAGCAGTTAACACCCTGCTCAAGTGAACCCAGATGCTACAGGAGCACTGTGGGTTCGGATCCCCAGCTTGGCCAGCCTGAAGAACTCTGGGCAGGTGCCTGAGTGTGGGCTGGAGGGTGAAGGAAGGAATCACAGCGTGACCAGACCTGTCTGTATGGAAGACACTGGAGACCATGTGGGAAATGTGCTGAGCACAGGGTCGACGTGACCAATGATACAAATGCACTGTTAATTGTGTCAGTTGATAATAAGTAGTATTGCAGTCATGTAGGCAAGTGTTTTCAGTTTTTACATATGAATAATATATATTCACGGTAAACTATCTTATGACTTTCATTTAGATACTTCATCAAGAAGGGCCAACATGTGGCACAGCGGTTAGGTGCTAAATTCCCACATGGCCAATGGCAGATCAAGTCCTGGATCTGGTGGCTTACTCTCCCTCTGTTTCTGGTGAGTACATGTGCCCTATAGCAAATTTAAAACTTAATAATAATAAATAAAAGTAAATAAATAATTCTAAAAAAAATAAAATCAGCAAGAAAAGCAGCAATTGTGTTATAAAGGTAAAAACTAGGGGGACAATGCCATGGCCTGGTGGTTAAGGAAGTCAGATTCCAGATGGTTGATTGCATGGGTTGAATCTTGGCCCTGGTGGGATGAAAACATGCTGGGCGCATGTATGTGCATGCCCAAAATCCCAACAGGATGGAGAAATGGAGAAGGAATTTAGGCATGCCCACACCACAGGAGGAGGTGCGTTCTCCCTCTTCTTTCTCTCCTTCTGTCTCTCAGTCCTCTGTCACAACTAAAAGAAAGGAAGAAAACTGGGAGACCCACGTGAGCGATATTAGTAACCATGCTATTATATTAATGACACTACAATCATGTCATTACTATGGTAACCGGGCCATTCTCCCTACATTTAGGTTATGTTTACCTTTAAAAGAAATGAAAAACATCTACTGAATTGTTTCAATCAACTAGTTAAATAAACGCTAGGACATCAGTAACTGTGCTTGCAATATAGTTTCCCTGGAAATCCAACCAAGCAACTTACAGCATTGACTACCTGAAGGTAAGGATGAAAGTGGAAGAAAGTGCTTTACTGGCAAATCAAAATCAAATCATCAGAACCAAAAAAGAAAACCCAGTCCTTGGGACCAGCAGATGGCATAATGGTTACGTCACTTGACTCCCACATAGTTGACAGCAGTTCAAGTCCTGGACCCAGGGGCTTAAAACTCATGCTGGGCGTGTGTGCACGTGTGCCCAAAATCCCAAGAGGAAAACAGAGGAGAAGGGATTGTGGCATGGTCATCATGTGGGGGTGATTTCTTGCTTTCTGTCTCTCTAGTGAGCACATGCACGCTATAGCAAAAATCTCTCACAAGAAACAAATAAAAAAGATGGGGCCAGTTGGTGGTGTGGTGGTTAAGGCACTGGATGTCCCCAAATAGCCCACCACAGTTCGAGTCCTGGACCTAGTGGCTTTTTTTTTTCCTTTCCCTTCCCCTCCTCCAACGTCAAAACTAAAATAAATAAATGAATAAATAAAACTAGATAAATAATTATTTAAAAAAGAGAAAGAAATAAGAAAGAAAAGCCAATCTTCAGAAAACGAGTAACTCTGCCCTTTCAGAGTTATTCTTCCAAATAAAATCAGCACAATACACCTTACATGAAAGACAGGAGTTACATTATGAAGTAAAGTAGCAGCACGTAGGACACCCCATTCTTCACAACCTCTAAGAAAAATTATCACAGGGATTAAACCATAGTCATTACAGTCTAAAAAGCTCATTTTCATCCGGAAGTTCCAAATGTCTTCTTAGCCAATATTCCATATCTGGTAGTCAGCTGTAAATTTCACTCATTCATCTCATTTTCTCCTCCTGATCCTGCACAACCCACAAAACGACTTGTTACTTTGTCTCTATGCCACAACTGCATTTCTCACACCTAGGTGAGCTGGACCTACAGCAAATACTAGCAAGAAAAAGGGAGGGAGAGAGGGAGTGACAGGATGGGAGACAAAAGTGCCAAGCAAGGGCCACAGAAAAATAACTCCGACACTACACGAATCAAAAATCAATTCTATTTTAACTGAATTTTAAAAGCCAAATTATAGCAAGCGAAGCATACAGGGCAAGAATCTTTGGATTGCAGAAACAGACCCCAAAAGCGATGGAACAGGGGCCAGCAGGTGGTATGATGGTTTAGGGCAACCGTGGTTCGTCTTTGGACCTGGCAGCTTGCTTTCTCACTTTCCCTCTCTCTTACTCTCTCGCTCTCTCTCCTCAAATCAAAATCAGTAAAATAAATAAATTAAAAAAAAAAAAAAAGCAAGCAATGGAACAAATTCCCTGGAGAAGCCGAGGGAGAAGAAGAACAGCTGAGAGGGGGAAGAGAAAAAACAGAAGAAGGAAAATCGGTGCAATGACATTGAATGAGACACCACTTATATGTGGTGGGGTGGGGACGGCACAGGGAAAAGGCCACATGATGAACGCTCACACACGAGACCACACCAACACACCACCACATTTTGTCCTATTAGGTTTTCCAAGTTAATGTCCACCTTCCTATGATGTGACTTGTCCCATTTCTCACTGGTACAGAAAGTTGCCACGTTAGGCCACAAGCCTAGGAAACTTCGAGTAAGAATGGCATTACCCTTACAGAGGAGGTTCTACTGGCCGGCTAGGATGCCGTATGTTTTACCTTAGAATCTGCCACTTTATCCAGACCCAACTCTTGAATGACCTTGTTGATCCGCTCATTTTTTTCACGATTGGTCATAGTCGTTGGAAGCCGAAGAGCTGCGGAGAACTGTAAATTTTCTCTCACCGTCAGCGTTCCCATGACGACATCATCCTTAAGGCAGAATGACATTGCAGTGAGACACCGAGATTCTTTTCCAAGATCATCGCTCTTTGGTATGTGCAACTTCATCCACAAAAATAACATGCCTCAGGTAGAGTTTCAGCTAGTGATAAACTATCAGCTCTACAAGTTGCAAACACTCCCTTATGCAGAAGAAGGCGGCAAAGCCTGATAGGATCATCTCCACCCCCCATCTTCACACTAAAATAGAGCACAGTTCTGTAATCATGACTGCAGCAAACATTCCTAGACTGCTTTTTATAAAGATTTGCCAAACATCTGGTAAGGTATTGGGAGAAGAAAGGCAAAGGGCGGGTAAAAAGGACATCAAAGGAATCTTCGAGATGACAGAACAACTGAGATTGGCATCATTGCCTTTACAAGGGTCATAGTCCAGATCTTCCCTGCCCTTCCATTTAACAGCACCCTGGGCCTCGTGGGAGATTATGAAAAGCTGGTTAAAAGAATGTTGGTTCCCTTGAGTCAGCTGGTGTCATGGTGGTTAAGGTGGCTGGATCCCTACATGGCCAACTACCTGGTTCCAGTCCTAGACCCGGTAGGAGCTTGGAAAACAAACCAGGTGCATGTGTGTGCATGCCCCAAATCCCAAAAGAACGGAGGAAAAGGGACTACAATGTGGCCATCTGCTGGAAGGTGCACTTCTCTCTCTCAGTCTCTCTCTCTCTCTCGTGAACGCATGTACCTTATAGCAAAAAATAAAATAAAATAAAAAGTCAGTTCCCCTTAAGCACAGCAGTTGGGAGCACTGGATTCCACAGGCCTTACCATGGTTTGATTCCCAACCCTGGAGGCCTGGGAAACACACTGGGTTGTGAGCCAGGTTAGGCCGGAACCCGACAAAGGGAGAAATAAAGGAGGGAGAGTCGCAGGGTGATCATACCCTTTCGCTCTTTCTTGCTCTCTCTCTGTGAGACAATGCACCCTCTGGCAGTAAGAAAAGAGAAAGAGAACAAGGAAACACACTGGGCTGTCAGGCGCGTCCCTATCCGACCCAGAGGAGCCTACGAATACTCACCTGTACCACGTAACCTGAGTTACATTTAAAATTGGAAGGGCGAGGTGCTCCATTGATCAGGACGTCTCCAGATAATCCGTGTGGATCCTTCCTTGCAGCTAGGACATCTAACAACCTACAAAGGACATACATGTCAGGGTTTCTTTTCCTCCAACATACCTCTCAGCTACTCTGAATCCATATTCTGCTCAATATGTCAGGGTTTCTTTTCCTCCAACATACCGTATTCTCAGCTACTCTGAATCCATATTCTGCTCAAGTGAGAAAAGTAACTGGTCAAGAAATCCTATGACTTAACTGAAATTTACACACATTTTTACTTTTCCACCTTTCTTTTTTCATCATATGCTACAATAAAGTGCAAAAAAACTAAAAGCTAGATACTACTTGCTAATTTAACATAAAACTCCTAAATAGGCCTCCAGGCTGGCTGCCCTTGGTGGCCCCAACAGTTATCTAGGACTCACAGCCCTCACCTATAGCTTCTACTCCATCGCCCACCTTTTTTTTTTTTTTTTTTTTAGAGTTTTTTCTTTTT
>NW_006159556.1:3092996-3120388 GCF_000334495.1 Tupaia belangeri chinensis | reverse complement strand
CATGCGCTCGCCAGACAGACAGAGAGAGACAGAGACAGAAAGCGAGAAATCACCCCCCATGGGGGATGGCCACGCCGCAATCCCTTCTCCTCTATTCTCCTCTAGGGATCTTGAGCACGCATGCACACGCACCCAGCGTGGGTTTTAAGCCACCGGGTCCGGGACGCGAACCGCGGTCGACTACATGGGAGTCCAGTGACAGCCATTATGCTAACTGCTGGTTCCCCAACGTCCGACTTTTAATATTATGCCCTTTCTCTCCCTCCCCATTAGCTTATAACATGGCCAGCTGCTATGCGCCAATCAGCTTATCATGTCCTAGTACTGAGGTCCCTGAGACAGAACCACAGGCTAGCACGACCACACGTTCCCCAGAGCAGCTAGAAGCTGACCAGAGCTGAACAGTCAATGCACAAAAAAAATCCCTGCTCCAAGGCATACCAACACCGCACAGAAAAGGCGGACTTATACTGGAATACTCACGAAGATTTGCCTCCACCTGTGGGTCCCAGAATGGCATTGAGGCCGGGTTTCATGATCCCACTGCAAATACAAAAACATCCAGGCTTACTGCTCTTCTACTGTAAACAGTGTCCTGTTCATTTAGGCTCTGCACTGAATACTCTCACAGAAGAATAATAAAATTACAAAGTGAAGACTAGTATAAGTGAAGATATACATGAAGTTGCTTTACGTGGGCTTCAAAGTGTAAAAATCAGGACCAGCAGTTGGGGCAATGGCTACGTCACTGGACTCCCATGGCGCTGTTCACGGTTTGAGTCCCGGACCCAGTGGCATAAAACTCATGCCGCGTATATGAGCATGTGTGCCCAAGATCCCGAGAGGAGAATGGTGGAGAAGGGATGGTGGTGTGGTCATCACCCCCGGGGGATGATTTCTCGCTTGCTGTCTCTCTGTCTCTCTTTCTGTTGAGCACACATGCTGTATAGCAAAAACCTCTCAAAAACAAAAAAAGTGTAAAAATCAAATAACAGCTTAAGACAACGTAGACTCATTCCTCAATCACTGGCGGGTATTTCTGTAGCACGGGCATTCTGCAACCGCAATCAAGAGGACCACTGTTGATTAGAACCACTCTGTTTTAAGTGTGGAGTAAAACATCCTTAGTCCCTAATCTATGCAAATTGTACAAAAGGGCTAAGGAACAACATCTAGTCCCTCCCATCATCCAGGAAAAAAAGAAAAACAAAACAAAACAAAAAAAGCACTCCCTTGGGAACCAGCAGTTAGCATAATGGCTATGTCAACCGAGGTTCATGTCCCAGACCCAGAGGAAAACAAAGCAAAACAAAAAAAGCCCTCCCTGTATCATCAGGATGCAAGTTACAGTCACAATGCGTCCTCTCTTACAGCAGGGCCAGCCTGGCTAATGCTGACAGCTGTCCTTTAAACATCCTCTCTTACAGGGCTGGCCTGGCTAATGCTGACAGCTGTCCTTTAAACTGTCACAAAGGCCAGTCCATGGTGTGGTGGTTCAGGTGGATGCATCCCATACGGACGAGCAGACGGTTCAACTCCCAGAAGCAGAGACCTGAGGAATACGCCGTGCTTCAGTATAAGTTCCCAACATCCCCAAGGAGGGAACGATGCAAGGATTTCTCTCTTTCTGGCAAGGACATATACCCTCTCTGGCAAAAAGTAAAAATAAAAAAACTATTGCCACGATGTTTAAAATTACTGAGGTCGGTAGGTGGTGTGATGCTTAGACGCTGGACTCACACATAGCTGTCCACCATTTGAGTCCAAGACCTGGTGGCCTGCTTTCTCTCTCTCTTCCTCTCTCTCCATCTTGCTCTGGTCAAATTGAAATAATAACAAATAAATGATTCTTAAAAAAAAAATTACTAAAAAGGAAAAAAAAAAAAACTATCGGTACAAGGTTAGCATATTCCTACTCTGAAAACCTGGAATCTGAAAGGCTCCAAAACCAAAAACCTTTTCTGAAGTCTGCTTTGTCCATGAGTCACACACACACACAGCACCTTCAACAAGGTCCTAATGCCATGTTCCAACCCCAGCTCCAGCCATTCCCCAATCGCAAGCAAGAGCATGCTCCATGTACTCAGGAGTTCTCTAAGCTCATCGTGTCTATGCAAATATTCCAAAATCTGAAAAAATTTCAAGAAACACTTATATTCTCCAGCATTTTGGATAAAGGATATACTCAATCTATACTCAGTTGTCAGCGTATTAAGAAAATTTACAGGAAATGAATATCAAGCCACTGACTATACAAAACTGTTCTGGGCAGTCCCATGTCTCTCTGAAGAGGACTGGTTGCAGACCTCCAAGAGACACTACAAGCCATAGTAGCTGGCCTCCAGGGGACACTGCAGTCTATAGTAGCTTAAGTCCCTTATACAAAATGGTGTATAGTATTTGCATGTAACGTGCACATCCTCATATATACTTTCAATCATTCCTATATCACCCCAAACCATGTAAATGATATGTAAATAATTGTTACACTGTATGTTTTTATTATTTTTCAAGTATATGTATTTTTTTAAAAGAGATTTTTGACTTAGAATGTATGCCCTGACAAGGAAAAGAGGGAACCAGGTCCAGGACTCAAACCATGGTTAGCCATGTGGAAGCCCAGAGACGTAACCATTAACACCATCTGCTGGCCCCAAGTACGTGTAGTTTTTTTTGGAGACAGAGATTTTTTACCATAGGGCATGTATGCTTGCCAAAGAGACAGAGACAGTATATGAGAAATCTCATCCCCCAGGAGGATAGTCATATGGCCATGCCACAATCCCTTCTCCTTCATTCTTCTCTCAGGATCTTAGGCACGCATGCACACATGCCCAGTGTGTTTTAAGCCACCGAGTCCAGGACTTGAACCATGGTCGACTACGTGTGAGTCCAGCAACGTAACCATTACACCATTTGCTGGTCCCAGTACACATATTTTTGACACACGGTCAGAAGAAACATGAATGCAGGACTCTCAGATCCCATGGGCTGTAGTGGTCTTCTCACTTCTAAATTCTAACAGACCAAGAAACAGTATCTTAAATAGAAATCCAAAGGCCTGAAGAAAGCACGTCGGAGGATTAAAAAGTAAACATCCCCCATTCTTATTTTTTTTTTTTTTGGAGAGGTTTTTGCTATAGGGCGCGTGCGCTCGCCAGACAGACAGAGACATAGAGACAGAAAGCGAGAAATCACCCCCCAGGGGGGATGGTCACGCCGCAATCCCTTCTCCTCCATTCTCCTCTCGGGATCTTGGGCACGCACGCACACGCGCCCGGCGTGAGATTTAAGCCACCGGGTCCAAGACGCGAACCACGGTCGACTACGTGGGAGTCCAGCGACATAGCCATTACGCTAACTGCTGGTTCCCAACATCACCCATTCTTAACTCTCCAGAAAAGGCCTAAGTCTACTTAGTAAAGCAAAACATAGACACTCAAGATCTGTCATTTTCTTCCTTGGTAAGAGTCAGATAAGTGAACCGGCAAACTTTGGAGACGGCACCTTGGAAGGGAACGTCCTATCAGGAAGTAGACATGTATGCACATAAGCATGTTCCTGTATGTTCCTAGAGGCTGCATGTACTTGTCAGAGGGGCAGAGAGGGGGTGAGAGGAGAAAGCACCACACCACCATGGGGAACAGGCATGCTGCAATCCCTTCTCCTCCATCTCTCCCTCTTCTCAGGGTTCTGGGCACACAAGTTCACGTGTCCTGTGTGTTTCTCAGGCTGCTGGAGGCCATGTGGCATCCCGCTGCTTTAACCACCAGGCCACAGAGCCAGCTCGGCATGTTTCAAACAAACTCAGTGACTGAGGGCAGCAAGTATTCAGATAGAATAGGAAGGTGGGAAAAGTCAGAGCAGTATTAACTATGCGGAGGTTCATGAAGATGGCAAATGATTCGTTTTTTCCCCAGAGTAACGGGGCAGGGTGACAGCAGTCACACTAGCATGCTGGAATGCAGGCCTGGCTCAGCCCTTTCACCAGGCTGGGTCTCCCTTTAGAAAGTTAAACTGGTAAGTGGAGGGGCTTGACAGGGAAGCAGTGGTAAAACACGATGCAGCTAGGCTGGTTTAACTGGGAGCTTCCGAGTTCATATCAAGACCTCCTGAGTACTCTCAGCACACAGTGGGCTGCACACAGTGGGGCTGGCTGAAGATGGGGGTGGATCGCAACATTGAGGCCCTGTGTGGGTGTGCTGCCTCTCTCTGTCTCTTGCTCATAGAAGAAATAAACTTTAAAAAGTTAGTAATTAGTCAAAATGTATTCCATAGAAAAAATAGTAAAAATGCAAATAGAATAGGCTATTTCGTTCTCAGATAACGATCACTACAGAGGCCGCTGCTGTGGTTACACAATTGCCGTTGAGTGACAAACGTAAAGATGCAGCCCTCAGCACTGGCCGCCTGTTGTACTTGAACTAGACTCTAGAGTGGCTGCGGGACGCTGGGATGAAACGTGGCTGTGGCTGGGAACCAGCAGTTAGTGTAATGGCTATGTCGCTGGACTCCCACGTAGTCGACAGCGGTTCGCGTCCCGGACCCGGTGGCTTAAAACTCACGCCGGGTGTGTGTGCGTGCATGCCCAAGATCCTGAGAGGAGAATGGAGAAGGGATTGTGGCGTGACCATCCCCTCTAGGGGGGTGATTTCTCACTTTTTGTCTCTATGTCTCTGTCTGTCTGGCGAGCGCACACGCCCTAAAGCAAAAAAAAACCTCTGAAAAAAACGTGGCTGTGGCTTTGCTTAGTCACTGAGGCACCTCTTACTGCGACGGCAGACAAGCAACAGGGACAGGGAGGGAAACAGGGCAAGCTGTGACACGGACATCCGTCGCTCTTCAGCGGCCTTCCCCCAGTGTAGACACGGGAGTGACTGGGTCAACCTTCATGGCACATTAATTTATCTATAGCACCTAGCAGTGTCTTCTGCATTCTCAAGTGACCATAAATAAGCTTCTTATGGGACCAGCAGATAGCATAATGTCTATGTCGCTGGACTTCCATGTAGTCAACCATGGTTTGAGTCCTGGACATGGTGGCTTAAACTCACGCCAGGCACGTGTGCGTGCGTGCCCAAGATCTCAAGAGGAGGATGAAGGAGAAGGGATTGCAGCGTGGCCATCCCCCACTGGGGGGTGATTTCTCACTTTCTGTCTGTCTCTACAAAAAATAAATAAATAAGCTTCTCTGGGCCAAGTTGGTGGCGTGGTGGTGAGGCAGCTGGGTCTCATGTGGCAGACTGTGGTTGAGACCCAGACCCACAGTATGAGAAACACGCTGGGCTCAGGGCGTCACTCTCCTAAGAGGAGAATGGAGAAGAGATTGCAGCATGGCCATGCCCCAGGAGTGCTTTCTCTGAAAAATGTTCTGTGCGATGATAAAAAGTCTTAAAAGTCCCAGAGTCTGACTTATTTTGACACTAAGCCCTAGCCTTAGAGGCGACGATAACGCACAGTGACAAATAATGAGAGTTCCAAGGGGGAGCCGCGGCTAGCCCGGCCTCACGTGTTCAGTGTAACTAGATCACGTGCCTCCTGTGTATCTACCAGATACTCTTCTAGGACACGGGATCGAGCTGAGACCCTCCTGCAGTTTGGATTCTAGTCCAGGGGTCAGCACACTGCAGCTGGTCACCTGTGTCCATAAACCCTGGGACTAGAATGGAACTCAGCCCACTCCTTCAAGACCACCAATGGCGCCTTTCCCAGCAGTGGAGCAACACGGACAAGAAGCCCATAGAGTTGGAAGTAAGAGTCTGCTGACCCCTGTTCTAGACTCCAGCCTACACGCACCTGGTCTCCCCACCCCATCCTTCACCCTGTTACCCTTCCAAACCCGGTCCCCGCCCTGTTTACTGCTTTACAGTACCTGCGTGCAGAGAGGTCTCCCTCAGGGTGCTGTAAAAGCTTCCAGCCAGGACTGTGTCACACTGCCACCACCCCCAGGACCTTCCTCCGCCGCAGCAGCAGCAGTGGTCCACACCCACTGGACGCTGCATACGTGAGATCAAACCCACCTGAAGGATCTGCGCCACACCTGTTACAGCTCAGCAGCTGGCAGTCAACCCTCTGGCCTTGCTGGGTTTTTGCAGAGAGGTCAACGCCCTTCCCATTGTTTGCAGTATGCCCCCCTCTCATCACGCCTATAGAACTTCCTGTGCTCAATTTCCATGCCTTGACTCCCCAATTAAGAGTTAGGGGAGGGGCAAGCAGGTGGCACGGTGGTCAAAGTGCTGCACTCCCACATGGCTGACCATGGTGTAAGTACCAGACCCGGCAACTTGAAAATCACACCAAGTGTGTGCCTGTGTGTCCCAAATCCCAGGAGAATGGAGAAGGGGAGGGTGATTTCTCACTTTCTCTCTCACTGTCTTTTTCTACGTCTCTTGGGCCAGCACACAAGTCCTACGGCAAAAACGTAAAAAAAGGTAGGAGTTTCCATTGTGTCTTTCACTCCTCTCACAATACAACAATGCAATGGAAAGTGCTCTGGTTTCCTGAAACCAACACAAAATCTGAAGTGACCGACATTTGCAGGATTATGAAGTTTCACAAAAAAGCTTGCCCTGGGGCCGGCAAGTAGCTTGATGGATAAGGGCGCTGGACTCCCACATGGCCGGCGCTGGACTCCCGCATGGGCAACCCCAGTTCGAGCCCCGGACCTGGTGGCTTGCTTTCTCACTTTCTGTCTCTCTCTCACTCTGCCCTTCTCTGGTCAAGTTAAAATAAATAAATAAATAAAATTAAGTAAAATGATTCTTTAAAAAAAAAAAAAAGCTTGCCTGCTTTTCAGAAATCCATTCTATCTGGGCATACAGCGAAAGGAAAGAGCTTTGCATCCGCATGTTTCTTTTTGGTTTTTTGGAGAGGTTTTCGCTATAGGGCACGTGCGCTTGCCAGACAGACAGAGAGAGACATAGAGACAGAAAGTGAGAAATCACCCCCCAGGGGGGATGGTCACGCCGCAATCCCTTCTCCTCCATTCTCCTCTCGAAATCCATTCTATCTGGGCATACAGCGAAAGGAAAGAGCTTTGCATCCGCATGTTTCTTTTTGGTTTTTTGGAGAGGTTTTCGCTATAGGGCACGTGCGCTTGCCAGACAGACAGAGAGAGACATAGAGACAGAAAGTGAGAAATCACCCCCCAGGGGGGATGGTCACGCCGCAATCCCTTCTCCTCCATTCTCCTCTCGGGATCTTGGGCACGCACGCACACACGCCCGGCGTGAGTTTTAAGCCACCAGGTCCGGGACACGAACCGCGGTCAACTACGTGGGAGTCCAGCGACATAGCCATTACGCTGACTGCTGGTTCCCCCGCACGTTTCTTATTATCTTCATCACGGTTTCTTAGCTAAGTGGAGACAGGGAGGTGGGGACACGAAGCAGCCATGACAAGAGGTACTGCTAAATGGAGAAGGTGGAATCCTGCAGAGCGGCTCACACCACGGGCCCTATCAAGCCTCAAATCCCGGGTCTTTCTCTCCCACACCCCCCCACCAGCTTCTCCTCCCTATCTTGTCATTACCCAGCTCTCTGAGGGGAGGAGCTGCCTGCTAGTAACGAGAAGGACCACAGTCTCTCATCCTAAAGAAAGCATGAGAAGCATCTGATTCCTCATAGGTCTGCGGCCACACCTGGCCAGTGGGACCTTTCATAGCCACCCCTCCAGCCTGGGTTGGTGGGGAAGGTCGATAGCTTTGTGCAGGGGTAAATACTCTCCCAATTAGCAAAACAACACAGGTCATGCTAACCTGAGCAATCCCAAACTCACACGCTGCGCTACTGGAGGGGAAGAGTTGGCCTCATTCTCTAGATATTAGGAAAAAATATAGGGCCAGAGCCAGCAGGTGGCATGGTGCTTCAGGGCACTGGACTCCCTCATTGCCTATCACAATCACAGTTCGAGTCCCGGACCTGATGGCTTGCTTTCTCTCTTTCACTCTTTCTCTTGCTCTCGCTCTGTCCCTCTCTGGTCAAATTAGAATTAATTAATTAATTTAGAAAAAGAAAAAAATACGGGGCCAGGAGATAGCACAGAGTTTAAGGCACTCGATCCCACAAGGCTGACTCCACAGTTCCAAGTCCTGGACCCAGTCACTTGAAAAACATACCAGACACCTGTGTGTGCATGCCAAAATCCCAAAAGGAGAACAGAGAAGGGACTGCACCTTGGCCATCACCCTGAGGGGGATGATTTCTCATTGTTCCTCTCTCTCTCCCCAGTGGGGTACACACCTTATAGCAAATTAAAAAGAAAGAAAATCTATCAGGCATGTGTGCATGTGTACCAATATAATATAAACTGTTAATGATTATACACTACTATAAAAGTAGTCACGCATTTAAAACAGATGTATTTTAAAAACTAGGCTGGCCCGCTAGTGTAGCAGTTAATAGTTATGCGTCAGAAGCCTGCTCCCACGTGGCCAACCATGGTTCAAATCTAGCCCCAGAAGCTTGAAAAACACTCTGGGTATGTCTGCACGCCCAGGATCGCAATGGAATGGAGAAATGAAGGAAAAAGGATTGCGGCGTGACTGCACCCCAGTGGAGGGCGCTTTTCTCCCTCTCTTCCTTGTGAGGGCATCCTCCGACAATTTTCCCCCCCAGGGCTTGTGCATCCACCACAGAGAGGGGGACAAAGAGAGGACAGTGAGCAATCAGCCCCCAGAAGGATGGCCACACAATCCTTTCTCCTCCTGGTACTCTGGGCACGCATACACATGTGCTCAGTGTGGTTTTCAAGCCACCTAGTCTGGGACTCACACCACCATCAGCCACGTGGAAGTCCAGCACCTTTACCACCATGACACCTGCTGCCCTGGCATTTAAAAAAAAAAAAAAAAAAAAAAAAAAAAAAAAAAAAAAAAAAAAAGACAAGGAAAAGAGGAAGAGAGAAACAAAGTACTTTCACAATATACGCATGGAAAAAATGCCCGACTCAGAATGTCCATCAGCAGGCTTTCTTCACACACTAGAAAACTGAAGCTCAGGTCCCGCGCGGCGCTGGCCCTTCTGCCTCAGTAGTCACTGGAGAGCCGCAGCCATGGCTCTGCGGTACCCCATGGCCGTGGGCCTCAACAAGGGCCACAAAGTGACCAAGAACGTGAGCAAGCCGAGGCACAGCCGCCGCCGTGGGCGCCTCACCAAGCACACCAAGTTCGTGCGCGAAATGATCCGGGAGGTGCGCGGCTTCGCCCCCTACGGGCGGCGCGCCATGGAGCTGCTCAAGGTGTCCAAGGACAAGCGCGCGCTCAAGTTCATCAAGAAGCGGGTGGGCACGCACATCCCTGCCAAGAGGAAGAGCGAGGAGCTGAGAAACGTGCTGGCCGCCATGCGCAAAGCATCTGCCAAGGACTGAGCCTGCCCCATGCCAATAAAGCCCACTTAGTCATGGGAAAAAAAAAAAAAAGCTCACAGGTCATAATGATATTCCCTGTGATTCATCTAGCCAGGTCTCTTGTCTCTTTCAATCAAACCAAAGGATTTATCCAGGAAAAAAAAAAAAAAAAACAAGTGACACATTCATTGATCGGTTTCTCAAATCCGAGCTAATGTGCATGGTAGAACCATCTTTAAAGTCTGGCAGTTCAGTTCTAGGACCAGCAGGTAGGATGGTGGTTAAGGCACTGGACTCCCACATGGCTGACAGCCGTTTGAGTCTCAGACCTGGTGACTTATTCTCTCACTTTTTCTCTGTCTCTCTCTGGTGGGCATAGGTGCCCTTTTGCAAAACTTAAAATTAATTAAATGAAATAAATTACAAAAGGGAAAAAATGTTGGGTAGTTCCTTGGAAGTTAAACATATACTTAGCGCATGAGCCAGTCGATCTCTAGCCAGAAGAAAGTGTGTCTGTATCTGTACACAAAGACTTGCCCACAGACGTGCGTACTCGCTCAACTGGTAGCAGACAAAACCTGTAAGTTCACTGCAGTTTGGTAAAGCTATCTGTTATTGGAAAAGCCCAGGAACATACTTGATATTCGATAGTATTTCTTTTTCAACTGTTTTCCGATTAAACAGAAAGCCGCTCTTCACTTTCACTCGGTAACAGACATTGTGGAAACTCAGCACAGCTCCTTCAGCCGTGCTCTTCAGGTCGGCCGTCGTCATCCCGGGCAGGCCATTGGTGTTTCGTTGTGACATCGGGATAAAAACTTCGATGGCATTGGTGGAAGACATCTGGAGAGATTCCGCCCTTCTGTACAGGGAAAAACGATAATAATACGTTGATGGTCCAGGTAAATGAGATGGTCAATACCAGGTACTATATATTTAAAACAAGACCCTTGCAACTGCCCTGCAATGAGTAGTTTAATTCCTGCAGACTTCACTTAAAATAACTTCATTTCCAAGACCAGCCGATTTATCGCTGTGCTAAGAACAACCTTAGAACCTGCCTCAGGAGGAAGACAATTCTGAATGCATAAACTCCAATGAGATATCAAATAAATACCTAATAAATAAATGAACCCTAACAGAAAACAGGATGCGTTATGAAAAGTACTCGAAGTTGATACAGCTGGGGAAAGACGGGAAGCGGTTAGACTTGTCTGACTTGGAAAACATTTTGACACAAGTTCTAGGACAATTACACGATCATCATCATACTCCCTGAATTTTTTTTTTCATGTTTATGATGTTGTTACTACTAAAAAGGGCTTAGCCAAGCAGACAGGGACAGCAAAAAAGTCTCTGAATTTATAGCTACAGACTTTACATCTCTGCCCTGCACATTCAATCGGTAAATCCAAATACAGGCTGCAATGACATAACCATTTCCTCACTGAGCAGACACGATAAATATTTTCGTTATTCACAACAGAGCGTGTGCTCGGCACATTCCCCCTTCCTCCAAACCTCCAACCCACTCTTCCTCCTTGGGCATTCACACATGCACCATGCATGCTTCAGGCTGACCAGGCAGGGGATTCGAACAGCAAATGCCACATGGACCTAGCTTCACATAAGCACTGTGCATTGGCACTACACTATGGAGATGGCCCAATATGAAAGCTTAGGAAGATTTAAGATTAAATATGAAAATGATTTATGTAAGTCAAACCAGCAGTTAAGCACCTGAAGACTTTAAAAACAAAAATTAAGTATTAAACTTACAAAAATGAAGTTTAAAATGTTTCATTAAACAAGTTACAAAAGGCCCCTTAAGTAGATTTAGTTAGGGCCAGTCTGTGGCGTGGTGGTTAAAGAAACTGGATCCCACAGGGCCAACTGCACAGTTCCAGTCCCAGACCTGACAGCTTCAAAAACAAGCAGGGTGGGTGTGGGTGAGTACCCACAATCCTGAAAGGAAGGAGAAAGGGAGAGAAGGTATGATGGTATGGCCATGTCCCACGGCAGTGCTCGCTCCCTCTCCTTTGCTCTCTGCCTCTCTCTGGTAAGCACATGCCATCCTTTGGCAATTTCAAAAAAATAAATAAATAAAAATTAGAAGGACCAGCAGTTAGCATAATGACTATGTCACTGGACTCCCACGTAGTCAACCGTGGTTCGCATCCCGGACCTGGTGGCTTAAACTCACGCTGGGCACGTGTGCATGCGTGCCCAAGATCCCGAGAGAATAGAGGAGAAGGGATTGTGGCATGGCCATCACTCCTAGGGGGTGATTTTCCCTTTCTGTCTCTCTGTCTTTCTGGCTAGCACACATGCCCTATAGCCAAAAAAAAAAATCAAAAAAAGGCCTCTTTTTTTTTTTTTTAAATTTGTTAAAGAAGAAAGGAAGAATGAGAAAGTATCCCCCATGAAGGATGGCCAGGCCTCTAAGCTGCTGGGTCCTTGAATCCCACTGCAGTACACCATGTGGGATCCTGCCAGCCCATACCCCTAATGCTTCTAAAATGCTGGGTCCTTGAATCCCACAGCAGTAGGCCATGTGGGATCCTGCCAGCCCATACCCCTAACAGCTTTGAGTTCCACATTTTTGTTTGACCTTGTATTCAATCTGGCTTTTTGCATACTAACCTGGCCTTTTTGTCAGCCTTATTTACATGCACCTAACACTGACCCTAGGCGAGTAGGTCAGTTTTTCCCTCTGACGTGGAGGCCTTCTGTTAGAGACCCCGTCACGTAAAGTCCTTATGGTCAGTGAGACACCACTGAGGTCTTTTAAAATCAGGAAAGACTTCTGACACTAGCGATATTTAAAAAATACACTGAAAATAAGGAAGTTCCAGAACTGAGTCCTGAGGCTCTATCTAAAACCATAATGATTAGGACGAACCCCCAAGAGATGATGTAACAGGACAAACGAAATGCCCGGCTTCCTTCATTTCCACACATTACAAGTCACTGGTCAATAATAATCTGTTTCTGGTGTGTAAAATGTCTACAAAAAAGGGATTCTCGGGAACCAGCAGTTAGCGTAATGGCTATGTCGCTGGATTCCCACGTAGTCGACCACGGTTCGTGTCCCGGACCCGGTGGCTAAAAACTCACGACGGGCGCGAGTGCATGCGTGCCCAAGATCCCGAGAGGAGAATGGAGGAGAAGGGATTGCAGCGTGACCATCCCCCCTGGGGGGTGATTTTTCGCTTTCTGTCTCTATGTCTCTCTCTGTCTGTCTGGCGAGCGCACGCGCCCTACAGTGAAAATCTCTCAAAAAAAAGGGATTCTCTTCTGCACTGCAGTTCAACGTAATGGTCAGACAAGACTGAAAAGTTCCTAGCTGTCCTCCCGCTTTCTTCAGCAACATACAAGGGAAATAAAAGAAGGGAGAAGTAGGAAGCGCCCCACTTCTATTACTGCTCCCCATAACTTGAAATGTGACTAATGTGACCATGAAACTTCTATTTCTTTTTTTTTAAAACTAGAGGACTTGTGCACTTGCCAGGGACAGTGAGAGTGAGAGCAAAAGAGGGAGAGCAAGAGAGAGAGAAAGCCCCCACCCTGTGGGGCATGGTTATGCAGAAATTCTTTCCATTTGTCCTTCCCATCAAGGTATTGGGTATGCACCCACTTGCACCCTGTATGTTCTTCAAGCCACTGCACTAAGGAGCCGGCCTGGGAAACAATATTTTTTTGAGAGAGATTTTTGCTATGGAGGTATGCGCTCTCCCAAGAGACAGAGACAGCAAGACAGAAAGCGAGAAGTCATGGGGTGGGGGGCATACCACCATTCCTTCTCCTCCATTCTCCTCTCAGGATCTTGGGCACGCATTTACATGTGCCTGGTATGAGTTTTAATCCACCAGGTTTGGAACTCAAACCACAGTCAACTAGGTAGGAATCCATCAATGTAACCATTACACCAACCGCTGGTCCCAGAAACAAATTTTTAAATTATTGATTAAACTTTACTTGGTATTGTTACTGAACTCAAATCAGGTTCACTGGCCCAAGCGCTATAAAACCAAGCGATAGGCACATGGTGTGATGAAAGGAAAGTACAGCTTTATTGCAAAGCGCAAAGCAAGGAGAGCGGGCAGCTCATGCTGCAAAGCCCCGGTCTCCCTGAGATGTTCCCCACATGCGTTTTTAAGGGTAAAATTAGGGACAGAGGTCCCAGGTGCATGATTGGGTCAAGAAGACATGACCATCTCCTGGGCATTCTTGGTGAGGCCTTAGATAATCAATTTCTCTTCAGGTGTCTGGAGCCCTTCAGTCTGGGGTCTTTGAGCTCACAGCCAGCAGTTTCCAGTCTACAAAACACCTTACATAGTGAAATGAAAACCTTATCTTTTCTTAAAGTGAGAGTTTCAGAAGTCAAATGGCCCTCACTCATGGTCCAGTGTTAGTCATTATCATAAGACTTACTTCTTACTCTGGGCCATTACAATGTAAATGGACCTTATATTTCAAGAACCTTAGGAAATACATTAGGGGGTCCTTGCTCTGTCTCAGTATTATTATTATTTAATTTGTTACAGGGTGTGTGCACTCACCACGGTTCAGTATTATTATTATTAATTTGTTACAGGGCGTGTGCACTCACCAAAGGGGGATAGGGGGTGGTGAGAAAACAAGCCACCAGGTTCAGGAACTGCTGTCAGCCATGTGCGACTCTGGTGACCCAACTACCACGCCACCTGCTGGCCCAGGAAACTAAATTTTTGATGTTCATTTCAATTCAGTTAAATTCAAATAGTCACATAATGGAACCCACTACATTGGAAAACACAGGTCTAGACTTGTTCCCATAAGATTTCTTTTCCCCTCCTGGGTAACACCTGTTACTTCCATAAGATTTCTTTTCCCCTCCTGGGTAACATTATACATAAAGCAATTTTATGAGCCATCTCTGTGGCTTAGGTTAGACCTCATGCATAAGGAGCCAGAGCCCACATGGCCAGCCAAGATACCACCCCAAAATAGGGGCCTCTGTGCCTGCCCAAAATCCTGATGGGAGGGAAGAATGGTGTAAAATTTAAATTTTAATTACATAGTGTCTCACATATTATATCATCTTTCTGGTTTAAAAAAGTCAGAAGGGGCCAGCCCATGGCATGGTAGTAAGGCAGGAGAAAACTAACAAATGGAAGTGGGTAGGGGGTTGGAACATCCTATGTGGTTAGATTTTCAAAAAAAATTTCAAGGCAAAATATTCCCTGCCCAACGTGAAGTAGGCAGGGGAACAGTGGGGGATGTCTAGCTGACGCCACATTTGATATTGCCAATGAGATAAATCAGTGAGTCCCACCACACTTGATAGAGCCAATAAGATGAACCCATGGGCCCAGCCACATTAGATCGAGCCAATGAGATGAGAACAATCCACAGCAATGATCAACCGACACGACCTAGATATAAAAATGGTAAGCTTTGGGGTTGGCAGGTGGCGTGGTAATTAAGGGCGCTGAACTCCCCACATGGCTGACCACGGTTCAAGTCCTAGACCTGGTGGCTTGCTTTTTTACTTTCTCTCATCAAACTGGAAAATAATAATAATAATAAAGTGAAATTAAAATAATTCTTTTTTTTTAATTTTTTAAACATTAGTATTTTTTTTAATGTATTTTAGACCAGAGATGGACAGGGGCGGGGAGAGAGAGAGAAAGCAAGTCGCCAGGTCTGGGACTCAAACTGCAGTCAGCCATGCGAGAGCCCAGTGCTCTCAACCACCACACCACTTGTTGGCCCCAAATTAAAATAATTCTTAAAAAAATAAAATAAAATAAAAATAGTAAGCCTCGCAGAATGCAACTGCCAGGCCCTTTTGAGCCACCACCCTTCCTGTCCGTGTAGGCCCACACCTACCTCTCAGGAGTGTAGACCTGCTTTTACTTAATAAACTACCTTTTCTTTTCACTACTGGCATGTTTGGTTCGATTCTTCGTCCCTAATGCCAAGAACATGGACATCACCGACGCCATTCCACAACATGGTGGTGAAGGCGGCTGGATCCCGCATGGCCAACTGTGCAGCTGCATTCAGGGCCCCGAGACTTCAAAGCCACACCAGGCATTGTAAGAGACAATAAAAACAGACAGGAGGGAGAAAGCGAGAAGAGACTGCTGTGACCAACCACCCCCACCATGGGGATGCTTTCTTTCTTTCTTCAACCCCATCTTCCCACCCCGTGAGTGCACGAGAACGCTGACAAATTTAAAAAAAAAAAAAGGAAAGAAAAAAAGAGTATGCACTAATACAACCAACCACAATCAAGATACAGGTTTATTTCTATCACGCCGGAAGAAATCCCCTCTCCTACTACAGATTCTGACAGCTAAGTAGTTCAACACCCCTTTGTCAACTTCATCTGAATCCTCTCTAGATAAACATGAATAAACCTAAAACTCCACATGATTATTTTTTCATTTTATATTCCCACAACATTTGCCAAGAATTTTCCCCAAGTTACTTTTTTAATCTGTGATAGAAAACCAGCCCAGGAAATATGTAGTCAAATTGCAAACCAAATAATTGTACAGAGCAAGAGTGCTGTGGCAGTGATTAAGACCAAAAGTGAAATTTTTGCGGGCGTTTTACCTCCAATTTTCATCATGTTATCTGCAACTCCGTCAGCAGTTTCCCTGCAGAAACTGAGATGTTCAGTTCCCAAGGCTGCCCATAAAACGCCAGGTAACCCTCCTAGACCGTATTGCCCTTAAGCCTTGCAGCCTTGGAGGAATTACTCAGTCTCCCTCCAAGCCCGCTAGGCTTATATAACTGGCAGGCACTAGAGCCTACAGGGCCAGAGACACGCCCCTACCATCAAGGAGATTACATATGAAAAGTGACAGTCAACACTGCTGAGAAGAAAAAGATAAAGGCAAAGGGAAGGGTGTGGAGGAAAGGCCATCCCCATCAGGCCATGGGGTGGCTATCCAAGCGAGTAGACCAAGTCCCATGGCTGGTCTACAAACAGCCCTGAGGCTAAAGAAGGAGGGAGGCCATAGCCCAGAAGGTCAGATCAGATGGACACTAGAGCCGGACCTGTCTCCAACCTGAACAGGATAAGAGCTTGGGCTTTCATTCTGAATTGAAAGTGTGTATAAAGGGATCACTCTAGGGGCCGGCAGGTGGCGTGGTGGTTAAGAGCCCTGGACTCCCACATGCTTGACAGCGGTTCAAGTCCTGGACCTGGCGCCTTGCTTTCTCACTTAACATCTTTCTCTTCCTCTCTGGTCAAATTAGAATGAATAAAGAAATATAAATAAAATTCTTAAAGAAAAAAAAAAAGGATCACTTGGGACCAGCAGTTGGCGTAATGGCTATGTTGCTGGACTCCCATGTAGTCGACTGCGGTTAGAGTCCCAGACTCGGTGGCTTAAACTCATGCCAGGTGTGTGTGCATGTGCCCCAAGATCCCCAGAGGAGAATGGAGGAGAAGGGATTGCGGCGTGGCACGGCGTGGCCATCCCCCCCTGTTGGGTGATTTCTCACTTTCTGTCTGTCTCTGTCTTTCTGGCAAGCGCACGTGCCCTATAGCAAAAACCTCTCCCCCCCAAAAAAAAGACAGTATCACTCTAATTCTGTAAGAGACCAGATAAGAGACCACTATAACAAGCCAAAAGCCAACATGGGGACACTGCACTGTCCCCCTCCTCCACAGCCCATGATGCCGTGAGTATCTCTCCGCATTGTTCTCCTACACACTCCCAGACAGACACGCTCCCAAACTATGAAAACAGAAACAGAACCAGGCTGGTAAGAAAAAGTGTGCTCAGGTACTTACCAGGGCTGCCAGGAATACACCGTCAATACACAGTCGACAGAGCTCTCGCCTCCGCCCCAGGCAGCTGCAGGGTGGCCGGTGGGAAGGTGCTGGCCTCCAGCAGGCAGGAGGCCCCTTCTTTCCAGACAGCTAACCAGCAGAGGGTTAGTGAGGACTTCGTAGTTACACTGGGTTCCAAAAAACCCTGCCTAAGTTTGGGAAGAACAAGGGCAAAGGGCAAGAGTAAATAATAATGGCTTTGCTTCAGGCTCACTGGAACCACAGAAAAATCCATTTACGTGCAAACAGGAAAGGACTGGAAGGCCAATATATCTAAATAAAAGTAGTCAAGGCCTGGGGCTGGGGCAGATAAGGAGCCCTGGGAGGGGTCTTCGCCCTTTCTCTCCTTCCTTCTCAAGGCACCAGGAGAGAAGTGATGAGAGCATTTTGGAATCCTGAGGCCCCCAAGGGGACTTTGCCAAGAGGATTTGGCAAAGGCCAAGCTGAGAAGAAAAAGATAAAGGCAAAGGGAAGGGTGTGGAGGGAGGCCATCCCCAGGAGGCTTTGGGGTAGAGCTCGAGCTGAGCCTCTCAGAACTCACCTGAAGCTACACCGCACTAGGTCCTTCTCCCCCCGTCTGAAACATATCTCCTACACTTTGGGTAGTACCCTGTCCCTCCCAGTTTCCAACCCAACACTCATCACCGCAACCAGCCACTGAGACTTATTACGAGAAGAAACTCAGAGGGGACAACAGCACCGTGAGTCAAAATCCGATAGAACTACCCTGCGACACACATACACCAAGGTGTAAAATAAATGCACGTGTAAATGCGCTCCACAGAATCCTAAAGGGTGTCCATGATTATGAAACCGAGCAAAGACCCCCTATTGTATTTCCTAAGGTTCTTGAAATATAAGATTATTTACATCTGTAATGGCCCAGAGTGAGGAGTAAGTCTTTAGACTTTGGTTATGATAATGACCAACATGGACCATGAGTGAGGGCCATTTGACCTCTAAACTCTGACTTAAAGGAAAAATAAGGTTTTCACTTCACTATGTAAGGTGTTTCGCAGGCTGGAAACTGCTGGCTGAGCTCAAAACCCCAGGCTAAAGGGCTCCAGAATCAGGAAGAGGAATTTGATTACCTAAGGCCTCACCAATCAAGAATGCCCAGGAGATGATCATGTCTTCTCTGAACCAATCACTGAACTGATCATGGGCCTGGGACCTCTGCCCCAATTTTGCTCTTAAAAACGCATGGGGTGGGGAAGGACCAGCAGTTGGCGTAATGGCTATGTCGCTGGACTCCCATGTGGTTGAGCGCAGTTCAAGTCCTGGACCCAGTGGGTTAAACTGGCGCTGGGCATGTATGTGTGCGTGCCCAAGGGGAGAATGGAGAAGGGATTGCAGGGTGGCCATCCCTCCAGGGGAGTGATTTCTCGCTTTCTGTCTCTGTCTTTCTGGCAAGTGCATGCAGCCCAGTATGTTTTCCAAGCTGCCAGGCTCAGGATTGGAACCACGTGGTCAGCCATGTGGAATCCAGCTACCTTAATCACAGGCCACGGGCTGACCCAATAGCATCGACTTTTAACTAAAAATTGCCTCACAGTCTGAAGCATGACTAGAGGACCACACACCCGTCCATTTCCTGCTATACTCCCACAAGTACACACTTCTGTGACCAGAGGTACTGGGGCTTCCCCACACCCCCAGCAGTTCTCCAGGGACACCTGTCAAGTGTCCTCTGAGCCAGTTCAGTCCTGCTGCGATCTCCAGTGAGATCCCAGCAGCTAAGGACTCAGTCCCCAAAGACAGCACCATCACCTTCTCTTCAAACACCAGTCCCAAAGAACGTGGTCACCGACAGTGTGGACGCCGGCTCTAACTAACCAGGATTCCCACGACCCCCATCTGGAGTTGGATTAACTTGCCAGCGCCACTCCGCAGCGCTGGGAAAGGTTTACCTGTGTACGACAGGTTTTATAAGGAACACAAATGAACAAATCAGACGAAGAGGAACACAGGGCCAGGTTTGCAAGGGTCCCCAGGGCAGGAGCTTCTGAGCCTGGGAAATGGGGGTGCCCACCCTCCTAGAAGCACACATCACCAGAATCTCATCGAATCTCATCAAATCTCACTGTCCAAGAGTCCTAACAGGCTTGGTGTACAGCCCCCAGTATCAGCCCCTTCCCAGAGATCATGAGTGGGGCTACCAGTTCCAAACCTCTAATCACTGCGAGGCCAGCCCCTCCCAAAGGCTACCTAGGGCCTCGCCCCCTTCAAAGACTACCTAGAACCTCACCCTAAACCACCTCAGGAGAATAAATTCAGGGGCAAGTAGAGGGGTTCATTGTGAATGACAGCTCTCAGGAAATTCCATGGATTTCTGGACCTTAGTGACAGGAATGGGGACAAAGATCAAATATATTTCATATTATACCACCATCAACATTATCTCCATGTTATGGAACAGAGATAAGGATCGTTAAAATTACAAACCCAAGTCAGATGGGAAGATTTGCGGAACCCAGAGCCAGGTCAGGTCCCGTAGATGTCCCTGGTCACGGCAGGGGCACCAAAACCCCCGGGTCCCGCCCCTCCTGCCACTGTGGTCCTTGACACGCCCTTCCTGCCATTGTGTTCCTTGACATTTATTAAGAACACTCGGGTACTAGAAGCACGTTCTTACTTATTCCAAGCAAGAAACACATCTCCGAATACTTGTCCTAAGAACAAGAAAGGTGCCCTCCCAGTGAACTTCCAACAGCATATCAACTTAATGTCCTAGACCTACGCTAACCAAAACAGCAGCCCCAAGACGCGTGGGACTTCAGAACACTTAAAATGTGGATACTCTGGGGGCCAGCAGGCGGGTGTGGTTCAGGTGCTGGACTCCCACATGGCCAATCATGGTTCGAGTTCTGGGCTGGAAAGCTTGGAACTCATGCCAGGGGCATGTGTGTGCATACCTAAAATCAAAAGAAGAGAGGACAAGAGATTGCAGCGTGGCCAACCTCCTTGGGGAGTGATGTCCCACCTTCCTTCTCTCTCTCTCTCTCTCTCTCTGGCAAGTGCATTTCCCCTATGGCAAAAACCTAAAAGAAAAAAAAAAAAAAGAGAGAGAGAGAAGGATAGTGAACTTTAATAGTTCAATAGTCTCTTTGTCTCCTATGGAGGGACATAATACGGAACTAGAATACCGACCTAAACAGCTATGAGTGACCCTGTGAGCTCTTGACTTCCTCATCTACTAAAACAGATGCCTGGAAAGCTTAGTGGAAGTATAAGAATGGGTGTTTAAAAAAAAGAAAAAAAGAAAAAAAACCTACAAGGGACAGCTGGCGGCATCATACGTAGTTAAGGCAGCCGGATCCCACGTGGTTGACTGCGGGATTTGAATCCTGACTCCGTGGCTTAGCAAAGCACACCTGGAGTGTGGGCAGACGTGCCCAAAATCCCAAAAAGAAAATTGGGGGGGGGGGGGCAGGTGGCGTGGTGGTGAAGGCACTGGATTCCCACACAGCTGATTGCAGTTTGAGTCCTGGACCCAGCAGCTCGCTTTCTCATTTCCTCTCTCTCTCTGGTTAGTGCATATGCCCTGTAGCAAACTTTAAAATAATAATAATAAAGAAAATGAATACTTTTTTTTTTTTTAAAGAGAAAATGGAGAAGGACTGCAGCAGTCATTCGCTCTGGGGGTGCTTTCTCACTTTCTCTCTCCCTCTCGCTTTTTCTCTCTGGCAAGCAAACACACCCTAATAGCAAATTTAAAAATAATAAGTTAACGATGCAGTGGTGCCCAGTGGCAGTGTGAACTGTGAAGAGTTCACAAGTTCCAGGAATGACTCAGGGTGATGAGGACAATTGATGGCAGAGTAGAACGTGAATTACACACTACAGTTCCAACAGCTTCCTTTGCAGGGAAAACTGATGCCAGCCAAACCTGTAAACAACTTTATGAGTCTTCGATGGCAGCTCATCCCAGCACGGACAGAGTCATAAAAAACTGTACAGCCCAGACCTCAGCAGTAGTAAAAAGCCTCCGAAAAGAGAGAAAAATAATTGAATCAGTTAACATTAAAGCAGCTTAGAAAAGAGCAGTTGAAATGGATGCAGTCAGAATTGAACGTGGAAGAAGTAGTAAATGACAAAAGCTGGAAGGTGTTTCATGAACGCTGCTGAATTCACTTTAAGCCTCCAAAGAATGAAGAAAGAAAAAAAGATATACATCAGGCAGGTGGCGTGGTAATTAAAGGTGTTGTATTCCCACATGGCCAGCTGCAGTTCGAGACCCAGGCCTGGCGGCTTTCTTTCTCTCTTTCCATCTCTCTTGCTCTCTTTTAGGTCAAGTTAAAAAATAATAATAGTAATAAAATAGAATTAAAGAGGGGCTGGCAGGTGGCGTGGGCTCCCACATGGTGAACTGTGGTTCAAATCCTGGACCTGGTGCTCTCTCTCTCTCTCTCTCTCTTGCTCTGTTCCTCTCCGATCAAATTAAAATAAATAAAGTAAAATAAAATAATTATTTAAAAATATAGAATTAGGAGATCAGCAGGTGGCATGGTGGTTAAGGCACTGGACACTCCCACATGGCTGATCATGGTTCTAGTCCCAGACCCTGTGTCTTGCTTTCTCACTTTCTCTCTCTCTCTCTCTGTCTCTCTCTGGTCAAATTAAAAATAAATTAATAAAAATATATAAAGAGAGAATTAAATAGTTCTTTTTAAAAAAGAAAGATACTTTTTTTAAAGGACCAGATCATCTCATAAGAGCTAAGCATGGCAGGCTTCCTAAGATTTCTGAGCCAACAATCCAAGACTTCTGGTCTATTTCAGCCCCACTTAGCCAAGACCTCAAATATAAGTAACTATCATGATTATGGAGAAATGAATGGCTTTTTTATACTGATTCTGTTAAAAGAAAAAAAAAAAAAAAAACTAAAAAGCCACGTTTTGTAACTAGTAAAATAATCTGGGGCCAGCAGATGGTGTAGCAGTTATGTCGCTGGACTCCCACAGGGTCGATCTTGGTTCAAGTCCCAGACCTGGTGGCTTGAAATTCACACTGGGCACGTGTGCATGCATGGCCAAGATCCCGGGAAAATAGAGGAGCAGGGTTGCAAGCAGCATGGCCATCCCCCCAGGAGGGTGATTTTTCACTTTCCTCTCACAGTCTCTGTCTCTGTCTCTCCCCACCCCACCCCTACACCCCACAAGCATAGGCACCTTAAGGCAAAAACCTCTAAAATTAAATAAATAAAAATAATAATATTTTTCTAGGGGAAAAAAAAAAAAGAATTGAACTTTTTGAGTCTCCCTGTGGATGCAGAATGACTGTAAAGGAATATCGGCTCTTTGGAAGGAGACCCGATTTGCAGAATTGTGTGACTGTATGAGAGAGGGTCTTTAAAAAGTTCCAGAAAACGTGTATTACGGGGCAACTCCATGGCCTAATACTTAAGGAAACTGTATCCCACTTGGCTTACCACACAGTTCAAAGAGTAGAGAAAAAGAGTAGGGACTATGGCATAACCATGGCCCATTCGGGGATGTTATCTCTCTTTCTCTTTCTGGTAAGTACATACACCTTCTGGCAAGTTTTTTTTAAAAAAAAAAAAAAAAAAAAAAAACAAGAAAGAAAATGTGGGCCAGCAAGTGGTGTGGTAGTTACGGGTGCTGGACTCCCACTCGGCCAACCGTGGTTCAAATCCTTGACCTGGTGGCTTGCTTTCTCACTTTCTCTCTCTCTCTCTCTCTCTCTCTCTTTCTCTCTCTCTCTCTCTCTCTCTATCCCTGTCCCTCTGTCCCTCTCTGCTCAAAATAAAATAAGTATATAAATAAATGTTAAATAAAATAACCATTTAACAAAAAGAAACCGTGTATCATGAAAAATATTGTGTGTAGATTTCAAAACTTTCCGCACCAAAATAAATTCACACTTTAATTCCATTTTTCTATGAATTTTTTGAAGTTCCCTCTATACTAACAACCAGAGCATTGTGCACTTAAAGCAGGTGAATTGCATAGTATGTGAATTATATCTCAATTATGCCACTATTGAAAGAAAAAAACTATGAGGCCAAAATAATCTACAGAATTATCAATTAGTTCACATCTTGAAGTAAACTAAGAACTCATTTTAGAGGACAAAGTTTAGTTTCCTGTAGACCTATATAACTATATAGATAGAATGGCCATTGGGGTTATTTAATTTTCTTTTCTTTTTTTTTTTTTTAAAGAGAGAGATTTCCGCTGTAGGGTGCATGTTCTCGCCAGAAAGTCGGAAAGTGAGAAATCACCCTCGCCCCCGGGGGGGATGGCCATGCCACAACCCCTTCTCCTCCATTCTCCTCTCCGGATTTTGAGCACACACGCACACGTACCTGGTGTGAGTTTCAAGCTTCCAGGTCTGGGACTCAAATAGCGGTCAGCCATGTGGGAGTCCAGCAATGTGACCATTACACCACCTGCTGATCCCAAGGGTTCTTTCATTTTCACTAAAACATCAAGCCTACCTCCCTACCATAGTACACAACATAAAATAAACCTTCCCACTTGATTTCATCTTCAAGTGCTGCAAAACCATCAATAATTTTTTGTTTGTTTGTTTTGTTTTGTTTTTGTTATTGTTTTATGAGCAGAGGGCACATATCCTGGCCAAAATGAGACAGACAGAAGTGGAGGGAGCTCAGTCAGGATGCTATCCCTTCTCCATTTCTCCATCCTTCTGGGATTTGAGGTACACAGGCATGCATGCCTGGTGTGTTTTTCAAGCCACTGGGGCTGGGATTTGAAGCACGTAGTTGTTCGTATGAGATCTGGTTCCCTTAACCACTAGGCCATAGGAGCAGCCCCGATCAACAACCTTTGACAGAAATATTTACAGAATATCTGAACTTGAAGTCCACTTACCCCGTTATACAATCTAAATTTAACCCTGAAAAGCCTTAGCCATCCAACAGTAGTACATGTGATCACTGGGTCTTAGCATCCAAGGGTTTCCTGCAACACTGACGAAAAGGAAAATTACAACCACAACCTGTCATGTTAGGAAATGCACTGAGAACGTGCACTATTTTTTATTTAATTTGCTAGTGGGTGTGCATGCTGACCAAAAGACAGGGGTGCAGGATGACAAGGGTCACTCTACAATCCCTTCCACTCCATCTTTCCTTTCAGGATTTGGGCACGCATGCACACATGCCCCCTGTGTTTCTCAAGACACCAGGTTTGGGACTCAAACCATGCAGTTGGCCCTGTAGGATCCAGCCACCTTAGAAGGCACACCACTGGCTGGCCCAGAACATACACTAGTGTATCACAGGATGGCACTGAGGAGTCACTCCCACTTCCATTCTAGGGGTCTCCTCTGCATCTTTATGGAGCACACACGTAAGACTTTACGCTCAGAACTAAATGCCAGGACAGGGAGGTTTCTCCATTATCCTTACTGAGCTGTGTGAGGGACACTCCCTTCTTATCATGGCCTCCAGAATACTGCACCTAACTACCTGCATGTCTGCCCGTGGCCTCTCTAACAAGCTCCCCTGCAGTGCTTTTCCACTCTAGGTTTCCATTTATAATTCTCACACTCCCTTTAAACGCTTCATGGGTGCTTAACAACAATATATGCAGAAAAACATTAGGGATGCATGTTTGAATGCCACCTTGATGCAAAACAATGTGCTTCCTAGGAAAACGCCTGCTGACTGCCTTGCCCAGGACTTGGAACAAAGATGCCCAAGAAACATTTGTTACTCTGAATGTGTATTTCTTTTTTCTGAAAACGGAAAAAGCTTTATAGTTCTAATAGGCAAGAAAGTAAAACCAGGCAGACGCCAGCTCCACACAGCACTGGTTAACGGAGCCAGATCCCACAAAGTCAGTGTATGTCCCTGAGGGTGGCTGGGCACCCAGGATCCTGACAGGATGGAGAAATGGAAGAAAAGGATTACGGTATGGCCACACCCCAGTGGGGCCCTTGAGAAAGAGAGAGGACACAGTGACCTGCTACAATATAAATAAACTAGCAAACAAGGCAATGTAATAGGTTTGGTTTTCCTTTCTTTTTTTGCCAGATTGCTTGTGCTTGCAGGAGAGATAAACATTGAGAAACCGCCCCCACAACCCATGGAGAATCTCTCTCCTCCAACTCTCCCTCCTGGGTTTTGGGAACACATACAGACACTGGGATTTTTTTTTTTTTTTTGAGAGGTTTTTTGCTATAGGGCGTGTGCTCACCAGAAAGAGAGAGACAGAGAGACAGAAAGTGAGAAATCACCCCCCAGGGGGGATGGCCACACCACAATTCCTTCTCCTCCATTCTCCTCTCGGGATCCTGGGCACGCACACACGCGCCCGGCGTGAGTTTAAGCCACCAGGTCCGGGACTCGAACCACAGTCAACTACATACAAGAATTTTAGCCATTACGCCAACTGCTGGTCCCAGACACTGGGTATGGTTTTTAGACCTCTAGGTCCAGGGCTTGACCCCACAGCAAGCCATGTGGCATTCAGGTGCCTGCACTCCCATCCCATGGGCTGCCCTTCCAGGTTTTGTTTTGTTTTGTTTTTTAAGAGAGATTTTTGCTACAGCACACGTGGGCTCACTGCAGAGACTGAGAGAGATAAAGAAATAAATCACTCCTGGAACCAGCAGTTAGCGTAATGGCTATGTCGCTGGACTCCCACGTAGTCGACCGCTGTTCGAGTCCCGGACCTGGTGGCTTAGACTCATGCCGGGTGCGTGTGTGTGCGTGCCCAAGATCCCAAGAGGAGAATGGAGAAGGGATTGCAGCGTGGCCATCCCCCCTGGGGGGTGATTTCTCGCTTTCTATCTCTCTGTCTCTCTCTGTCTGTCTAGCAAGCGCACTCGCCCTATAGCAAAAACCTCTGCAAAGAAAAAGAAATAAATCACTCCCCAGAGGGGATGGCCACCCGTTATCCCTTCTATTCCAATCTCCTCTTGGGATTTTGCGAATGCACACAAGATGGGTGTGCGTTTCAAGCCCTGGGGTCGGGGATTCCAACTGCAGTCAACCATGTGGGAAGTCAGAGTATTAACCACTATGCCACCTGCTGACCCCTCCCAGTATCTTTTTTAACTGGTAGAGTTACAATTTACTTTTGGGGGGACTTATATTTTTCTGTATCTGTTCAAATTTTTCAGTATTATTCTTTCATATGTATTGTAATAAACGGATTAGTGTTTAAGTTAATCATTAAAACGCTGGCATCCTTGGGGCTGGCAGGTGGAGTGGTGGTTAAGGCGTTCTACTCTCACATGGCCAAGCATGTGGTCTGAGTCCCAGACCTGGTGACTTGATTTCTCACTTTCTCTCTTTCTCTCTCTCTGTCTCTTTGGTCAAATTTAAAAATAATAATAATGGGACCAGCAGATGGCATAATGGTTACCCATCGCTGAATAGCCGACCGCGCTGCGAGTCCCGGATCCGGTGGCTTAAACTCACACTAGAGGCCTGTGCTTGCGTGCCCAAGATCCCGAGAGGAGAATGGAGGAGAAGGGGTTGCGGCGCGGACATCCCCCCTGGGGGGTGATTTCTCCCCTTCTGTCTCTCTGTCTCTCTGTCTTTCTGGCGAGAGCACGCGCCCTATAGCAAAAACATCTCCAAAAATAATAATAATAATAAAATAAAAATAATAACAAATAAAATTAAACAAATAATTCTCTTTAAGAAAAAAAATATCCAATTACAAATAAGAGCTCAGGTGACCCAAAATTTGTGAACGAACTCTATGCCTTGAACAGACAATATACTGGTCAATCGTTTAAAACTCTAATATTAACAAAGGTCTCCCTCGCCTGCAGCCACCTCCATGCTCCGTGGGTTTTTACGCTCCCGATATCAATTTTGGCTTCACACACTGGGGGGAAGGCAAGAGTCTTACCGAACAGGTCTTAGCACACTAGTCCCTGAATCAGTTGCCCCAAGCATCGAGTTCTGCAAAGCCGCCGTGAATCATCAGGTAGTAATTCATACTCACTTTCACAGGACCCTGCGAGAGGCTAAAACCCCGGCATCTCTCTCGGACGGTTTTCTCCTCTCTAACAGAGACGCAGAGACCTTCCCGGGCGCACGCTGGGCCCGCGCGGCTCCACGGAGAAGTGGCTCAGCCTAACCGTGGGCGGGTGTAGCCAAGGGTCGGTGCGCCGGGCCGAGAGCAAACAAGCCCTGATAAAGACGTCGGGGTGAGTCACCCGGCCTTCCACCCGAGTCACAGAGCGGCAGCTCCCGCTGCACCACGCC
>NW_006159556.1:3078035-3092861 GCF_000334495.1 Tupaia belangeri chinensis | reverse complement strand
GGCGGGGGCGGCGGGGTCCGGCCGCCAGGGTGGGCGCAGGCTGCGCAGATGCCGGCTCCGCGGCGCACTCCTAGGACTGCGTTAGGCGGCAACTCCCTGCGCGCGGCTCCCTCTGCGTCCCGCGGGCGCCGCCTGCCCCGCGGAGATAAGCGCCCCGCGCCCCCGCCGAGCTTGCACACGTGTTGCGCGCGTCCCGAGCCTACCTCGGGACTGGGACCGCGACAGCCACCCGCCCGCGTCGCAGAGAAGACTGTCCCGGAGCACGCCGGGACGACCCCCAAACTCCCGCCTCCGGAGCTCGAGCTAATGAGCAGGCGCGGCGCGCGCTGGTAATCACCCGGCGCTACCCGGGCTGATCGATCCATACCTCGACCTGCCTGGACCGGCTGGGGCGCCGCCGCTGACCTGGCTCCAAGCACCCAGGACGCTGACGCCGAGGCTTTTTCTGTCACACCCACCCCGCGAGCAAGCAGGCGATTTCTAGTGGAGCTTCTAAGAAAACGGGATGCTTTTGCCCTAGGGCCCATAAAATCAGGAACTGAACCTCAGGGGGAGGAGGAAAGCTGGGTTTCGACTGAAAATGTAACCGCGAACAATGTAAATATTATTTCTCACACTTCTGTAATAAGTCCTTCTCTGCACTATTCTGATGACCTAGAAAAGCGCTGGTCGTCTGGCAGCCTGGCCACTCCAACACTCACCTGCTAAGCGACCCTAGAAATCAGTACTTACAGTGGGATACTTGCAGGTTTGCCTTTACGAACACAAATCAGAGGATCAGTTGCTTAAACCAATACTAGGAGTTACCTTTCATTTTTGAACCCATACTTGAAATTTTCGGTCAAAAAAAACCTAGATAAGAAAATTCTACGGGAACCAGCAGCTAGCGTAATGGCTATGTCGCTGGACTCCCACGTAGTCGACCGCAATTCACGTCCGGGACCGGTGGCTTAAAACTCACGCCAGGCGCGTGTGCGTGCGTGCCCAAGATCCCAGGAGGAGAATGGAGGAGGAGAATGGAGGAGAAGGGATTGCGGCGTGACCATCCCCCCTGGGTGGGTGATTTCTCGCTTTCTGTCTCTATGTCTCTCTCTGTCTGTCTGGCGAGTGCACACGCCCTATAGCAAAGACCTCTCCAAAAAAAAGAAAAAGAAAATTCTACACAATTTTGGGGAGATATTGAAAATACTACGCTGAATAAAAAAATAAACAACAAACAAAAAATACTATGCTGTATACTTTCCAAAGACTTTAAAGTATATATTATAATATATCCAAACATCTGGGTGAAATTACTCTTGGATTAATTTCTGTCAGTTAAAGATTCCTAAAGACCCATATGCACATGTATTTTAGTCATACTCCACTTTAAGTCAAAATGAGGATAAATTTCCTCAGATCTGGTTTGTGTTTTTGTTTTACTACAGGGTGCGTCCACTCCCCAGAGAGAGAGAGGGAAAGTGAGAAATCACTCACCAGGGAGGATGGCCAGGCTGCAATCCCTTCTCCTCCATTCTCTGGGGATTTGGGACACATAAGCACACAATCCTGACCTGTTTTTCAAGCCACCACATGTAGGACTCCAACCGCACTGTGGGTCATATGGGATCCAGCCACTTGAACCACCATACCACCTGCTGGCCTAGACCTGCTTTTTCATGACTATTCACAAAATGAAGAGCACATCTGGGCCAGCAAGCTGGCATGGTGGCTAAGGTGGCTAGAACCCACATGACCCACCATGTGGTTGGAGCCCTGCACCCAGTGGCTTGAAAAACATGCTGGGGTGTGCAAGCAGGCTGGAAATCCCCAGAGGAGGATGGAGGAGAAGAGACTACGGCCTGGCCATTCTTCCTGGGGAGGGACCTCTCCCTTCTCCTCTCTCTCTCTCCTCCTCTCTGGCGAGTAGAGTGTGTGTGCCCTATAGCAAGCTAAACAAATAAATAAATGACTCAAGCGCATAGAAGCAGAGAGCGTAATGGTAGATATTAGATGCTGAATGGGGGTGGGGAGGAATGGGAAGGAGTTGGTTAAAAGGCCCAAGCGTGCATGTAGACAAATGGCATCGATTTTGGAAGCACGTTCCACAGGAGACTAACAAACAAATGTAATGCAGTAATACTCCTCCTCAAAGTGATTTTCAGGTGAGCACAGCTTAGTATGGTATGGATTGCTGGGAACAATGAGGGCGTTTCTGTCCAGGATCTGATTGTCGCACACTGTACAGATGTTTTTTAAAAACCATATTGTGGCGGGGCCCAGCAGATGGCATGGTGGTTAAAGGCACTGGGCTCCCACGTGGTCGACCCTGGCTCGAATCCCAAAACTGGCAGCTTGCTTTCTCACTTTCATTCTCTCACTCTCACTCTGTCCCTCTCTAGTCAAATTAAAATAAATAGATAAATAAAGTTAAATAAAATAATTCCTAAAAAAAAACAAAACAAGTAATGTGGGGTCAGCAGGTGACATAGCAGTTAAGGTGCTGGACTCCACATCACCAGCCATGGTCCGAGTTCCAGATCCTGGGGCTTCAAAACCATCCGGAGCACGTGTGTGTGTGTGTGTGTGTGTGCCCAAAATCTCAAGAGGAGAATGGAGAAGGGATTGTGTCATGCCCATCCCCCTTGGACCAGGGGGTGATTTTTCTCTTTTTCTATGTCTCTATCTCTCCAGAGTGCACACACTCTCTGGCACGAACTCAGAAAAAAAAAAAAATACCCATTGCACCTCACAAAGATTATACGTGAATCAGAAATTCCATTAAAAAGAAGATAAAGGGGCAGCCCTGTGTCCTATGGCCTATAGCAACTTGCATTCCATGTGCATACATGCCCAGGGGCTTGGCAGGAAGAATAGATAGAAAGGGGGGAACACAGCATGACCACACCCCATTGGGGGTTGCTTTTCCCCTCCTTTCTGTCTCTGTCTGGTGAGCACGAGCACCCGCTGGCAAAATTTTAAAATAATAAATCAAGTTTTTAGCAAAGAAAGAAGACCTTAGGAGAACTGCACGCCAGCCCCACCGGCCCAGTGGCAGGACAACCACAAATGAGCGTGACTTGCCCATTCACAAAGATGGAAGGCTAGGGAAAGCGGAGGGTGGTCTAAGTCGTAGGATTTGGTTTTGTGGGGTGGGTAGCAGCAGAAAAATGGAGCAAGGGCGAGTGGGTGAAGTGACTCAGCATAGGGCAGCAAAGGCAAGCATGGGGAGGTGGAAAGGGCGCTCCCGGAGAGGTCGCCTGGAGGCCTACGGCTGAACGAGCATCGGGCCACCCAGCGAATACTGGAGTTTATTATGAGCATTCCTCCCATGGTCAGGACACGTGAGTGGAGCAATGGAAGTGGGAGGGAGGCATAGGTGTTTCCTATTGCTGAGTCACAAATTACCATCGCATTCATTAACTACTCCGTTATCTCCCAGGGCTGGAGGTCAGGCTTCCAGGGCAGGGCAGGCTCTGCTCAAGGCCAAGTCAAAGTGCCGGGCTCTTAACTGGAGTTTCTTCTCCAAAGCATCTGCTTCCAGGCAGAGTCAGGGTGTTAGCAGAATCCAGTTCCTTTTGGTGTTAGGACAGAGGTCCCTGTCCCCACTGACTGTCACTGCGTGTGCTGCCTCCTCCACGCTGCCTGCTGATGTGCCCCTTCCATTTTCAAAGTGAGTTGAACCTTTTGCCACTTTCTAGCCTTTCTAGCTCTCTGACGTTTCCTGATGACTTTGAAAGGACTCTGAGGTGGAGTCAGGTCTGCCTTTAACATCTTTTTTTTTTTTTTTTTTTGCGAGGATTTTGCTGTAGGGCACATGCACTCGCCAGAAAGAAAGAGAGAGACAGAAAGCCAGAAATCCCCCCACAGGGGGATGGCCACGCCGCAATCCTTTCTCCATTCTCCTCTCTGGATCTTGAGCACACACGCACACGTGCCCGGCATGAGTTTAAGCCACCAGGTCCAGGACTCAAACCATGGTCGACTACATGGGAGTCCAGTGACATAGCCATTACGCCATCTGGTGGTCCCAATATCTATTTTTTTAGGAATTATTTTATTTTATTTAACTTTATTTATTTATCTATTTAAATATGACCAGAGAGGAACAGAGCGAGAGAGAGGGACGGAGAGAAAGCAAGCCACCAGGTCCAGGACTCGAACTGTGGTTAGCCATGTGGGAGTCCAATGCTTTTAACCACCATGCCACCTGCTGGCCCCATTAACATCTATTTTTTTTTTTTTTAAATATTTTTGAGTGGGACCAGCAGATGGTGCGGTAGTCATGGTGGTGGACTCCCATGTGACCAACTGGTTCAAGGTCCAGATCTTGTGACTTCAAACTCATGCCTGGAGTGTGTGCTTGCATGTCCAAAATGCCAAGAGCAGAATGGAGAATGGATTGCAACATGACTATCCTCCCAGGGAATGATTTCTCACTTTCTCTCTGTCTCTCCAGCAAGATCATGCACCCTATAGTGTCTCAAAAAAAAAAAAAAAAAAAAGAAGTGGGGCAAACACATTTACATCACTGGACTCCCATGTAGGTGATCAGTCGAGTCCCAGACCCATCGGCTTAAAATTCACCCGGGGAACTTGTGCATATGTGCCCGAAATTCCCAGAGGAGAATGAAGAAGAGGGGATTGTGGTGTGGCCATCCCCCCTGGGGGGGGGTGATTTTTCACTTTCTGTCTCTCTGTTTCTCTTTCTGGTGAGAGCATTTGCCCTGTAGCAAAATCTCTTAAAAAAAAAAAAAAAAGTAACCAGGGGACAAATAGTAATCTTGGAGGCTGTGGGAGAAGGAATCTTTAGAATTCTGACTCTCCTGGAGTAAAGTGAAGAAGATCGAAGAACAGAGCACCCGAGGTCATGGGTGGGTCAACTAAATAAACACAGAAATTGCCAAAAAAAAAAAAAAATGACCTTGGAGAGAAGAGAGAATAGAAAGGAGAAAAGCCAGGTGTCAAAGTCCCTTCCGTATATGGAAAGTGAACAGAGGGTAGGCATTAACACAGCTGGACAGCACAGCATGGGCAGGGAGGAGGGGGGACCATAGAGGAGCTGTTCAAAGCTCAGATGCTAGAGCTGGAGCACCTTGGTCCATATAACTTGTTTATACAGCAGACAAGAGACCAATAAAGGAATAATTTATTTGTTTATAAAGCTCATTTGAGGGTAGCTGGATTCCAGGTAGACAACTGGGTGGTTTGAGTTCTGGACCCAGCAGCTTGTAAATCACACCAGATGTGTGTGTGTGCCCAAAATCCTGAGAGGAGAATGGAAGAGAAGGGATTGCGGCATGGCCACCCCCTTGGGGGATTACTTCTCACTTTCCCTCTCTCTTTCTCTTTGTCTCTGGTGAGCACATGCACCTTATAGCAATAGTAATAATTATTATTACTAGGACCAGCAGATGGTGTGGTGGTTAAGATGCTGGACATTCTCACATGGCTGACCACGGTTCAAGTCCTGGACCTGGTGGCTTGCTTTCTCACTTTCCTTTTCTTTCTCTCTGGGTCTCTCTCTGGTCAAATCAAAATAAAATGAATGAATGAATAAAAGTAAATAAATATTTTTTTAATTATTTTTTTTATTTGATTATAAATTTTTCTCCCATTAAATGGAGTATAGTAGAAAAAGTATCTAAAATTATCTTATGATAATTACTTGCAGAATTAGATTGGTAGTATGGTAGAGTATGGAATGTTGATCCCTGTTATTTGAAATTTACCAAACTAAATTCTAATAGCCATGAAGGTCTTTTGTTTAATCTAAGTTTGTTTGTTTTTTAAAGAATTATATATTTGGGCCAGCAGGTGGCGTGGTAGTTAAGGAAAAAGTATCTAAAATTATCTTATGATAATTACTTGCAGAATTAGATTGGTAGTATGGTAGAGTATGGAATGTTGATCCCTGTTATTTGAAATTTACCAAACTAAATTCTAATAGCCATGAAGGTCTTTTGTTTAATCTAAGTTTGTTTGTTTTTTAAAGAATTATATATTTGGGCCAGCAGGTGGCGTGGTAGTTAAGGAGCTAGACATTCCCACATGGCTAACCATGGTTCAAGTCCCAGACCTGGTGGCTTTCTTTCTCACCTACCCTTTCTCTCTCTGTGTGTCTCTCTATGGTCAAATTAAAATGAATGAATAAATAAATAAAATTAAAACAAATATTTTAATTAAAATAAAATTTAAAAGAATTATATATTTAATTTATTAAATATTTAATTTATTAATTGTTATTAAATATTATTTTTTAATTTGACCAGAGAGAGAGAGAGGGAAAGCAAGAAAGCAAGCCGCCAGGTCCAGGATTTGAACCACACTAGGCCATGTGGGAGACCAGTGCCTTAACAAGTATAGCATACATACAAAAATAGTGGAGAACATTTAAGCAGACAGCTTGAGGTATATTTGCAAAGTAAACACACTCATACATCTGTTAACCCAATTTTTTTTTAAGAGCTATTTTTGCTGTAGTGTTTGTGCTCACCAAGAGACAGAGACACAAAGCAAGAAATCACTCCCCAGGGGGGATGGCCACGCCTCAATCCCTTCTTCTCCATTCCCCTCTTGGGATTTTAAGCACACATGCACACACGCCCGGTGTGAGTTTGAAACTGTCAGGTCCAGGACTCAAACTGTGGTTGACCATGTGGGAGTCCAGCAACGCAACTGTTACGCCATCTACTGGTCCCCTATTACCCAGATTTTTTAAAAAGAGAGCATTCTTTAAAAAGAGCATTATCGGGGAACCAGCAGTTAGTATAATGGCTATGTCGCTGGACTCCCATGTAGTCGACCACGGTTCGCGTCCCGAACCCGGTGTCTTAAAACACACGCCGGGTGCGTATGCGTGTGTGCCCAAGATCCTGAGAGGAGAATGGAGGAGAAGGGATTGCGGTGTGGCCATCTCCCCTGGGGGGTGATTTCTCGCTTTCTGTCTCTCTGTCTCTCTCCGTCTGTCTGGCGAGCGCACGCACCCTATAGCAAAAATCTCTCAAAAAAAAAAAAAAAAAGAGCATTATCCATACCCCAGAAGTCTTCTTCGCACTCCACCTTGGGCTTTATCTTTTCCAAAGGTAACCCTGCGCTATCACTATACATTGTTGTGTCTGGTGTTTTGGGTTTTTTTCCTTTGTTAATGATAGAAAGTATATTTGCACATATGAGACTAAGAGAGAGAGAGAGAGATAAAGCCCCTCCACAGAGTCTGGTCACGCTACAATCCCCTTCCTCCAGTCCTCCAGACTGGGCACCCATGCACACGCCCTGTGTGTGAGGCTGACCACACCAGGGATTTGAACCACTTTTGCCATGGGAGGTTTGGCTTCTCTTGAGCAATGCATTTTTGCTTAGTTTTATCTGTTTTTAAATTACATAAATGAAGTAGTTACTTTTGAGCCTGGCTCATTTTGTCAAGATTCCTTCATATCGAGCCAGCAGGTGGTGTGGTGGTTAACGCACCGGACTCCTACATGGTGGACCACAGTTTGAGTCCTGGACCCAGAGGCTTGAGACTCACACCATGTATATGCACATGTGTGCCCAAAATCTAAGAAGAGAATGAAGGAGAAGGAATTGCAGCGCGGCCATCCCACACCCCCAACCCTCAGTAGTGATTTCTCACTTTCCCTCTCACTGTCTCTCTTTTTCTCTCCACCAAGCGCATGCACTCTATGACAAAAACCTTAGGGAAAAACAAAAAAAGACTTAATCTTGACAGAAAGAAATTATGGAAAATTCATAGTATAGAAAATTGACATTGCCAAAAAAGTGTTTTAAAAAGGCTAATTTGGGGGACCAGCAGTTAGCATAAGGGCTATGTTGCTGGACTCCCAATGTAGTCATCCATGATTCGAGTCCTGTGGCTTAAATTCACACCCGGTGCATATGTGTGCATGCCCAAAATCCTGAGAGGAAAACAGAGAAGGGATTGCAGTGTGACCAACCCCCTGGGGGTGATTTCTTGCTTTCTGTCTCTCTGTCTCTGTCTTTCTGGCAAATGCATGCACCCTATAGCAAAAAATAAAATAAAATAAAAGGAAAGAAAGAGAGGAAGGCTAATTTGTTCATGTATATGATGAATGAGAAGGGCCTGTCCCATGGCCTGCTGGGTAAGTGAGCCAAATCCTGCATGGCCAACTATCTGGTTCAACTCCCGGCCCTAGCTGCTTGCAAAACACCACCGAATGCATGTATGTATGTGCCCACAATCCTGACAGGAGCAGAAGTTAAGGATTGCAGCATACCCACACCCCATAGGGGAAGGTGCTTTATCCTTTCTCTCTTTGTCTCTCTCTTTCTAGCGAGTGCATGCACCCTCTTGCTTATAACAAAAAATAGATAAATACCTAAAATAAAATAATTGGAATAGATGGAAAGATGTGGAAAGGTAGAAAGATCAATCTGAAAATGAAAAAAATATATATAATTGAGATAGAGAGATGGGGGCCAGCAGGAGGCATGGTAGTCAAGGTGTTGGATCCCATATGGCCAACAGCACAGTTTGAGTCCCAGACATGGTGGCTTGAAAAGCACACCAGGCAGGGGCCGGTAGGTGGCATGGTGGTTAAGGGTGCTGGACTCCCACATGGCTGATCGTGGTTCGAGTCTTAGACCTGGCAGCTTGCTTTCTCACTTTCCCTCTGTCTCTCCCTCTCTCTTTCACTCTGTCCCTCTGTGGTCTAATTAAAATAAATAAATAAATAAATAAATAAATAAAGGAAGAGAAGGGATTGCGGCATGGCCATCCCCTTGGGGGATTACTTCTCACTTTCCCTCTCTCTTTCTCTTTGTCTCTGGTGAGCACATGCACCTTATAGCAATAGTAATAATTATTATTACTAGGACCAGCAGATGGTGTGGTGGTTAAGATGCTGGACATTCTCACATGGCTGACCACGGTTCAAGTCCTGGACCTGGTGGCTTGCTTTCTCACTTTCCTTTTCTTTCTCTCTGGGTCTCTCTCTGGTCAAATCAAAATAAAATGAATGAATGAATAAAAGTAAATAAATATTTTTTTAATTATTTTTTTTATTTGATTATAAATTTTTCTCCCATTAAATGGAGTATAGTAGAAAAAGTATCTAAAATTATCTTATGATAATTACTTGCAGAATTAGATTGGTAGTATGGTAGAGTATGGAATGTTGATCCCTGTTATTTGAAATTTACCAAACTAAATTCTAATAGCCATGAAGGTCTTTTGTTTAAGCAAAGTTTGTTTGTTTTTTAAAGAATTATATATTTGGGCCAGCAGGTGGCGTGGTAGTTAAGGAGCTAGACATTCCCACATGGCTAACCATGGTTCAAGTCCCAGACCTGGTGGCTTTCTTTCTCACCTACCCTTTCTCTCTCTGTGTGTCTCTCTATGGTCAAATTAAAATGAATGAATAAATAAATAAAATTAAAACAAATATTTTAATTAAAATAAAATTTAAAAGAATTATATATTTAATTTATTAAATATTTAATTTATTAATTGTTATTAAATATTATTTTTTAATTTGACCAGAGAGAGAGAGAGGGAAAGCAAGAAAGCAAGCCGCCAGGTCCAGGATTTGAACCACACTAGGCCATGTGGGAGACCAGTGCCTTAACAAGTATAGCATACATACAAAAATAGTGGAGAACATTTAAGCAGACAGCTTGAGGTATATTTGCAAAGTAAACACACTCATACATCTGTTAACCCAATTTTTTTTTAAGAGCTATTTTTGCTGTAGTGTTTGTGCTCACCAAGAGACAGAGACACAAAGCAAGAAATCACTCCCCAGGGGGGATGGCCACGCCTCAATCCCTTCTTCTCCATTCCCCTCTTGGGATTTTAAGCACACATGCACACACGCCCGGTGTGAGTTTGAAACTGTCAGGTCCAGGACTCAAACTGTGGTTGACCATGTGGGAGTCCAGCAACGCAACTGTTACGCCATCTACTGGTCCCCTATTACCCAGATTTTTTAAAAAGAGAGCATTCTTTAAAAAGAGCATTATCGGGGAACCAGCAGTTAGTATAATGGCTATGTCGCTGGACTCCCATGTAGTCGACCACGGTTCGCGTGCCGAACCCGGTGTCTTAAAACACACGCCGGGTGCGTATGCGTGTGTGCCCAAGATCCTGAGAGGAGAATGGAGGAGAAGGGATTGCGGTGTGGCCATCTCCCCTGGGGGGTGATTTCTCGCTTTCTGTCTCTCTGTCTCTCTCCGTCTGTCTGGCGAGCGCACGCACCCTATAGCAAAAATCTCTCAAAAAAAAAAAAAAAAAGAGCATTATCCATACCCCAGAAGTCTTCTTCGCACTCCACCTTGGGCTTTATCTTTTCCAAAGGTAACCCTGCGCTATCACTATACATTGTTGTGTCTGGTGTTTTGGGTTTTTTTCCTTTGTTAATGATAGAAAGTATATTTGCACATATGAGACTAAGAGAGAGAGAGAGAGATAAAGCCCCTCCACAGAGTCTGGTCACGCTACAATCCCCTTCCTCCAGTCCTCCAGACTGGGCACCCATGCACACGCCCTGTGTGTGAGGCTGACCACACCAGGGATTTGAACCACTTTTGCCATGGGAGGTTTGGCTTCTCTTGAGCAATGCATTTTTGCTTAGTTTTATCTGTTTTTAAATTACATAAATGAAGTAGTTACTTTTGAGCCTGGCTCATTTTGTCAAGATTCCTTCATATCGAGCCAGCAGGTGGTGTGGTGGTTAACGCACCGGACTCCTACATGGTGGACCACAGTTTGAGTCCTGGACCCAGAGGCTTGAGACTCACACCATGTATATGCACATGTGTGCCCAAAATCTAAGAAGAGAATGAAGGAGAAGGAATTGCAGCGCGGCCATCCCACACCCCCAACCCTCAGTAGTGATTTCTCACTTTCCCTCTCACTGTCTCTCTTTTTCTCTCCACCAAGCGCATGCACTCTATGACAAAAACCTTAGGGAAAAACAAAAAAAGACTTAATCTTGACAGAAAGAAATTATGGAAAATTCATAGTATAGAAAATTGACATTGCCAAAAAAGTGTTTTAAAAAGGCTAATTTGGGGGACCAGCAGTTAGCATAAGGGCTATGTTGCTGGACTCCCAATGTAGTCATCCATGATTCGAGTCCTGTGGCTTAAATTCACACCCGGTGCATATGTGTGCATGCCCAAAATCCTGAGAGGAAAACAGAGAAGGGATTGCAGTGTGACCAACCCCCTGGGGGTGATTTCTTGCTTTCTGTCTCTCTGTCTCTGTCTTTCTGGCAAATGCATGCACCCTATAGCAAAAAATAAAATAAAATAAAAGGAAAGAAAGAGAGGAAGGCTAATTTGTTCATGTATATGATGAATGAGAAGGGCCTGTCCCATGGCCTGCTGGGTAAGTGAGCCAAATCCTGCATGGCCAACTATCTGGTTCAACTCCCGGCCCTAGCTGCTTGCAAAACACCACCGAATGCATGTATGTATGTGCCCACAATCCTGACAGGAGCAGAAGTTAAGGATTGCAGCATACCCACACCCCATAGGGGAAGGTGCTTTATCCTTTCTCTCTTTGTCTCTCTCTTTCTAGCGAGTGCATGCACCCTCTTGCTTATAACAAAAAATAGATAAATACCTAAAATAAAATAATTGGAATAGATGGAAAGATGTGGAAAGGTAGAAAGATCAATCTGAAAATGAAAAAAATATATATAATTGAGATAGAGAGATGGGGGCCAGCAGGAGGCATGGTAGTCAAGGTGTTGGATCCCATATGGCCAACAGCACAGTTTGAGTCCCAGACATGGTGGCTTGAAAAGCACACCAGGCAGGGGCCGGTAGGTGGCATGGTGGTTAAGGGTGCTGGACTCCCACATGGCTGATCGTGGTTCGAGTCTTAGACCTGGCAGCTTGCTTTCTCACTTTCCCTCTGTCTCTCCCTCTCTCTTTCACTCTGTCCCTCTGTGGTCTAATTAAAATAAATAAATAAATAAATAAATAAATAAAAAAACACACTGGGCACATATGCATACATGCCCAAAATTCTGGAGAGGGGAATAGAGAAAGGATTGCAGTGTAGTCATCCACCCTGGGGTGGCAGGAAGGGTTCTCTCTCTCTTTCTGTCTCTTCCTCTGGTGAGCACAAGTGCCCAAAAAGAAAAAAGAAGAAAAGGAAAGAAATAAGGAGATTCTGGGAAAAGTGAAGAAGAAAGAGGCATGAAAGAAACTTCGTGAAAAGAAGAATGTACAGCACCTGGTTAAAGAAACTTGAAGTGAGAGCAAAGTACCTAGAGCTGACCTCAAGGTCTGAAAGTCTTGGAATGTCGTAAATGAAACGATGAAAGAGGGAGCTGCCATGTGTCTCCGTGTTTGCTGTAAGTTACCTAACTCCGTGCCTGGACACGGGATACCTGGCCAATATTTATTGACTAAGCAATAAAAATGAGTTCAACTGGTGTACTTTAGGGGTTCATCCACCCTCGGCTGAAGCTGTCCGGCTGTAAAAGCAGAGAAGAGGTTCAGGACAGGCTGACCCTTTCACATGATACACTTCTGACTAAACATTTATCACCAGTAGAGATAAGAGTTTATTTGTGGGAGCAACCGAGGTTAAAGTGTAACGTGCTGAAATGACATTTACGCCGTGAATACACCAGCTTAGAATTTTCCATACCTGGTTGGCACATGTACTATAATATTGGGCTGTCGGAAAAGTGACGATGTATTTTTCTGTGCAAAAATGCATCATGACGTTTCCGACAACCCAGCAGATGATGGCAACGAAGCTCACGCTATGGCCTCACCGAGAACTATATTTTAGTCTCCTCTGTGTCACCACCAGTGTTAGAACAATAACCATGTAGTAATTATTCTACGTGTGGCAAAGCCATTGGCCAAACCAGACGTACCCAAGCTTCATGTTACCTCGGCAGTTTTTTCTATTTGGCCGTGGGTGCCTATATTTCTTTTATTTTTTAATAAGTAATTATTTTATTCAAGTTTATTTATCATTCTTATTTCTAAATTTGACCAGAGAGACAGACAGAAAGAGAACAGAGAGAGCAGAAAAGCAAACTGCCAGGTCCAGGACTCGAACCATGGTTGGCCATATGGAAGTCCAGCACCCTTAACCACCACACCAGTTACCAGCCCCCAAGTGCCTATATTTCTTACCATATTAGGGATGACATAGTCATGCCCCAGAGCTAATGAAAAGAATGTATTTGGAAAATATAAAGTCATCTCAACTTCTATCCCAAACCAAGTTAATAGTGAATATTTACGGACTTATTCATATCTATTGATTTATGTGATTTATGTATTGCTAGAAGCTTTAGGTTTCATGGGACTTTTTCCCTCTTCAAGCCTCATTTGATGTGCACAAGGCCCTTAGGTAGGGTCTATTAAATACCTAACTTGCAGATGATGAAACTGAAGGGCAGTGAGACTAAGCAACTTGCCCAAGGTCTTCTAGCTAGTAGACAACTTATGTTCACACTTATCTCTGCATTAGTGCTGATAGGTGAAATTTTACCTCTGTAAAAATTGCTAAAAGTCTTCCTTTTTGTTTGTTCGTTTGTTTGTTTGCTGTAGGGTACATACATTTACCCCAAGAAAGAGACAGAAAGAGGAAGCAAGGGACAGAGAGAAATCACCTCCACACAGGGGAACGGCCACACTTCTCTGGAGACTCTGGGCCCTCATGTACATCCACCTGGGATGTTTTTAAGCTGCCAGGTCTGAGACTTGAATAGCAGTCGGCCATGTGGAATCCAGCCTCTTTAACCACCAGACCACCTGACTGGCCCACCAAAAATCTTTTCTGGGGGAGACAATGTACAATGAATTTATTCACCCTCCAAAATCTCCCTCAGCAACAACAGATCAAATTAAAGAAGAAAAACAAAAAAGCATAGACAAATCTGAGATAAATATTTCAACATGAAAGCAATTCAAAATGGTAGAAATTCCTAAAGCTCAGGGGATGAGGATGTTGGGTGATCTAGAAACAGGCAGTGCAGGTTTAGGGGTGGCAGGCGGCATGGTGGTTAAAGCAGTTAACCATGGCTGACTGCACAGTTCAGATCCCAGACCACAGCAGCTTGAGAAACCTGCCAGGCTCGTGTGTGCGAGTACCAAAGCCCAAAGTCCTGAGAAGAAAATGGAGGAGGAGGTATTGTGGCTAGGGGCTGACACGCATGTTCTCTCTCTCCCCCCTTCTCTGTCTCTCTCTTTCTCTCTTCCAGGCACATGAGCCCTATGACAAACAAATAAAAATTACTTTCATAAAAGTCTGTTTATTGAGACCAGCAGATGGCATAGTGGTTATGTCCCTGGACTCTCACGTAGTCAACCGCTATTGGAAGACCCCATCTGCGGCTTCAGACTCACGCTGGGCATGTGTGCATGCGTGCCCAAAGTCCTGAGAGGAGAATGAAGGAGAAGGGATTGCTGCGTGGCCATCTCCCCTGGGGGTGGGGGGTGATTTCTTGCTTTCTCTCTTTCTCTCTATGTCTCTCTGGCAAGCACAGGCACCTTGTAACAAAAATCTCTCAAACAAAAGTCTGTTTATTTATTTCTTTCATGAGAGAGAGAGAGAGACAGAGAGACAGGCATTCCAAGTGGGTTCACATTGTGATCCAAGCCCAGCCTCAGCCAGTCCCAGACCATGAGAAATGCACGCCCAGCATACTGAGGGAGGTCTCTGGATGAAACCCAGAAGCTCCTCATGGGGGTCAGCTTTGCAGTGTGATGCTCCCTCTAAGCCACCTTCCAGCCTCCTGAATAGCTTTTTTTTTTTTTTTGAGAGGTTTTTGTTATAGGGTGCGTGTGCTCGCCAGACAGACAGAGAGAGACAGAGAGACAGAAAGTGAGAAA
>NW_006159556.1:3074723-3078004 GCF_000334495.1 Tupaia belangeri chinensis | reverse complement strand
TTCTCCTCCATTCTCCTCTCGGGATCTTGGGCACGTATGCACACGCGTCCGGCGTGAGTTTAAGCCACCGGGACCAGGACTCGAACTGCGGTCTACTACGTGGGAGTCCAGCGACATAGCCATTACGCTAATTGCTGGTCCCTCATGAATCCATTTTTAAATGAACAGATTTATTTAATAAGTTGTTTTTGGGCCGCCAGGTGGCATGGTGTTTAAGGGCACTGGATTCCCACATGACTGCAGTTCGAGTCCCAGACCTGGCGGTTTGCTTTCTCACTTTTTCTCTCTCCCTCTCCCTCGTTGGTCAAATTTAAATAAATAAATAAATAAAGTTCAGTAAAATAATTATTGCAAAAAGTTGTTTCATGAATGAACACAGGAGGTTAAACAGGCATACTAAAAAGTACATAAATCATAAATTCAAAGGCAGCCTGAGGTGAATTGAAGTAAATGTGCAAAATTAACCCTTACATACTGAAGGCAATACCATTTCCTTAACTGCATTAGTTTCTGTCCTTTGTCGAGTTTTTTGTTGTTTTCTTTTTTCCTCTTTAAAACAATACATAGCCCTTGAGGTAGATTCCATTATTAAAGTCTGACTTCCAGAGTCCAGAGCTTTTCCTTCCTTCTCTTTGATGCCTCATCCTTCTTATCTCGAGCCAGTAAATACATTCCTACCCTACCAGGAAGCACCGTTTTCTCACTTTAGCCTCCTACTCCAGCTGAATTCATTAGTCCTACTATCTGCGTTTTCCCTCAACTCCGAGCTGTGTCTCCAATCCTCCATAAAACATTATATATGGGACCAGCAGTTGGCGTAATAGCTAGCTACTCGCTGGACTCCCATGTAGTCGATCACAGTTTGAGTCCCCGACCTGGTGGCTTAAACTCACACCGGTCGTGCTTGCGTGCATGCCCAAGATTCCAAGAGGAGAATGGAGTAGAAGGGCTTGGGGGGGGGTCACCCCCCCTCAGGGGGTGATTTCTCCCTTTCTGTCTCTCTGTCTCTCTCTGTCTTTCTGGTGAGCGCACGCACCCTATAGCAAAAACCTCTCAAAAAAGATAAACAAAACCTTATATACAAGAATTGCAGTTACAGGAACCAGCCGATGGTGTAATGGTTACATCGCTGGACTCCCATATAGTCGACCACAGTTCAGGTCCTAGACCCGTGGCTTAAATTCACGCTGGGCGCATGTGCATGTGTGCCCAAAATCCAAGGGAGGAGACTGGAGAAGGGATTGCAGCGTGGCCCTCCCCCCCTGTGGGGGTGATTTCTCTCTTTCTGTCTCTTTCTCTGTCTCTCCAACAAACGTATATCCCATATAGCAAAAATTTCTTCAGAAAAAAAACAATTTAAAAAGAATTTCAATGAAGTTATTCAAACATGTAGGAGTTTATTTACAATTTGCAATATTAGAAGGGCATTTGGGGGCCAGCAGGTGGAGTGGCAGTTAAGTTACTGAACTCCTACATAGCAGACCACCATTCGAGTCCCAGACCTGGTGGCTTGCTTTCTCACTTTCTATCTCTCTCTCTGGTGAGCACATGTGCCCTGTAACAAATTTTAAAATAATAAGAATAATCATTAATAAAATTAAATAAATAATTCTTTTTTTTTTTTAAATGCATCTGGTTCATTGTAAAGTCCCTCCCAGCTCCGCCCATTCACGCTTTGATGAAGAGGAGTGCCTCAGCTTGCTCTTTTAATGGACACGGAGCTCTCCCCCAGTGCCCATGCCACACAGTGGTCTGACAATCCAGGGTACTAAAGAGAGGCGTCTAAGACTCTAAAAGTTTTGTATAAGAATCAATTTTTTTAAATTTATTCATTTATTTTAATTTGACCAGAGAAAGAGACACAGATAGAGAGGGGAGGAGGGAGGGAGAAAGCAAGCCACCAGGTCCAGGACTCGAACCATGGTCAGCCATGTGGGAGTGTCCAGCGCCTTAACCACCATGCCACCTGCTGGTCCCTATAAGAATCATTTTTAAAGTGTATTTTAGCCATGAAGAAAAGGAAAAGGCAAGCTACAGACTGAGAGAAAATATTTGCAAATAAGGAATCGGACAAGTAACTCAATATCCATAGCAGAGACTTTTTCCTTTCCGAATAAGTACAGTCATGCACCACTTAACAACAGGGATAGGCAGGTTCTAAGAAATGTGTCACTAGGCTCTTTCCTGTCCCGACACAGACCGCGCTGGTACAGTCAGCTACACACCAGGCTATTACGGCCTGGCCTGGCCTATTGTTTCAAGGCTGCCAACCCGTGCACCCTATACTGTACTGAATGCTGCAAGCGATTGTAACACAATGTATTTGTGCATCTAAGCACATCCAAACGTGACTCTGCACACACGGTACACTAAATTTGTCAAATAAATACGTGTTTTTCAAAAACAAAATAACCTTACATTACCATAACTTCTTTTTTTTTTTTTTTTTAGGTTTTTGTCATAGAATTCGTGCATTCTCTGGACAGAGACAGAGAGATTATGAGAATAAAAGTAAGAAATCACCCCCTGGGGGATGGCCATGTCGCAACCCCTTCTCCTCCTGAAATTTTACCATGCATATGCATGCACCCAGCATGATTCTCAAGCCACCAGGGTCCAGAACTCCAACACGGTAAGCCATATGGAAATCTAGCACCTCAACCACCATACCACCTGGCTGGTCCCACTTTATAAACTTTCTAATTTAAAAAAATAAAAAGACTTTGATTGTTTTATAATAACACTTAGCTTTTTTTTTTTTTTTAAAGAGAGAATTCTGCTATGGGGCACATGTGCCCACCGGTGACACAGAGAGAGACAGAGAGAAAGTGAGAAAACATCCCTCAAGGGGGAATGGCTCCTGCACAATCCCTTCTCCTCCATTCTCCTCTCGAGATTTTGGGCACACACGCACATGCTCCCTGAGTGAGTTTCAAGCCGCAGGTTCTGGTACTCGAACCGTGGTAGACCATGTGGGCGTCCAGCACCACAACCACGGCGCCACCTGCTGGCCCTAGGAGTACACTCTAACATAATGATAAAATACTAGGTTCTGTGAATCCACAAGCCACTGACAGTCATTTGTTTTTATTAGCAAGCCTTGTGTCCTGTGCATAGTTATGCACGCTGTGCTTTTGTGAGCTGAGCAGCCCAGGAGGCTCGTTCACACGGCATCAGCACAAACACGTGAGTACCGGGAACCAGCAGTTAGCGTAATGGCTATGTTGCTGGACTCCCACGTAGTCGACCGCGGTTCGTGTCCCGGACTCGGTGGCTTAAAA
>NW_006159556.1:3057334-3074584 GCF_000334495.1 Tupaia belangeri chinensis | reverse complement strand
CTACAGTGAAAAAATCTCTCCAAAAAAAAAAAAAAAAACATGTGAGTACCGTGTTGCACCACAACATTGAAATGACTCCAGCACTCGCTGGTAGGAATTTTTCAGCAACTACATTTTTATTAGTCAGCTGATTAGAAACATCACCCCTTATATGAAATTTTGCTTCTTACAGTTTCCGTTACCCCCATCAAAAGTGTTTCAGAAAATAGGAGAGGAGACCAGCACATGGTGTAATGGCTACGTCACTGGACTTCCCTATAGATGACCATGGTTTGAGTCCCAGACCTGGCAGCTTAAAACTCACACCAGGCACGTGTGCAGGAGTGCCCAAAATTCTGAGAGGTGAAGGGATTGTGGCATGGCCATCCCCCCAGGGGGTGATTTTTCACTTTCTGTCTCTCTGTCTCTCCGGCAAGTTCATGCACCCTATAGCAAAAATCTCTCTTAAAAAAAAAAAAATTGGAGAGTGTGGGCTGGTAAGTGACATGGTGGTTGGAGCACTGGACTCCCACATGACCATCTGAGGTTTGAACCCCACGCCTGGCAGTTTGCTTTCTCACTTTCCCTCTCTCTCTGGTCAAATTAAAATTATTATTACTACTAATAGTAATAATGAATAAAACTAAATAATTCTTTTTTTTGGAGAGTTTTTTTTTTTTTTTTGCTACAGGACACGTGCACTTGCCAGACAGACAGAGAGAAACATAGAGACAGAAAGCGAGAAATGACGCCCCAGGGGGGATGGTCATGCCGCAATCCCTTCTCCTCCATTCTCCTTTCGGGATCTTGGGCACACACGCCCACGTGCCCGGCGTGAGTTTTAAGCCACCGGGTCTGGGACGCGAACCACGGTTGACTACATGGAAGTCCAGCGACCTAGCCATTATGCTAACTGCTGGTCCCAATAAAATTAAATAATTCTTTAAAAATATAGGAGAGTACACTACAGAATAAGATATTTGAGAGCGAGAAAGAGTAATATAAGCTTTATTATAGTATATTTTATAACTATTGTATTTTATTATTGGTTATTATTAACATATTTTTAAATTGTGTTATAGGATATGTGTACTCACGGGACTGAGAGGAAGAGGGAAACTGAAGCATCCCCCCCGCCCCGCCCCAGGGAGGTTGGCCATGCTGCAATCTGTTCTTCTCCCTTCTCCTTTCAGGGATTTGGGCATGCACACACATGCACCTGGTGTGTTTTTTAAGCCGCTGAGTCCCCATGCTTGAACCACAGTCAGCCATGTGGGAGTCCAGTGCCTTATCTACTATACCACCTACTGGCCCCTTGTGAGTAATTTCTTTATGACTGAGTTTAATTTTTTTAAGAATTATTTATTTATTTTCATTTGTTATTATTATTATTTTGTAATATGAGCAGAAAGGGAGAGACAGAAAGGGAAAATAAGAAAGAAAGACACCAGATCCAGGACTCGAACCACAGTTGGCCATGTGGGAATTCAGTGGAAAAACAGGATAAGCACATGCAGAAGGATGAAGCTAGACCTCTCTCTCACCATATACAAAAAACTACTCAAAATGGATAAAAGGTTTGAATGAAAGACCCAAAATGATAAAACTGCTAGAAGAAAACATACAGGAAATGTTTGACTTTGTATATGAGCTTGAATCAGTGTTTTTCAGGTCCCTGGGGCTGGGATTTGAAATGCGGTTAGCCTTGTGTGATCTGGCTCCCTTAGCCACTGGGCCACAAGGCTAACCCTCAGTTAAACTTTATTTATTTATTTTTTTAAAAGGATTATTTTATTTAACTTTATTATTATTTTCCAGTTTGATAGAGAGAGAGAGAGAAAGTGAGAAAGCAAGCCACCAGGTCCAGGACTTGAACCATTGTGGCCATGTAGGAGTCCAACACGTTTAACTACCATGCCACCTGTCAATCCCTCAGTTAAACTTTTTTTTTTTTTAGAGGTTTTTGCTACAGGGCACATGTGCTTGCCAGAAAGACAGAGAGATAGAAAGTGAGAAATCACCCCCCAGGGGGGATGGCCACGCTACAATCCCTTCTCCTTCATTTTCCTCTTGGGATCTTGGGCATGCATGCACACAGAACTGGCATGAATTTAAGCCACTGTGTCTGAGACTCGAACCGTGGTCGACTACATGGGAGTTCAGCGACATAGCCATTACGCTAACTGCTGGTCCCCAGTTAAACTTTTTAAAACCTTTTTTTGGTGGGCCAGCCCGTGGCTTGGTGGTTAAGGAAGCTGGGTGCCACACATGGCTGACTGAGTGGTTTGAATCCTGGCCCTAGCAGTTTGAAAAACATGTTGGGTGTGTGTGCCCCAAATCCAGACAGAGTGGAGAAATGGAGGAGAAGGGATTGCTATGTGACTACACCCCATTAGGGGTCCCTCCTCCTCTCTGTCTCTCTCTGGTGACTACACTTGCTCTCTGGCAATTAAATTAAAGGCCCTTGAAAGTCAGCAAAGAGTGAAATAAGGGTTTTTTGTTTTGTTTTTGCCATAGGACACGTGCTCCAGTGATAGGGAAAATGAGAAATCCACCCCCTCGGGGGGATGGCTATGCCACAATCCTTTTTCCTCCATTCTCCTCCTAGGGTTTTGGGCACACACAAGTGCCTGAAGTGATTTTCAAATTGTCAGGTCCAGGATTTGAACTGCTGTTAGCTCCATGGGAGCTCAGCCACTTGCTGGCCCCAATAGGCTGTATTTTGACCTTCCCTTATTTTTATTTATTTATTTATTTTTAGAGAGATTTTTTGCTGTAGGGCACGTGCACTCAGTGGGAAGAGAAAGAGAAAGAGACAGAGAGAAAGTGAGAAATCACCCCTTGCGGGGGGTGGGGGACCATACCACAATTCCTTCTTCTCCATTCTCCTTTCAGGATTTTGGGCATGTATGCACATGTATCCATCATGAATTTTAAGCAGCTGGGTCTAGGATTTGATCCGTAGTGAACTACATGGGAGTCCAGAAACGTAACCACTACACCATCTGCTATTCCCACAGGTCAATTACTTAAACAGTAAAAAAAAAATCCTTTCATAAATTTCTATTAAGAGTAAATCAAGGGGGAGGGGCCCAACAGGTGGCATTGTGGTTAAGGACTCTGGACTCCTACATGGCTGACCATGGTTCAAGTCCTGGACCTGACAGTTTGTTCACGCTCAGTGTTTCTCTCTGGTCAAAACCGAAAAATAATGATAATAAATAAGTAATTATTAAGAGTAAATCAAGGGGCTGGCAGGTGGTGTGGCAGTTAAGGGCACTGGACTCCCACATGGCCGACCATAGTTCAAGTCCTGGGCCTGGTGGCTTCCTTTTTCATTTTTCCACTCTTTCTCTCTCTCTCTCACTCTGTCCCTCTCTGGTCAAATTAAAATAAATAAATGAAGTTAAATAAAATAATTCTTTTTTAAAAAGAGAGTAAATCAAGGGACTAGCAGGTGACATGGAGGTTGAAGCACTAGATCCCACATGGTGACTACATGGTTTAAGTCCTGGACCAGCAGCTTGAAAATCACACAGAAAAGATTTATTTAGACCTGCTGGTAGTGTAGTGGTTATGTCATTGGACTCCCACATAACCGACCACAGTTTTAGTTCTGGACCCACTGGCTTGAAACTTATGCCGGGTTCATGTGTGTGCATGCATGCCCAAAATCCCAAGAAGAGAATGGAGAAGGGATTGCAGCGTGATCATCCCTCCTGGAGGGTGGGGGGATGATTTCTCACTTTACCTCTCTCTGCTCTCTTTCTTTCTCTGGTGAATGCACACCCTACTGCAAAAAAAAAAAAAGGAAATCAATACTTTAAGAGAATCTTCTTTCTTACATAGTTCTGTAATGCTTAATTTAGTTTTTAACTCTTAACTTTTAGGAAAACTCAGTTTCCTTTTCATTTTAGCCAACTTGATCACAAATAAAGTTTTCTTTCTTTCTTTCTTTCTTTCTTTCTTTTTTTTTAACTGCCAGTGGGCACATGTACTAGACAGAGAAAGACAGAGAGACAGAGAGAGGGAGAAAGAACTCCCAAGATAGAGAACAAGAGGAGAAAGTTCACGCCATCAACTTTTCTCCTGCACTTCTCCATCCTGCTGGGATTCTGGGCACACATACATACCCACCTGGTGTGTTTCTCAAGTGCCATTTGAACTGTGGTCAGCAGCCATGTGGGATCTGGTTCTCTTAAGCACTAGGCTAAGAGGCCGACCCCAAACTTTTTTTTTTTTTTTTTGAGGTTTTGGCCTTAAGATGACCACGTTCATTGGAGAGAGAGAGAGACAAAGATAATGAGAAGGAAATGAGGAAGTGAGAAATCACCCTCCCTGTGGGGGATGGCCATGCCACAATCCACTCTCCTCCCCAGGATTTTGGGCACACACATGAACCCAGTGTGAGTTTCAAGCTAGTAGGTCCAGGACTCAAACTGTGGTTGGCCATATGATACTTCAGAGACATAACTGTTACACCATCTGTTGGTCCAAATAAGTCTTTTTTTAAAAATAATTATTTATTTAATTATATTTATTACTTTTTAATTTGACCAGAGAGAGAGTGAAAGTAAGAAAACAAACCGCCAGGTCCAAGACTTGAACCATTATCCACCATGTGGGAGTCCATCACCTTAACCACCATGCCACCTGCCAGGTCTAGGACTCAAACTACTACGGTCAACTACATGGGAGTCCAGCGACATAGCCATTATGCCAACTGCTGGTGCCTATACAAACAATGTTTTGAAGGGATGAGGAGACTCCTGTTACTTTTGGCAGAAGGAGATTTACTCTTTTTTTTTTTGGTAAGAGAGATGTTTGCTATAGGGCATGTGTGCTCTCCGGAGAGTCAGAAACAGAAAGCAGAAATCACTCCCCAGGGAGATGGCCACACCACAATCCCTCCGCTGGTCCCTGCTCTTTTTCTTTTCTTTTCTTTTCTTTTTTTTTTCAGAGATTTTTGATACGGGGTGTGTGTGCTCACTGGAGAGACAGAGAGAAATAAAGAAACAGAAAGCAAGAAATCATCCCCCCAAGGGATGGCCATGCCACAATTCCTTCTCCTCCATTCTCCTCTCAGGATCTTGGGCACATACACAATTCTCTTGGGATTTGGGGCATGCACGCACATGCACATGTACCTGGTGTGAGTTACAAACTGCCTGGTCTGGGACTCGAACCGTAGTCAGCCATGTAGTATTCCAGTGTCTTGCCACTACACCACCTGTTGGCCCGAGGAGGTTTGTTCTTATCTTCATCAGAAAAGGATCACCTGCATTCTCTCAGAAGCTTTGGCCATGGCGATTAGAATGTTTACAGAAGTATTTGAAGCAGGTGAGTTCTGCAGACTTGAAACCACCGTCTACACTGCTGCAATATTTGCCAGTTAAATACAAAACACGTTTCCAAGTCTCACAAAACAGGAAGACTGGGCTGGCTTGAACAATGTTGCCGAGGCGCTTCAGAGTACTGCCAATTGTTAATCTTGGCTCTGCTTTCTTAAAGCTGCTCCCCCCCTGGCCAGGAGCCCTTTGCCTTATCCCAAAGCACATCTATCAACCCAGACACGTTAATTAGGAAGTGGCTAAAGAATTCCTGTAGCTCCGTTTCCTTCAGCTTCCACTGGAGAGCTTGACAGCCTGTCCTCTGAAGGAGGTATTTGTACCCACTCTCTTCTCTACAGAACTAGGTAAGTCTCCCCAAGACACCAGCCGATTGCAACAGAGCAGTCTCAGTCTCGACAGAGCGGTTGTTCACAGGCACACCAGGGGGTTCTCTAGGGACCTCTGCTGGACGCTGTGGGCAAGCCAAGATTCTGATTTTTTTTTTTTTTTGGAGAGTTTTTGCTATAGGGCACATGCGCTCACCAGACAGAGAGAGAGAGAGAGAGACAGAGACAGAGAGACAGAAAACGAGAAATCACCCCCCAGGGGGGATGGCCACACTGCAATCCCTTCTCCTCCATTCTCCTCTCGGGATCTTGGGCACGCATGCACACGCACCCAGTGTGAGTTTTAAGCCACCGGGTCTGGGGCATGAACTGCAGTCGACTACGTGGGAGTCCAGCGACATAGCCATTACGCTAACTGCTGGTCCCCATATTCTGATCTTAACCACTGAGCACTGAACCCCTAAGTATGCATTCCCATTGTGCTTTGAATTGCAAAAGGTCTTTTCTCACCTGAAAAAGTAGGGAATTGAATTTTTCTTTTTTCTTTCTTTCTTTTTTTTTTTTTCACATTACCTTCCTATAGATACAGATTTCAATGCATTGCTTTTTGGTTTTCCTTTTTTTAAGAACTATTTTACTTAACGTTATTTATTTATTTATTTTAATTTGACTGGAGAGAGACAGAGCAAGAGAGAGGGAGAGTGAGAAAGAAAGTTACCAGGTCTCGAACTCACTCCATGTTGGCCATATGGGAGTCCAACACCCCCAACCATCATGCCACCTGCCAGCCCCTCCAATTCATTGTCTTAAAACAAACACAAAGACAACTAAGGGCCAGGAGGTGGTATGAAGATTGAGGAACTGAATCCACATGACCAGTATCTACAGTTCAAGTCCTAGACCCAGCCACCTGAAAAACACACCAGGCACATGTGTGTGTATGCCCAAAATTTCAGAGGAGAATGGAGGAGAGGAGAAAGGATCGTGGTGTGGCCATTTCCCCTGGGGGATGATTTCTCACTTCCCCTCTCTGTCTCTTTTTTTTAGATTTTTTTGCCATAGTACATTGTACTCACCAGAGAGAGACAGAGAGAGAGGAAAAATGAGAAAGTATCCCCCAGGAGGGATGGCCATGCCACAATCCCTTCTCATTCTCCTCTCCAGATTCTGGGCGCGCACGTGCCCACACACACGTGCCAGTGTGATACTTGAGCCATTAGGTCTGAGACGCAAATCGTGGTCAACCACGTGGGAATTGAGCACCTTAATCACCACGCCACCTGCTGGCTCCTCTAGGGACTTTTTGAATGTAATGTCCTCCAGGTTCACCCTCGTGTGGCATTCTTTGGCATGTTGAACAAGTATTTTCTTCATTGTCAGAGGGCACTTGTGTTCCCCAGAAAGAGACAGACAGAGAAAGTACTCCACAATGGGGTATGGCCAGGCCACAGTCTCTTCTCTGTTTCTCACTCCTGTCAGGGTTGGGGCATGCATGCGCATGTGCCTGGCGTGGTTTTCAAGTCACCAGGGCCAAGATATGAGCTTGGTCAGCCATGTGGGATCTGACTCCCATAACCACTAGGTGAACGGGCCTACTTGGCCGTGAAGAGCCATTGGCTCTAAAGGAATTCAAAGAGTTTAAAACCAGGCTCAGAATCAGTGTTTCTCTGACCTTTCCCTCTTCTTGCTTGTCTTTTTTTTTTCTCTCTCAAAGTGCAAGAGGGACTTTCCTTGGTTTTTCCTTTATTTCTTTTTCTTTTTTTTTAGAATTATTTTATTTAACTTTTATTATTATTATTATTATTTTCCAGTTTGATCAGAGAGAGACAGAGAGAAAGAAGGAAAGTAAGAAAGCAAGCCACCAGGTCCAGGACTTGAACAGCAGTCAGCCATGTAGGAGCCCAACACCTTAAATCACCATGCCACCTGCCAGCCCCCTGGTTTTCCCTTTTCTGACTAAGGAATGCAATAACCCTGAATCCTTTCCTTGGGATCCGCGGTAGCCAGAGTGTGCCTAACTCCTTGTAACGGCTGACTAGCTTCTCCCCAATTTCACTTCCCCTGGTCCGCGGCTACCACCATCCTACTGTCCGCTTAGTGGGCTTGGCAATTTCAGTTTTCACATATGTGAAGTCACGCGGCATTGTCTTCCTGCGCCTGGCTTATTTTACTTAGCGTAATGTCCTCCAGGTTCACCCAGGTTGTTGCAAATGGCAGGATTTCCTTCTTATCACACTTTGTTCATCCTTACTCGTCCACCAGTGGGCATTTAGGTTGTTTCCATAAGATAATGCTTCAGTGAACACGGCAGTGAAGACACCTTTTTTCATTCTTTTTAGATTTTTTCTTTCTAAGGTTTGCCTTAAGGTTTTTTCCGCCAGAGAAAGAGACAAAGAGAGGGAAAGTGAGAAATCGCTCCCCAAGGGGGATGGCCACACTGCAATCCCTTTTCCTCCTGGGATTTTTGGGCATGCATGCACACATACACAGCATTGTTTTCTTTTTCTTTCTTTCTTTCTTTTCTTTTCTTTTCTTTCTTTTTTTTTTTTTTTTTTGAGAGATTTTTGTGATAGGGCTAGTACACTTGCCAGAGACAGAAACAGAAAATGAGAAATCGCTTCTCATTCATTCTCTTCTTGGGATTTTTGGCCACACATACACATACACCTGGCATAAGTTTCAAGCCGCCGGGTCCAAGATTCAAACCATGGTTGACCCTTAACCACCACACTGCCTATTAGTCCCAAAGATATCTGATTTTTCTTTTTTTTTTTTGAGAGAGAATTTTGCCTTAGGGCTCATGCACTTGCTGGAGAGAGAGAGAGACAGAGACAGTGAGAGAGAAAGTGAGAAATCACACCCTAGAGAGGATGGCCATGCCACAATCCCTTCCCTTCCATGCTCTTCTCAAGATCTTGGGCACACACACATACGTGCCCAATGTGAGTGTCAACCCACCAGGTCCGGGTCTCGAACCACAGTCAGACATATGGGAGTCCAGTGATGTAACCACTATGCCACTTGCTGGTCCTAAAGATAACTTATTTTTTCTTTGGAGAGGTGTTTGCTATAGGGCGCGTGCACTCGCCAGACAGAGACAGAGAGACAGAAAGCGAGAAATCACCCCCCCAGGGGGGTGGTCATGACACAATCCTTTCTCCATTCTCCTCTCAGGATCTTTGGCCCACACGCACACGCACCCAGCGTGAGTTTAAGCCACCAGGTCCAGGACTCGAACCACGGTTGACTACGTGGGAGTCCAGAGACATAGCCATTACGCTAACTGCTGGTCCCCTCCCAAAGACATCTGATTTTATGCTGAGGTTCCATGAAGCAGGGACAGCAGTGTAGAAATGTGATTGGACAAAAAAGAGCCCCCGCTCATGGAAATGGACTGAGTGGGGAAACCTAGCCTGGCTTATCTGTTGGGATTCCTTCCTTTGATATGGGAAGGACCCCTTTAGAATGAGGGTCTTTGACCCAGTAAAGGGGGTAGGGAGGGTATTAGGGTCATATTGTTAGGCTTCATGGCTGGCTTGCTGGGAAAGGCCTTCTTGTTTCTGTGACCTGCTTTGGGGAAAAGGAACTCTGGTTTCTATGGCTTGCTTGGGGGAGCATGAAGCAGGGAAGACAGAGGGCAGGAACAGGTCAGAGAGGAACTTGGCTTCTGGGGCTCTCACTTTTGGTATCACATTCCGAGCTCCCACAGTATTAAGTCAATCTGAATTCTAGCTTTTTTTTTTTTTTAAAGAGAGATTTTTGCTATAGGGCATGTGCACTTGCCAGAAAGACAGACAGAGACAGAGAGAGAAGGTGAGAAATCACCCCCTGGGGGGATGGCCACGCTGCAATCCCTTCTTCATTTCCCTCTCGGGTTCTCGGGCATGCACACACACACACACACACACACACACACACGCACACACAAACACACACGCATCTGGCTTAAGTTTTAAGCTGCTGGGTCTTGGACTTGAACCACAGTTGACTACGTGGGAGTCCAGCAACATAATCATTATGTCATCTGCTGGTCCCTAATTCCAGTTTTGACTCAGCCACTCCCCCAAGCCCTTGTCCATCTTCAGTTTTCTGGTTATTCTCCTGGTTTCCAGATTCCTGAGACGCCCCTGCCTAGTCCAGCAAGTAGACTCAGCACGCAGACCGCAGACCGGATGCAGGTGCGGCAGAGGGCAGAGCTCAGAGGGGGCTGACCTGCAGGAGCGTCCAGGCAGGCACAACCCATAGGTACCCATGGCGTTTGGGGCGGTGAGCAGGGAGGTAGTTTCAATAAGGTAAGACGTCGGAGGAAGACAGACAGAGTGTAGGTGTCAGGACCCACACCCTGAGCAGGGCAAACCTAGCACAAGCTGGGATAGAGAGATGAGCAGATAAGATCAATCTGGAATCAGTCCTGAGGGGCTGGTTCTTGTTCTTATTGCTAATTGCCAGAAAGTGCAAGCACACAAGAGAGAGGGAAGAGGGAAAGGAGGGAGGGGGAGAGAGAGGAGAAAGGGAGAGAGAGAGAGAGAGTCCTCTAATGGGACACAGTCATGCCACAATCCTTTCTCCTCCATCTCTCCTTCTTGTCAAGGGTTTGGGCACACACACACACACATCCAGTGTGGTTTTCAAGCCATGGGGGCTGAGATTCTTTTTCTTTAAATTTTTTTTTTATTTATCATTATTATTATTATTATTTAATTTGCTATAGTGCAAGTGCACTCCCCAGAGAGACAGAGAGGAAAAGTGAGAAAGCAAGCCACCAGGTCTGGGACTTGAACTGTGATTGGCATTGTGGGAGTCAGTGCCATAATCACCATGCCACCTGCTGGCCCCAGAGCTGGGCTTCTAATTATGGCCTCCCCTGCGGGATCCACTTCCCTTTAACCCCTGGGCAACAAGACCAAGCCAAAATAATTTCTGACGAAGGCCTTGTTACACAGTGGTTCTGCAACTGTATATACAAATGATTTGGGCCCCTGGGTTTGCTTTGCTTTTTCTTTCCTCAGAGGTGTGTGCACTTGTCAGAAAGGGACAGAAACAGAGGAAGGGAGAGAAGAAAAGCACCCCTCCACAGGGCGTGGTCACACCACACTTCCTTCTCCCCAGCTCTTCCTTTTTTCGGGATTTGGGACCCGCACTCACAGCCCCGGTGTGTGTGCCCACGAGTGGAGTGGGCCGCCTCTGTGGCCTGGTGGTGCAGGCAGTCAGACCCCACGTGGCCAACTGCACAGTTTAAACCCATCACATATGTGTGCCCCAAATCCCAACCAGGTGGAGAAATGGAGAAGGGATGATGGTACGACCGTGCTCCATTGCCTCTCCCTGTCTCTGCCTCTCTCTCTGGCGAGCGCGAGTCCCCTCTGACCAACTTAAGAACAAAGTAAAAAATTCAAAAACAAAAGAGAGCATGGTTTGGTTAATTAAGAAAGAAAAGAATGTGCTAATCAGAGAATTTGTGTAAGTAGTGTCTAAAAGGAAAAATAAAACAAGTGAAGAAATCATTATAATTATATAGAAAAGATAAAAAATGCGCATAATGCATAACATGTAAGCCGTGTCTAAAACAAGAAATAAAACAAGTACGGAAACAATTATAATTATATATGTGGAAGAATTGAAAGTGCGTAACAGGGTGGGGGGGGGGGGCACAGTGGTAACACAATGTCCTGAAAGACACACCCTGGAAGGCCCAGAATTGCTTCTGGAGACTTCCCTGAGTATATCAGCTTCGCACGCGCCCATGATCTGGGCTTAGCTGAAATTAGGGTGCATTGCGACATAGGGACCCTGTTTGGGGTGCTTGTCTCTCTGTCTCTCTCTCTGTGTCTCTCTTCCTCATGGAAGAAAAAAGAAAAAGAAAAACGAGATGTCCAGAAAAGAACTATGGGAATTTAGCATACGCTTCAGGCTACTGTCAAATGACCTAGATACTTTGGGGAAGACAGAGAGTCTGTTGCTTGAAGATACAGTCGAACTAGGATTGCACTGACGGGAAAGTGGGATAGGCAGTAAAAATAACTAGAAATGCAGGCCAGGAGGCCAAGTCTTTCCTCACCTTCTCTTCAAGCCGAAAGCAAGTTTGGCTCTTTTTCTCCCTCTATTTTCTTTTTAAGAATTATTTTTTATTTAATTTTATTGCCATTTTATATATATATATATACACATATATATGTATATATATACTCACACATATATTTTTATATATTCATATACACACATATATTTATATATACATATATGTATATATGCGCACACACATATGTACATATACATTCATATACACATATTTATTTATTTATTTATTTATTTATTTATTTATTTAAGTTAACCAGAGAGAGACAGCAAGAGAGAAGGAAAGTGAGAAAGCAAACTGCCCTGCCAGGTCTGGGACTCAAACTATGATGAACCACGTGGGAGTCAAGTTGCCTTAACTACCACGCCACCTGCCGGCCCCTCTTTTTCTTCTTAACCTGGTTGCATGTTGAAAGGATTTCTAGTGAGCTATGGGAATTGACGTTTGCAGTGCAAAGCCAGTCCAATATTATTATTATTTTATTTTGATTTGACCAGAGAGAGAGAGAGAGAGAAAGTGAGACTTGAACCACAGTTTTCCATGTGGGAGTCTAACACCTTAACCACCATGCCACATGCCAGCCCCAACCTACGTCATTATTAAACTGACCAGATACACATTGTATAGGGCAGGGTGTGAACAAATGTCCCAACTTGTGTAGAAAAATCTCAGTTTACGTATATTGCCCCCAAATAATTACTAACCGTGTCCCTTGCTGCTCTCGAAATTAAATATGGTTACCAAGCTCTGGATGGGAAAGAAAAATAATCCTTTGCCAGACTCTGGCGCCCTCTTGTGATTAAAACATGAAAGTCTTTATGGAAACAAGCGTGTTCCTTTTGGCTACACTGGGGCATTTGACATTCTGATTCTGCTTATTGAGAAGAGAAACCATCGCAAAATGAACACCCCACAGCGGGTCATCTATTAACTTCCCTCCAAATATCTCAGCTTTGAATTCCATGTTCTGACACTTGATCACCCCGGGCACCTATGGTAGCCGCCATCTTTGAACTCTAGGACCCTCTTCCCCATCTGTCAGTAATTACAGCCTCTGGAATGCTGTTGCCCTCTCTAACGCCACTTGTCTTCACTCGGTCAACTCAGGGGACATGCAGACAATCTTCCTGGCCTCTGGCCTTTGCTGCCTGGAGCGTCTTTCCTCTAGTGACCTCCCGCCTGTCTCAGCTGTGCACTCCCAGCCCATACGGTGACAGGCAGTTAGCTAGAAATGCGCACAACCCTCAGATAAGAGCAGGGAGATACCTGTCGCTTCAGTCACAATGATCAACAATTACAACCAGACCATCTGCAGAGACTCCTTCCTTCCACCCAGCTCCTCCCTCCCTTCCGCTCCAGGAAGGCAGAGCTTCATTTTTTTCTTCTTTAGTTCCTAAGAAAGACACAACAAGATGGTTGTTAATGTCCCTCTTATCACTCCTCAAAAATACAAAAGGACCCAGAATAGGGCTGCTCCTATCCTCAAAGTTCACCTTAGGCATGCACATTTAGGACATCAAATTCCTCAGATTCTTCTCCTGTGAGAAAGATGCAAAAGCCCAGGAGAAAGCCCTGGAATTCAAGCAAAGAGCATAGATACCAAGACAGACCCCCCCACTGTTAAATATTCATGATCACTTCTAGTGATAAAAATAACACCTAACCAGTTCCAAACTGCAGTTGCTACCTAGCAACCTGCCCACCCAAAAGTCTTTGGAGTGTACTTCTTTTCTAAAATTCTTTCTTTCCCATTAGATACTCTCTTCTATCTACTTCAGTTGTGATTGTGGCTTTATTTCATGCCTCAGGGCCGGTCTCTAAGATCCGGGCCTGAAGAACCAAGGGTTTTACACAGCACAGCCCAACTCTCCTGTCCTGACAATGCCACAGATTGCGTCATTTCTCACTCTCCACATCTCACTCTCCGACCACCACATTTCATCCTTCCGCCAAAGTCCTTCTAGTAACCCAGCTCTTGCAAACCTGCGACCCCCAGGAGGACCCACTATCTCCTAATTATGCCAGTGTTTAACTCCAGTTAAATTTTTCTCTTCTCTACTCGGTGTCTACACTGTGCAGCTGAATGTGGGTAGAGAAAGGCACAGAGGGTCAGCCCGTGGTGTGGTGGTTAAGATGGCTGGATCGTTAATGGCCAACTGCGTGGTTCCAGATCTGGCATGAGATCTGGCGGCTGAAAAAACATGCTATGTCCCAAATCCTGAGAGAACAGAGCAGGAAGGATCACTATGGCCAGTGCAAGCATAAATACATGGGTGGTCTTGTGTTCCACTAAAAAGTTATTTATTTTTGTAATTTGTCAGAAGGCAGGTGCGTTCACCAAGGAGAGAGAGAGAAAGAGAGAGTAAGAACTCCCCCCCCCCGCCCCCATAGGAGATGGTCATGCGCAATCCCTTCTCCTCCATTTCTCCCTCCCTTCAGGATTTCGGGCACCCACGCACACACACCCTACATGTTTCTCACATCCAGATCTGGGACTCAAACTGTGCAGTCGGACATAAGGGAGCCAGCCGCCTTAATCATCCTGGACAGAAGTCTGACTGCTTTTTTTTTTTTTGAGAGGTTTTCCCTATAGGGCGCGTGCACTCGCCAGACAGACAGAGACATAGAGACAGAAAGTGAGAAATCACCCCCCGGGGGGATGGTCACGCCACAATCCCTTCTCCTCCATTCTCCTCTCGAGATCTTGGGCACGCACGCACACGTGCCCGGCATGAGATTTAAGCCACCGGGTCCGAGACGCAAACCGAGGTTGACTACATGGGAGTCCAGCGACATAGCCATTAGGCTAACTGCTGGTTCCCAGAAGTCTGACTGCTTTTTCCTACTTTTCCAAAGTCCTTTCCAGAGGGCCTAGGGGGAGTCACGCCCACAAACATTAACAGACCATTTTTCCCATTAACAGGATACTTCCTACCTCCTGTCCCTGGCAAAGTATCTTTGAGATGTACATTTCAACTGATTGCAGTATATTCTTTTGCTTATCTCTTCCCAAGACACAGAGCTTCCCTCTCTTTGAGCTGTAGATGAAGTATTTCTTTTATGAATCTCTTTCCAGGACACAGATCTTCCTGTCCAATCACCAACCTAAAAATTGTGGAACCCACCTATAACCTACAAGCTCCCACGTCCACATGGCTCGCCTTTTTGGGCCAGACCAATGGAAATTTCTTCATTAATTTCGTCTGTCACTCTCAAAAATAAAATAACCCCTGTACCTGGTCACCCCAAGAAAGGCATGTTTGCCTCCTCGCTGGGCCTAGGTCTCTTCATACTCTGCTTGGAAATAAACCACATTATTAATTTTTTTAGAGCTGGTTATTTTCCGTCAACACAATCATGCCACCAGCCGCCCTATGACATTTTATTTATAGAAACATTTGCCAGAGGACCAGCAGTTGGCGTAATGGCTATGTTGCTGGACTGCTCCACAGTTGACCGTGGTTCGAGTCCTGGACCCTGTGGCTTAAACTCACACTGGGCGCGTGTGCGTGCGTGCCCAAGATCCCGAGAGGAGAATGGAGGAGAAGGGATTGTGGCGTGGCCATCCCCCCTGAGGGGCGATTTATTGCTTTCTGTCTCTCTGTCTCTCTTTATCTTTCTGGCAAGTGCATGCACCTTACAGCAAAAACCTTTCCAAAAAAAAAAAGTTAAAAACCATTTTCTTTTCAATAAGTAACAGATGTATATGCTTTATAATCTTTAATTCTAAATGACAAGAGAAAGAAACCAGCTATTTTTTAAGTGTACATTTTTTAGAATGATTTATTTAATTTTATTTATTATTATTATTATTATTATAATTTGCTATAGGACACATGCAGTCCCCAGAGAAAAACAGAAAGAAAGAGTGAGGAAGCAAGCCACCAGGTCTGGGACTCGAACCATGGTCAGCCATGAGGGAGTCCAGTACCTTAACCACTAATCCACCTGCTGGCCCAGTTTTATTTTATTTTATTTTATTTTGAGATGTTTTTGCTATAGGGCGTGTGCACTCGCCAGAAAGAGAGCGACAGAAAGTGAGAAATCACCCCCCAGGGAGGATGGCCACGCCACAATCCCTTCTCCATTCTCTTCTTGGGATCTTGAGCACACACGCACACGTGCCCGGTGTGAGTTTAAGCTACTGGGTCCGGGACTCGAACTGCGGTTGAGTACATGGGAGTCCAGCAACGTAACCATAAGGCCAACTGCTGATCCCCCAGTTTTATTTTATTTTAAATTGGCAAAAATTGTAAATATCTGTGGGGATCCAACATGATGATTTTTGTAAGGTCTGGAGGAAGGGAAAAGAAACATGGCGGAAACATTTCCGCCGGCAGGAACTTTCCTGTTGTCCACACCTGGCCCGCCATCACCAAGGGACTTTCCCGCCCTTCAGCATTTGGCGGACCCACCCTGGGCGTGACTCCCTCGCCTCTGACCAGGCCGAGGGACCTCACCCGAGAGCGAAGAATGCATTATGCTGGTTTTATTAATCCCTTTGGGGGATCTGGCCTGACTCTGGTATTTTCGCCTTTGCCGCCTTTGACTTTGCCACCACTCCCAAATCAAACCTAACACTGTGAAAGATCAAGCCAGGCTAATTAGCATACCAATCATCTGAAATAGTTATCATTTACTTGTGGGAAGAGCATTTACTATTCTCTCTTTAAATGTTCCTTTTTTAAGTTTTACTTTGCAAGGATAGTGTGTGTGCATGTGCACACGAGAGGGAGGGAGAGCGAGGCTGAGACGTACCCTCCACGGGGTCTGCCCACACTACCATCCCTTCTTCCAGGCCAGCCCAGCGACTAGGGCACTCATGGGCATGCCTGGTATGTTTCAGGAGGACCAGACTGTGGTTGCCTCATGGGATCTGACTTCTCCTGAGCAACACACTAGCTCTGTGCCATGGAGACAGCCCTTTTTTAGTTATAGTTTAATATACTCTTTTTTTTCCAAGAGAGATTTTTGCTATAGGATACATGCACTAGCGGAGAGACAGAGTGCGACAGAAAGCAGCTACACCACAGTCCCTTCTCCTCCATTCTCCTCTTGGGATCTTGGGCATGCACGCATATGCATCTAGTGTGAGTTTTAAGCTACTGGGTCCAGGACTCGAACCATAGTCAACTAAGTGGGAGTCCAGTGATGATGTAACCATTACACCATCTGCTGGTCCCATAATATACATTTCTTAAAAGTTTATTTCATGGGACCAGCAGGTGGTGTAATGGCTATGTCGCCATACTCCCATGTAGTTGACCACAGTTCAAGTCCCGGACCCAGTGGCTTAAACTCACACTGGGCACATGTATGTGCATGCCCAAGATCCCGAGGGGAGAATGAAGGAGAAAGGATTGCTGTGTGGCCATCCCCCCGGGGGGTGATTTCTCTCTTTCTGTGTCTCTGGTGAGCACACGTGCCCTATAGCAAAAATCTCTTTTAAAAAGTTTATTTCGTGGGAACCAGCAGTTAGCGTAATGGCTATGTCGCTGGACTCCCACGTAGTCCACCG
>NW_006159556.1:3047862-3057244 GCF_000334495.1 Tupaia belangeri chinensis | reverse complement strand
TTGCGGCGTGACCATCCCCCCTGGGGGGTGATTTCTCGCTTTCTGTCTCTATGTCTCTCTCTGTCTGTCTGGCGAGCGCACGCGCCCTACAGTGAAAATCTCTCCAAAAAAAAAAAAAAAGTTTATTTCGTGACAGAAAGAGACAGAGAGAGAGAAACAGGTGCCCTTGACAGGGTTTCACCACACCATGATCCACATTGTGACTTCCCACGGGCTTCCTGTCAGCCAGACTACAGGGACCCACAGACGTGCCCACTATGTTCAGGTCAGCCCAGGATCCAAAGCCGGGGCCTCACACGGTACCAGTGCTGTCCAGAGGCACCCCAGTGCCTGTGCTGCCACGGCCAGGCCTAGAATACATCAGTGTTCACCACAGACACCGTGCTGTGCTGTGAACCCCAGAACTGACTCTTCAACCTGCATCTGGGGGCTGGGGGTGGACACAAGGTCTTGTTATGTCCCATCCTCCTGACTCAGCCTTGCAAGTAGCTGGGACTCCACGTGTACGCCACCAGGCTCAGCTCTTTCCAAAAGGGTCTTACTATGCCCCCTGCTGGTAACAACTCACAATTCTCTGGCCCATTTCCCGAGGAGCTGGGATTTACCGGTGCACACCCCCATGCCAGCCTGGCTTTTAGAGCGAGCTGGGGATCGAACCTGGGCCTTTCAGGTTATCTCAGCCTGCTGAGGAAAAGTGTCTGCCAGTGCATGCTACCTGGCGGGGCCAGCAGGCATGAACTGAAGCTGAAATGTATACCATGACCTCCAGCCACAGTAGCTGAGGAAGATGTAGACAGTTCGTCCTAAAGTTGCAGAAAGATTTCTGGCTTTGGTCAAAGCGGCCTTTTAGTAATTAGAGAGGTCGAACATCCTTTCTCAGTTGAGGTGACCTGGCTCACCACGTATACGAACTGTTTAACAGAAACCCCAAACTTAGAGACAAACATCCGTTCGTATGACAGGCTGGGGACTCTCCGGCTTTCTTCTCAGGGATCGGCATAAACCTGTGTGAGCCGGGTCCCACGACTTCTTCCCAAAAGCAAACGGCCTAGCCAGTTTAACCCACAGACCACAGCACCGTGTCATCTGAAGGTACTTACAAATGCAGACTCTCCAGAAATGCAGCCCTTGGCTGGTGCTTGACAGAGCTGGACCCCACAAGGCTCCCCAGGGTTCACGTCATGGACCCTGGAGCTTGAGAAACACTCAGGGCATGTGCGCATGCCCAGAATCCCAAGAGCAGGAGGAGATGGTGGCAACCCTGCGTTACCATTCCTCATGAAGGGTGTCTTCTCACTTACCTTCTCTCTCTGTCTCTTTCTATATCTCTCTGGGGTGATACATGCCCTCTGGCGAATTAAAATAAACTAACAAAAACTACCAGAAACGGGACCAGTAGTTGGCAAAATGGCTATGTCGCTGGACTCCCTTGTAGTTGACCGCGGTTGGAGTCTCGAACCCCGTGGCTTAAACTCACGCTGGGTGTGTGTGCGTACATGCCCAAAATCCCGAGAGGAGAATGGAGGAGAAGGGATTGCAGCGTGGCCATCCCCCCGGGGTGATTTCTCACTTTCTGTCTGTCTCTTTCTGGCAAGCGCCTGCGCCCTATAGCAAAAACCTCTCCAAAATAAATAAATAAATAAATAAAACATAAGTACTAGTTCAAGTTGCATATTTGTTAAAGCACACACAGAAGAAGAATAAAGTTTTTTTTTTTTTTTAAACTCAGTATGAAGATCTGACAAAGAGGAACAAATGACTCACCTCAGATATGATGTGTGATGCCAGAAGAAAGCAGCCCAGACGTCAGGACAGAGGAGGACAGAGGCAGCGGCGATAGCACGATTTCTACAACTTGTGGCTCTCTTACACAGGCTTCGCCCAGATCCGTGCCCACTAACCAAATAACAATCGATCTGGGAGCTTCCCCTCCAGCCAGCTCTCTGGTCCGGAGAATCAGAGAGGAAACTTACCAGCCCCCAAAGTCACTGTTGCAGCTCCCGAGAGAGCTGAGGGTTTCCCAATAAACCAGCCTTGAGAACATGTCGAGGGGAGATTAACAGCTGTCATACTTCCTGGAGAGTTCCTTTTTTCTCCATCATTAGCAGGTCATTACCCACATTTCTCTCTTGATCACTGGGATTCAAGCTGACAGCCTAATGCCGCCAATCAGCTTGGGATCCTTTTCTGGCACAGCGGATGGGAAAAGGAGGAGAGTCACATGTCACAGATCTTTTTATATCTTTCTCTTTATGCAACAGAGTCCTGATGACAGACTCTTCAGTGCAAACAGCAACTTTATCTTGGAAACAAAAGGATCCAAGCCAATTCTGGCAGTGGGTGGGCTCTGTGTAAACTTCCTGTCTTTTGCTGGCCCTGACATCATGGGGGTCCCCTTTTTGTAGGCTGGGCCTTCTAGCAAAAAAAGCCAAAAAAGTACAAGCAGGAAGATGACACGGATTTGAAAAGGAAGCAAACAAAACCAAAGCAGGAAGGAGTTTGGTTTCACGGCAAAGGTCCCCCCAGGGACTTAGCAGAGAGCAGCCACACGCAGAACATGCTACTCTTCTAGTGTTAACTTCTTCTACACTGAGCGTGTAATAGGCAGTGTAAACGATATCAACTAGACTCTTTATAGTCCGAAAGCGTGCTAAGTATCACATGAAAAAAATTTAACATTTACTGAGAATTTCTAATTCTACTCTTTACTGGCCTTGATAAGTTTATAAATCGGAGTCCTCCCAACTCCCAAATAACATTCATAATCCCTTCCTTACAGTCATCTCGTTCATTTCGAGAGCTACACAATGGCGTATTACTAAATATGCCTTGCTGTAAACACCTGCATGTTTAAGTCTGTCACAGGATGGGAGAGTGCTGAGTTGCATTGTGTAAAATCCTTGGTTCTTTGGGCCCACATCACTAAAATGAGAGACCTGTCCCTAGGCGCAAGATAATGCTACAACCACAATAAAAGTAAGTAGAAAAGAAAATTTAATAGGAAAGAAATACTTTAGAAAAGACGTATACCCAAAAGAACTTTGGGTGGGCAGGTTGCTAGGTAGCAACTGGGTTTGGAACTGGTTTGGGTGTCATTTTTATTACCGGAGGTGATAATGAATATTTAACAGTGGGAGGTCTGTCACACTATCCGTGTTCTTTTTTGAATCACTGGGCTTCTCCCTGCCCTTGCGCAGTTCTCTCACAGGTGAAAAATTTGAGGAATTTGAATACGTAACTGCACATGCCCAGTATGAGCCCCGATGATAGCATCTTTATTAGGATGAACTGCCCAATTAGTTTATCTCCCCAGTGGGAAGCAAGACATTGACCAAAATGTCTGCTTGGGTCTTTTTGTATCTATGAGGAATGATAAGAGGGAAATTTACAATCATTCCTACGTGTCTTCCTCAGGTACAAGGAAAAAAAATGAGATTTGCCGCACCTTCCTGGCGCCAGGAGCTGGCTGGGAAGAAGGCGTTTTCATGGTTGTAACTCCTGGTAAGTTGTGATGAATGTGACACATGTCCTTCTGCTATTTTCTTAGGGCCACTGCTCATTACTAGCTACCTGTTAATCACAAGTCACAATCTGGTTTTTTTTTTTCCTGTTGTAGAGCAGCTAGGACAGATTAGGCACTCAATATTTACCTTATGAAATTTAAATTTTAAAAATATTCCAGGTATTAAATTCCATTTATTGGGCCAGCCGGTGGGATGGAAGTTCAGGCAGCTGGGTCCTGCATGGCCAGCTACGTAGTTTGAGTCCTGGACCCAGAGGCTTGAAAAACACACTAGGTGCATGTGCATGCATGCCCAATATCCCAAGAGGAGAATGGAGAAGGGATTGCCACGTGGTCATCTTCCCCATGGGGTGCTTTCTTACTTTCCCCCTCTCTACCCAGCAAGCTCATATACCTAATAGAAAAAAAAAATTAACAATTAATTATTTTATTTATTAATTTATTTAAATTTGACCAGAGAGGGGGAAAGTGAGAAAGCAAGCCACCAGGTCCAGACTCAAACCACTGTTGGCCATATCGAGTCCAGTGCCCTTAGCCACTACACCACCTGGTGGCTCCTAGAAAACAGTTTTAAAAAGGAAAGAAAGAGAGCCCAACCAAAGTGGCTCCTACTGTTAACATGCTTGGCTCCACAAGCTGGGACCCTGTGGGAGGCCCAGGTTCAATTTCCGGTCCGACCTAAAGGCTGCCACGGTGGTGGGCACTGGGAATTCCAGAGACTCAAGCAAGCGAGGCAGGAGGATCACAAGCTCCAGGCTGGCCTGAGCAACACGCTGTTCCAGAAAAAGCTGGGGCCAGTCAGGGGATACAGTTGTTTTGGTTTCTCATTTTGCCGACCGTATGAGAGGACTTCAAAAACTTAGTGGAGGAAAATGGAATTAAAGTACAAGTTTATTTTGGCTGCAAAAAAAATGGGCATTTATGCAATTGTTCATTTTCATTCTTTTTTTTAAAAAAAATTCTTGCCATAGAGCACATGTGCTCCCTGGAGATATGGAAAGTGAGAAATCTCCCTCCAGGCAGGATGGCCACTCCGCATTCTCTTCTCCTCCATTCTCTTCCTGCAGTAAAATAAATCACAAAAACAGAAACTGGGAGCAACCCATTGTAGAAACCACATGCACACATGCCTGGAATGATGTTCTTTTTAAAGAATTATTTATTTAATTGTATTTGTTATTATTATTATTTTAATTTGACCAGAGGGAGACAGAGAAAGAGAAAGAGAAAGTGAGAAAGCATGCCACCAGGTTTTGGACTTGAACTGCGGTCGGCCATGTAGGAGTCCAGCGCCTCAACCTCACCTGTGGGCCCCCACATTTTATTTTATTTTTTTAGAATTATTTATTTACTTATTCATCCATTTATTTTATTTTGACCAGAGAGAGAGAGACAGAGAGAGGAAGTGAGAAAGCAAGCCACCAGGTCCAGGACTAGAACCATGCTTGGCCATGTGAGAATGTCCAGCACCTTAATCACCATGCCTTCTGTTGGTCTCCCCCCCCATTTGATTCTTAAGACGGATCTAGCATCAGGGGCTATGCCTATGTAAAGAACTTGGCGGGACCTAAGGACTCTTAGATTTGTGTCTTACAACAGTGTCCTTGCTCTTACCTCGAGCACCAGTCGGACTTCTCATCTTTGCCTGTGTAACTTACTAGAACAAATTGGGTAAGATTTTAAATATGAGGCGGGGCTCAGCTCATGGTGTGTTAATTAAGGCGGCTGAGTTCCACGTGGCCAACCGTGTAGTTTGGGTCCCAGACCTGGTAGCTTGAGAAAAATGCTGGACTTGCAGAGTGTGTGCCCAAAATCCTGAAAGGAGGGAGAAACGGAGCAGGGATTGTGGTGTGACCATTCTCCATGGGGGGTGCTTACTCACCTTCCCTCTCTGTCTCTCTGTTAAGTGAGCACATGTGCCCTATACTAAAAAATTATTTAAAAAGAAAAGAACCAAAACCTCATGCTAAATGCACAATATTGAGTTGTTCTATGACATCACTTGTAAACATCGGGGTTTTTTGTTTGTTTTTTGTTTTGGGGAGAGGTTTTTGCTATAGGGCACGTGTGCTCTCCAGAAAGACACAGAGACAGAGAGACAGAAAGCGAGAAATCACCCCCCAGGGGGGATGGCCACACCGCAATCCCTTCTCCTCCATTCTCCTCTCGGGATCTTGGGCACACACACATGCCTGGTGTGAGTTTAAGCCACCAGGTCTGGGTGGGACTCGAACCATGGTCAACTACATGCGAGTCCAGCGGCATAGCCATTATACCAACTGCTGGTCCGAACACTGAGTTTTAACTTTTTGTATGAAAATGCTGCAATAAAATAAATCACAAAAACAAACTGGGGCAAAGCATTGTAGAAACCATTGTGATACCCTCTGATGCACCATCAAGGGTGGAAGAGGGAGATTAAAGAGAGAAATATTGCTCAGATCAGAGCAAAAAGATCTGAATAGGGAAGAGTGTATCTCCCCCCAAGATTTGGAAATAGCCATAATTTGGCTAGTAAGGGAAATTCTCAACTATTCGTTGAATTACATTACTCTTTTTTTTTTTTTTGAGATGTTTTCACAATAGGGCGCATGCGCTCGCCAGACAGACAGAGAGAGGCATAGAGACAAAAAGCGAGAAATCAACCCCCAGAGGGGGATGGCCACGCCGCAATCCCTTCTCCTCCATTCTCCTCTCGGGATCTTGGGCACGTACGCACATGCGCCCGGCGTGAGTTTTAAGCCAGCAGATCCGGGACTCGAACTGTGGTAGACTACGTGGGAGTCCAAAAACATAGCCATTACGCTAACTGCTGGTTCCCTACGTTACTCTTTTATATTATTGACAAGATTGTTTACATAATAAATGTTGGAGTCCTTCTGGATGCCAAATAAACAGGTGGATTTTTAAAACTGTTTAAGGGGCCAGTGGGTCGCATGGTGGTTGAGGCGCTGGACGCTCACGTGGCCTACCACAGTTTGAGTCCTGGACCTGCTGGCTTACTTTCTCACTTTCCCTCTCCTCCTCTGTCTGTCTCTATGTGCGTGTCTCTCTCTGGTGAGTGCACTTGCCTTGTAGCAAGATGAAAAGTACTAATACGGATAAATAAAATTAAGTAAAAGTAATTTTAAAAAGATGGACTTTTTTTTTTGAGAGGTTTTTGCTATAGGGCGCGTGCGCTCGCCAGACAGACAGAGACAGAGAGACAGAAAGCGAGAAATCACCCCCCAGGGAGGATGGCCACGCTGCAATCCCTTCTCCTCCATTCTCCTCTCGGGATCTTGGGCACGCACACACACATGCCTGGCATGAGTTTAAGCCACCGGGTCCGGGACATGAACCGTGGTCAACTACATGGGAATCCAGCGAATAGCCATTACGCTAACTGCTGGTCCCAAAGATGGACTCTTTTTTAAAAATCTGTTTAATGGCTGTCTTTTATTAGAATGATATTTTGAACACTGAGATAGGCAGCTGTCAGTTCACAAACACTCCTGACAGTCAAAGCAGCAATTACATCAACTCACCACAGGAGGCACTATACAGCCAAGTAGTACCTTGGTAAGCAATGCCGCACACAAACACAAGAGCACTTTGGCAGAATTGAAGTTAATGGGCACACACTGGGTTGCTCAGTTCTGTACTGGACTCCAATGGCGGTGAGTCGTTCTTGGAGGTGGAAGAACTCCATGACTTCACAGCCCACAACACTACATATAAGTACGGAGGGGCCATTTCAACCATCTGACAACCACTGGGTGCCGCCAGAGATCAATAGGTCTCATCCTGATGCCAGAATCCACTGGCAGCCAACGTAATGTTTTGTTCACCTGCTAAGGACGTGACTTATTTCTGCTTAAGTCACAATACAAGTGGATCTAATAAATACAGTAAAATGTACCCCAACGAAAAGCCCTTGTCACTTTTTTCGGACATGGGTGTATGAAAACCATTGAGGTACTAAAGGAAAATAGAAATGCATTGATGTTTAACTGTTTCATGTTAAATTTTAACTCTCCCTGGCCTGAAAGCATTTTGCTACTATATAACCATGAAATTAAATCGATGCCCGTTCTTGGAAAGAAAATGAAATGTCCTTTCTGATACTGAAGAATTAATATCAGCCTTCTCATTCTCTGCCAAGATCCTTTTAAAAATTAAATTTCCTCTTAAACATTTTTCTTTTTTAGATTATGTCCTAATGATTCTTTAAAGTAATTTTTTTTAATGTTGGAATTTGAGAAAAGTTTACATCACAAGAGTACAAATAATCAAAAGGGATCCTTCCAAAATGTATTTTTTTCCAGAAAAAAAAAAAAGAATTTATACTTCTGGGGACCAACAGGTGGAATGGTTGTTAAGGCACTGGACACTCACACATGGCCGACCGTGGTTTGAGTCCTGTACCTGTTGGCTTTCTAACTCCTTTTTTTTTTTTAAGAGTTTTTTTGCTATAGGGCGTGTGCACTCGCCAGACAGACAGAGGCAGAGAGATAGAAAGCGAGAAATCACCCCCCAGGGGGGATGGCCACACCGCAATCCCTTCTCCTCCATTCTCCTCTCGGGATCTTGGGCACGCACGCACACGTGCCCGGCGTGAGTTTTAAGCCACCAAGTCTGGGACACGAACCGCGATCGACTGTGGGAGTCCAGCGACACAGCCATTATGCTAACTGCTGGTCCCCTCCCTCTCTCTCTCTCTCTCTCTGATCAAATTAAAATAAATTTATGAATAAATAAAAATTAAAAAAAAAGAATTTATACTTCTGAAAAAAATAGCACAATTTAAAACTATCTCACCCAATGAATGTTGACATATAGGCTGGCAACACACATGAGAAAGGTAAGTTATAAAGAAAAGCAAACAGTATGACTAGTGTGCTTTATTTTAATGTAACTTACACCATACCTACAACACCCACACGGCAAAATCACAGTTATAACTAAAAAACTATATTTGGAACAGTCCTTTTTTAAATGACCATGTGCATAATTTCCAGCAATACATTTAGAAGTCTAATCCTTGTATGCTTATTTCTAGTGGAGTATAATAATCTACCTAAGGGCCAGCAGGGGAGTGCAGGTTAAGGTATTGGGTCCCACGGGGCCGATGCGTTGTCCACAGGAGGCTTGAAAAACACGTCAGGTGAGTGTTCATACATGCCCCAAATCCCAAGGAGAAGGAAGAATGACTGCAGTATGGCCTTCCCCCTGGAGGGTGACTTCTCCCTTTCCCTTTGTCTCTCTCTCTTTTGGGGGAGCGCACATGCCCTAAAAAACTAAAAACACAAAAGCCCTACGTTTCAGATTATGCTTTCATACTGTGGCTTGAAAGACACAAAGACCAGTATGTCTGATGTTTAGACACAGATGACTGGCTTAGGGTTTTTAAAACTTTTTCAAGTGAAGCAGAGCCAGGTCCACCTCAGACCACCACCCTACAAAGTCCTCATGCCAGCAGCAATCCGCCTCAGTCCATCCATGTCCCTCAGGCCTCTGACACGCCTACATCACTCCCACCCTTAGTTTTTACAGTAGAAGAGAGAGAATAGTATTGTGAAGAATCCAAAACAAAAATGAGACCAGGGTCCAGCCTGGTGGGATGTTCAGGAGCAAACTGAGGATGCTACCCAGGATCCTGAGGAGCTGGAGGGTCGGGAGGGCATTGCGGCATGGTGAGACCCTGTGGAGGGTGTTGTTCTCGCTCTTTCTCTCTCTCTCCCTCTTCACCGCTTGTGTGTGCTTATGTGCTATCACAAATCAAAATAAACTTTTAAAAGAAAAAGAAACCTGCATTTTTAGAATGCAAGTCATTTTTATGCTTTTGAGTTCTGCTTTGCCTGTTTGGAAATTCCCTAC